>NC_086098.1:249599954-249931204 GCF_963921235.1 Mobula hypostoma
GTTGCGATATATATTTTATAGGATGCACGGAGGGTACTATATAGGTCAGGTAATAGCAGCCCATCCAATTTCCTGAGGACACATTCCCATTTCCGCCTGGCGGCCCTGGAAGTCAAGGATAAGCTCTTTCCCCACATACCCAGTAAGTTCCATTAGGAGTATGTCGAGGAGGACCCGCCTTCTGTTCATTACAAGAGCTATTAGCCAAAAATGTCCCATTTCCGCCCGCCGTATTACCGTAACAAACTCGTTTACAGTTTTCTGTGTATTTACTGACTCAAAGGAGGGTATCCTTTTTCCCTCCGTCACGGTACGGAGGTACCATCCGTTGAAACAGTTACATCCACAATCCCCTTTGCTGACATTACAATCCTTCATCATTTTCTGCCGATCTCTTGGTCTGAGGATGTTTGAGAATTTGTTGTTTTGGTTCATAAAGTACGTGGAGAGCATTTCGCTTCCATTCAGGGGGATCCCCTCCAGGGACATTCTCTGGGTGGATGCTGAGGTATCTTTACACACATCCAACAAGAGTCCAATTCTTCACTTTGATGTTTGGCATAAGTGTGACACAAAGACAAAAAGGTATTTTTGGACGATGCCACACTAACTCCCCCCAGTATCAGTCCCCACAAATGCATCTGGTTTGTCAGCTTCATGCTTTCTTGTCTTCCAACTCCTGGTGCAGTTTGCACCTAGTAGCGTGAATCCATTCTTCTTCTCCTTCACCTTCACCGCTGTTCGGGTTGTTAGCAGCACCGTGTAAGGGTCCTTCCACCTAGGAGAAAGAGAGTCTTTCTTAAGCTCCTTTACACATACTCTATCACCGGGTTGGAAAGGATGCATATTCTCGCTACCCATAGGGTCTGCGTATCTCACTCTCTCATGCAGCTCGGCGGCCGTTTTGCATAATGCTTGGGCGTACGCTAAGGTCTGTTCATCATTCCAGATCAGGGACAGTCTCTCAGTGGTGACAGAGGGTCGAATCCCAGTTGTCATGGGGCACCCCATAAGGATTCCATGAGGGGTCAGACCAATGGCCCTATTTTTCTTATTCCGCATAGAATATAACACCACAGGGAGAGCCTCCGGCCAGGATAGCTTATAGAATATAACACCACAGGGAAAGCCTCCGGCCAGGATAGCTTATTGTCCTGGCATACTTTAGACAGGGCTACTTTCAATTCCCCATTATCCTCTCTACTATCTTGGACTGAGGCTGATAAGGGATATGTAATTTCCATTGGAACCCCATGGCTTGCACCAAATCTTTCACGATTCGACCCGAGAAATGTGTTCCTCTGTCACTGTTTATTCCCATGGGCATTCCGTACCGGGGTATTTCCTTCCATCATATTTTTACCACTGTTTGAGCATCATCCTTTCGTGTGGGATAGGCCTCCACCCATCGAGTGAACATGTCAGCTATCACTATCATGTATTTATACCCCGACGCTGACGGCATATGTACGAAATCAATTTGCAAATTTTCAAACGGCATTTTAGGCATCGGGAGATGTTCGAATTTCGCCGGCCATTTGCCCTGATTATTTCTCTGGCAAATTATGCACGCACGGACAATTTTCAGTATTGCAGGTGTTATCCCGGGTGCGTACCATTGCTGATTGATTGCATGCTGCACCCCTCCGTTGCCCATGTGGGCCTGTGTTATGCGCCAGGCGGCACAGGGGCAAAAAAAGCTTCGAGGACACGCCACCCTCCCGTCGGGGTGGAACCAAAAACCATCTTTATAGTGACAGTGGGCCTTTTCCCATGCCCGCTTTTCCTGGGGACTAGAATCCTGCCGTACTACCTGCAGCTCAGAGGGCTCTAAGGCAGGGAGAGGCGTTGTGTGCGATTCGCGAAGGCCTGGTAAAATAGGCTGTTGAGTTAAAGCAACTTTCTTTGCCGCTTGGTCCGGTCGGGCATTTCCTTGGGAAATTTCATCTGCAGCATTGGTGTGTGCCTCACATTTGATAATTGCTAGCTGCTTAGGCAGTTGAATAGCTTCGAGAAGATTCAATACTTGTCGTGAACGTTTTATGGACTTTCCTGCTGAGGTAATGAAACCCCTATTTTTCCATATTTGGGCAAAATCATGCACCACCCCAAAGGCGTAACGAGAGTCCGAATATATGTTGGCCACCTGATTCCTTACGGCATCATGTAGACGGTAATCGTGGATCCACTGACGGCAGTAGCTAACCATTCCCTGGAAGGAAAGGACTTCCTTCTTCGTCTTAGGCGGTGGTATTCGCAGGATGGCCTGTATTTGGCCCGGCCCTATCTCTCGAACTCCAGCCCTCAAGCGGAAGCCAAGGCATTGCACCTGTGACTGGCAGAATTGTAGCTTTGATCTTGACACCCGATGTCCACGAGCGGCTAGAAACTGGAGCAAAGTTATCGAGTCTTTTAAGCAGACTGATAGAGTAAAAGACGCCACTAAGAGATCATCAGCATATTGTAACAAAGTGGATTCTCTCCCTAGTTGACACTAGTCCAAATCGTGCTTAACCGCTGCTGGACACGGCTGGACTTTCGGTGTACCCCGGGGGTAATCGAGTCCAAGTATATTGCTGTCCTTTACAAGTAAAGGCAAACAGATATTGGCCGTCTGGATGGAGAAAAAGGCGGAACTCGGGTCAACCACGGTATAAACGTTAGCATCGGCAGGAATGCCAAAACGCCACTCATTGGGTCGTACGACTTTAGGTATGGGCAGTATGGGCGTGTTACAGGGGCTAACAGTAGGTCTGAGAACCCCTTGTTTGAGCAGTTTGAGCAGGGGCTATGCTCTCCTCTGCCTCAGGGGCCAGTCGGTATTGTCTGATACATGGTAAGACTGCGTTCTTCTTCAGTGTGACACAGTGGTCTCTTGCAGTGAGCACCCTGCCCATATGCGTCTTGTGTAGAGCCCATAATTTTGCGTCGATTGCTTCTGATGCCAGAAGGGCGGCTGGACTTGGCGTTCCGGGTGGTTGCTGTCTTTGGAACTTTGCTGAGAAGGAAGGCGGGGCTCCCGACAAGTAGGAAATACTGGACAGGTATACACGTCCCTCTTCAGGCCCAAACCACTCCAAGTCTTTAGTTCGGTCTATGGCTGTTGCTGATTTCAATCGTTTTATCATTGGACCTATCTGTTTTGCGTGGTGAGGCAAGCGTATGGCAATGGTTAAATGAGGTACTGAATCTGTCCCCTGACGAGACAGGGCCGCTGTTTTTCAGTTAAATTTACCGGAATACCCAACCCTTCCTTTCCGAAGTAGAGATAAGGTTGCGGATATATTGCGGGTATAGAGTTAAGGAGGAGGGAGGAGAAGATGGCGGAACGACGCAGCGCGCGCAGCTCTCCGGTGAAATGATATCGTATTTGTAAGTAGGATGCCGTGCACAATTCTGATTTGATGCAGACAGTCGTGAGAAGGCACAGAGGAACATCTGGAGAAATTTCTGAAATACCCGGTTCGCTGCCGCTGCTACTGTGCGATCGAGAATCTCCGGAGGGAAGGCCTCAAAATCCCGGCTTTACCTGCTGCTGGCGAACAAGGCTGAGGTCGAAGCGTTCGGCAGAGATGGTGCTCGGTACTCGGTGTCGGAGAGCTGATCGGAGGCTCGAAGTTTTCGGACGACTCAGAGTCGGACTGTGGTCGGGCATGGCAGGGAGAGTTTTCTTCCTTCTCCCGTCTGCGTGAGATATGGGACTTACGAGAGACTTTGAACTTTTTTTACTGTGCTCATGGCCTGTTCTTCATCAAATTATGGTATTGTTGCACTGTGGTAACTATATGTTATAATTATGTGGTTTTTGTTAGTTTTTCAGTCTTGGTCTGTCCTGTGTTTCTGTGATATCACGGAGGAATATTGTATCATTTCTTAATGCATACATTACTAAATGACAACAAAAGAGGACCGCGTGTCCTCATATTCTAATCTAATCTAATCCAATCTAATATTTCCCTCCTCTGTCCCTCAAAAGTGAATGCCCTCTTCCTGTACTCCGGGTCATCTTTTGTAGTGTCCCAGGCGGTACAGTGCAATCGGAGCTACACTGCACTACCTGCAGCAAGCACCGCAAGGCTTCAATGCGTTCTGTGGACAGCCTCTTCTTTAGCTCTTGCCCTATTCAAGTTAGCACTTCGAGGAAAGGGTTACTCTCCAGCTGCCAGCAGTACAGCACAGACTTTTGGGCATTTTCAGGTTCAATAAGCAAAGCGGTCAACTGATGTACACGGGGGGAAGGAACTTCCATATACACGCCCTGATAGGTACAGTAAATAGTAACTCCTAACTTACAAAGAGCTTGGCGTCCTAATAGAGGCAGGGGAGTGGTCCCGGAAAACATCAGCGTCTCTTCTATCCGATTATCACCAAGGGACAGGGTAATATTTCCCGATAGGCGTTCAGTTAAGGGAATACCGGCCACCCCAACAGTTCCTAACCTTTTCTGACTCAAAGGCAATCCAAGGAAGGGGGTAGAGAGGACAGGGTAGCGCCAGTATCAACCAAGGCTCGCAAGTGAGTATCTCCTATCCTAAGGGTTACCATGGACTGCGTCTCAGAGTCTTGGGAAAGTGATATAACCGGTCCCTATACCACCATCTTCCTCGGCCCCCCTATTCGTGAGGAAAAGGGTTATTATAAGAGAAACAGGTCACTCCCCCTCAGTTTGTTCCGCTGGCCTTGCGGTTCCCTGCAGGGGGAGCTCCGACTTTCCCTAGCCCAGTGCCCCTTTTTCCCAGATTTCCTGCATATGTACGTGGCGGCTTTTTAGTCGGGAATTCGAGGATTCACTTGCCAAGGGAGTTGCCGAACCTCAGGTCGAAGAATTTGGAGATGAGAGTGCTTGGCATTTTAGTGCTGAAGGCCAAGTTGCAGTTACTAGATTCTTATTATTCAGATGCTGCAAGATCAGAATTGAACGGGGAGGTGGCATCTCCCTGTTCTGGTGAATTGCAGGTTTTCTGAGTTACTGCTGTTGATGTGCTTAGAAACACAAACACGAGGAAATCCGCAGATGCTGGAATTACTTCTATGTCTGTTGCTGTTGATGTGTGCCATGACGAAAGGAAAAAGTTTACGTGCATTGGCCGGGAATCGAACCCGGGCCTCCCGCGTGGCAGGCGAGAATTCTACCACTGAACCACCAATGCAAGTACTTACCAGGAATGACGTGAACTCCGCATCAGCAGTACACTTCTGAAACTATTTTTTGACATCCTCAGAATTTTCTCTTGTTGTCAACAGTACTTCCCACATAAATTTTATCAAAGCTCCTTGCTTAGCTGAGTGCAGAGAATTCTAACTTCACGGATTTTTCAAATACTAGCTAATGTCAACCACAGACAAAGAACTTGCAATTGCTTGGATTTTCCCTGCTGCCCTTCATCGACAGAGTCTGTGCCTTTGTTAAACAGCATTCACCCGGCATCTCCTCCTGTGACAAGCAGATGTTAACCAATGTATCTCCCCATTAATCCCATTGCCACCCCACGACAATGTGGGACATATCTACGGCACACAACCACTTCCATTTCGCTGAGATATCAAATGCATTAACTTTTTATTAAAGTTAATCTGACGCGGTTTGTTTCTGCTCTCCTTCCTGAAAACTCTGCTTGTCTCCTGACTGTCTACAACTTTAAAATATACGCATGAAATCACTCTTCCTGCACACACTGATTTCCCATTCGGTCTCGGAAGGACCCACCTCGTTTCCGACGGTCCAAGACCAGAATTGATGGAGGGAGATGGCATCTCCCCGTTTTGACGAATTGCAGGTTATGTGGGTTACTGCTGTTGATGTGTGCCATGACGAAAGGAAAAAGTTTACGTGCATTGGCCGGGAATCGAACCCGGGCCTCCCGCGTGGCAGGCGAGAATTCTACCACTGAACCACCAATGCATCCCTGGTTTCTCTTACTACTGTGTCCGTTGGCGACCCTGGGGGCACCAGAGGGTCCTCCTACCTTCTGCCGGCTCTTTTTTGCAGTCTTCATTCGTTCTTCCGTCTTCTTACTTACTTTCAAGGTCTTTCCTTGCGTTCCCGGCCGTCGAGGTTTCGCCACAGGAGCAGCAGAAACCGCTCGACTACTGGCACTTCCCATTTTAGTCATAGTCATACTTTATTGATCCCGGGGGAAGTTGGTTTTCGTTACAGTTGCTCCATAAATAATAAATAGTAATAGAAATAGTATTTATTATTTTCTGCAAAAGAGAGTAACTATACGGGGCTCTCGCATTATTTCACACAGAATCTTATCTATAGCACTCACCGGTGTGTTTCCTCTGTCTTTCCACAGCTCTCTGAGTTCGGTTACGGAATTTATTGGTAGCTACCTTGGTACCCCTACGAGCGCCCCCTACCGTCCCCCTTTCAGCCAGGACGCAGGGCACGACTGCCGTCCTGCTTTCAGCTAGGAGGCTGATTTTCCTTCCCAACGTGGGAGGCGCTTTTCTGTCTTGCTTCTCTTTTTCCGCCCAGGCTTCTTTTTCTGGATCCTGCTCTTCTAGCCTCCCCCTTTCAGCTAGGAGATTAAATTGAGGATCCCATCCTCGTCGCCAATCTGTTGCGGATAAGTCTCAGGAGCAGCAGACAGAACACATCAGGCCGACTCTGAATTGTTTCAGACTAAAGGACTTTAATTATGCATGTTACCACAGAGAGCTTCTGCACCTAACAACGGTTTCTAGGGACTCTGTTTAACTTTCAGACACGCTTCATTATATAGACACAGCGTACGTAACTAAAAGCACTTAACAAGAACAGTGCTTGACTTTGAACTTAGAACTAGATTGCATCAAACAAGACAATTACGTGACTTTGAACCTTGAACTAAATCACAACATTTTGGTCGCATTCCAGCCAACGCCGCAACCTGCTTCTTGCAAGGACTTTAGATAAATCTTAGGAGCATTCACAAGCGATTAGGTTAACCTTTACATATCCAAAGAGTCTTAAATTCTTCCACAGGGTTTACTCCCGTTGCCTTAGTCTCTACTGAGGCTGCCCACAAGGCGGTGGGGTTATTTATCCATCGCGGGGGATCTGGTTCACGAGCGCCAGGGCGTGTCCACACAACTGTGGGCCTGCGTGCTACGTGTGCAGGGGCCATACCTCCTCACCGTCCTCTGAAGTTTAGCCTGAGTGCGAAAGGAGTTCAGTTTCCCTGTGTCGCCAGCCAGCGAATAGGCACTACATGAGGCTTGCTGGTGCAATGTGTGTTTTGGCTGGTTGCATTACGACCTGGTATGGGAACACCAATGACGGACCGCACCCATTATCAAATATCCTCATAGAAACCATAGAAAAACTACAGCACAGAAACAGGCCTTTTGGCCCTTCTCGGCTGTGCCGAACCAGTTTCTGCCTAGTCCCACTGACCTGCACACGGACCATATCCCTCCATACACCTCCCATCCATGTACTTGTCCAATTTATTCTTAAATGTTAAAAAAGAACCCGCATTTACCACCTCGTCTGACAGCTCATTCCATACTCCCACCACTCTCTGTGTGAAGAAGCCCTCCCGAATGTTCCCTTTAAAGTTCCCCCCCTTCACTCTTGACCCATGTCCTCTGGTTTTTTTTCTCCCCTTGCCTCAGTGGAAAAGTGTCTCATCACACAGACCATGTTCTTACCTAGCTCTTACCATGAGCTAGAAGGTACAAATGCCTCAGGACTCGCACGACCAGTTACTACCCCTCAACCATCAGGCTCCTGAACGGAAAATGGCTAACTACACTCACGTAAGGATTCTTTTGTTGTGTAATTGCATGGTCGTTATTTGTTGCACGGTATGTTGTCCATTGATCCTATCGAGAGTTGCTGTATTATAGACTTGTTACGTATGCCACAGAAAAAAATCATAGGGTTGCATGTGGTGACGTATATGCACTCTGATAATTAATTTTTCTTCGACTTCTGACTTTGACAATTATTCGTGAAAATGAGAGCCGCTGAGCTGGCGCCCGGAATCAGCCATTGTTGTGCAGTCCGAGTATGACGTGACAATCATTTATCTTTGCTCAGTCCGGTCAGCTTTGAAGAAATATTGAGTGGTTTGTAAAAGGAAAAATGCAACAAGCCACATGAACACGATGTGAAGGAATTTCAAGGGACAGACTGATTTCACAACGCGTTCAAGATGAATTCGCAAGCAATTAGCGTCATTGTGTAACGAATGGGAGAAAAAGTTTCTTTCTGTGGTAACAAACACCAGATGAACTCATCAGGCCGGGAAGCATCTATGCTGAAGAGTAAACAGTCGTCGTTTCGGTCCGAGACCCTTCATCAGGATTGGAAAAAAGATGAGGTCATATTAAGAAGGCAGGGGGAGGGTAGGCAGAAGTACACGGTGGTAGGTGATAGGTGAAGCCAGGGCAAAGTGAAGGGTGAAGTAAAGAGCTGAGAAGTTGATTGGTGCAAGAGATGAAATGGAGAACGGGGACTTGGATAGGAGAAGATTGAAAACTATGCAAGAAGAGGAGGGGAGGAGCACAGGAGACAGGTGATGGCAGGTACGTAGATAAGGTGGGAAAGGGAAATGGGAATGGAGAATGGTGAAAGATGGGGCATTTACCAGGAGTTTGAAAGATCGATGTTCATGCCATCAGGTTAGAGTGTACCCAGGTGTTGCTTCTCTAATATGAGTGTGGCCTCAGTGCAACAGTGGAGGAGGCTAATAGCTGACATGTCGGAATGGGAATGGGAAGTAGAGCTGAAACCGGCAACGGGAGATCCTGCTTTTTCTGGCGGAGAGAGTGCTGGTGCTCGGAGAAGCGGCCTCCCAATCTACGGTGGGTGTCAGTGATATACAGGAGGCCACACCGGAAGCACCACACTGATGACCCCAACAGACTGATAGGTGAAAGGTCGCCTCACGTGGAAGGACTGTTTTGGGTTCTGAGTGGTACTGAGGGAGGAAGTTACCCCCTCTCCAGCTCTTTATCTATTTAACTAATCAACTTTCCAGCTCTTTACTGTAGCCCTTCCTCTCTACCGGTCTAACCCATCACCAACCACCGTATACTTCGCCCTCCCCTCACCACATCTTGTTACTCTGGGCTGATCTCCCCCCCCCCCGCCAGATCCGTGAAGGGTCTCCGCCCGAAATGTCGATTGCTTACTCTTTTCCATAAATGCTCGCTGGCCTGCTGTGTGTGTTACTTTGATTTCCACTATCTGCAGATTTTCTCTCCTTTCTGTGGCAGTGCGGCCGAAGGGTCTAAGGCGCATTACTAAGGTCCAGTCTCCATATAATCCCAGCATTGCCAACATGTGTGTACCTGTACATTCTTTTCGACGGCTACTTTATTAAAAACGCGCCGGGTCATGCACCGCAGACCGAAATATAAAAATCACAATTGTTCATGGAGGTTTTCCTGTATTGGTGTCCAGATGAAAGACGGCATTACGGGGTTGTAGAATAATCCTAAATTAGTGATGCTTGTGGACATTAAGTTAACGTGTCCCATATTTATACCACCGATCACCAAAGGAGATTCTGCAGATTCTGGAAAACTTGTGTAACATCGCCAACTTGCTGAAGGCCACAACAATTCAAGCTGCATCTATGGAGCGAAGCTGGACGCGACGCCATTACAGCTCGGGCTGTTGCAGAGCTCCCAGTTGAATCCAGTCGTCGTCCTTTCTCCGTAAGTCCTCCCCGAGGACTCCGTGGGTTTTACGGGGAGGTTAATTGGTCATTGTAAATTACCTTCTGATTAAGTTAGGTTAGGGTTAATCGTTATGCTGGGGCAGCGTGTCTCGAAGACCCGAAAAAGCATATACTTCTAAAAGGGCATTTCATCTTCAAATACCTTCCAACTAATGTACGTAAAGCGGAAGCACTGGTTTGCTGAAAACAACTGCGCAATGCCGGCTAAAATAGTTTCTTATCAGTACCAGGTCACAAAAGTAGGAGGCATCCGCCATTTGCAAACAGTTTTATCTTCCTGAAGCAGCAGCACACCGCTAAAATGCGACAAATGTCAAGCCAGTTAGTCTGAAACGTCATCAACGGCACCCACCTGAACTGTTTCCATGGGTTCCCGCTCCGCAGACACCACTAGATCTGCAACAGTTTGGTACATATTTTATTTCTTTTTCTCCCTTTTACGGGATTTCGTTTTACGTTTGTAGGTGCGGTGAATAGTTACGCTTGCATGAAACCCGTCTTCACTAAACTGGAGCTTCGAGCATGATTCGACTCGCAGCGTCTTTCGGTTGAGCTACCGATTTTCTGTTAGATTTCCTGTGAATAAACTCTTGTGTCCGTATCTCCATGGGAGTTTGTAGTTCCTTCGCACCTGGGTTCTGTGTGCTTCTGCCAGCGCACATCGTGACAATAGGACACCGCCGACGACGCTAATCGGGAATCTGCTTTAAATTATCACTGTGCATGAAAAACCCTTGACAAGATTAAACAGACAACATAGGGTTTAACGACTCCAGACAACCATTAACAAACACAGATGCGCAGGGTCGCACGGCTCGTGACAGTGCGCTTGAACCCAGATGCGGAGGGACAACATGCAATAACACTGGGTTTGAGCGTTCAACAGAAAATGAAACAAAAATTCTGTCAGCCAGTTGGTGGTGGTAGAAAGCAGAATCAGGTTCAATATTTCAACAGGTTTCTACCCGTTTCCGACAGTTAGCTCGTTAGCCCCACGCGCTCAGCCAGCAGATTCAGCGGCGAGAAAACCACCTTTCAGACTCCGTATGACCAGAGCCCGCCAAACCCGTGAGGTTGGGTGACACGCCCACCCGAACCCCGATTTGTGTGAATGCTGTGCAACTTACTGCTCCAATGCAGTCGCCCGTCGGCTAGAAATAACAGACTGTACACGGCATACAAAATAAAGAAAGTATATTTCAGAACGTCAGCTTAACCAAACAGTTGTTAAACATAGAACATAGAACATAGAAAAGTACAGCACAGTACAGGCCCTCCGGCCCACAATGTTGTGCCGACCCTCAAACCCTGCCTCCCATTTAAGCCCGCACCTTAGTTTCCTCCATATACCTGTCTAGTAGTCTCTTAAACTTCACTAGTGTATCTGCCTCCACCACTGACTCAGGCAGTGCACTCCACGCACCAACCACTCTCTGAGTAAAAAACCTTCTTCTAATATCCCCCTTGAACTTCCCACCCCTTACCTTAAAGCCATGTCCTCTTGAATTGAGCAGTGGTGCCCTGGGGAAGAGGCGCTGGCTATCCACTCTATCTATTCCTCTTATTATCTTGTACACCTCTATCATGTCTCCTCTCATCCTCCTTCTCTCCAAAGAGTAAAGTCCTAGCTCCCTTAATCTCTGATCATAATGCATACTTTCTAAACCAGGCAGCATCCTGATAAATATCCTCTGTAGCCTTTCCAATGTTTCCACATCTTTCCTACAGTGAGGCAACCAGAACTGGACACAATACTCCAAATGTGGCCTAACCAGAGTTTTATAGAGCTGCATCATTACCTCGCGACTCTTAAACTCTATCCCTCGACTTATGAAAGCTAACACCCCATAAACTTTCTTAACTACCCTATCTACCTGTGAGGCAATTTTCAGGGATCTGTAGACATGTACCCCCAGATCCCTCTGCTCCTCCACACTGCCAAGTATCCTGCCATTTACTTTGTACTCTGCCTTGGAGTTTGTCCTTCCAAAGTGTAAAGAACAAGAGGGTCCATCATAGTTAAACGGTCAAATGTGCACGTAAGTTGGAACTCATCTTGAAGTTGTCTTTAACTCACACGTCGGACCCTCGGTCTGCGTGAAAGCGCACACCACCTTCCGAATGACGTTCGTAATCCACCTGGAACAAACTGGCTCCCCACGGGAGGATTGGTTTTTTTTCCTTGAAGTCATTCATCTGCACAAAGCACCTTGTGCAACAGGGACGGCCTCCTCAGCTCTCTCGCCTCCTGTCTTCACCCAGCTCCCTCGACCCACACGTGACCGTCACACAAGAACCTCTCTTTCCAGCGCACTCTAGAAACTTCTCCCAATTTCACCACCCTGATTGGCTGACACAACACAGCCCCTTATTTTGGCTCAAACGCAAACAGGCTGAAAGCAGAACAGAACTGCTAAAATTAAATACCTGCACCGTAGCGGTAAAAATCTAACCAGGGAGTTACACAGTGATTTTCTGGCGCGGCGCACAGAATAAGATGAAGGAACTAGGCAGGCCAGGGCACATTGTAGAGAGGAATGAACAGTCCACGTATCAGCCCTGCATTCGGACCAGGATATGGTGAGCGCATTTACCACCACAACGCTGAATCTGGCGTCGGTGCTGCCGAGGACGTGAGCATCTTTGCAGCATTCAGGGTACATTCTCAGCGCCGGATGGGTGGTCAGTTTAATCGGCAGGCAGCTGAAGTTCTGCAAGACGACCCAGTGCAACCCAGATCTCCCAACATCCTGTGTAAAGAAAGAACCGATGGAGCGTCCTGACCTGAATTGACGATTGTTTAGACCCCCCCGCAGATGCTGCTTGACTTGCTGAGTTCCTCCATCGTTTTGTGTTTGTCGGTAAATCAAGTACTGACAGGGCAAAACAGAGGGGGTAGAAGGTTGTGATAAATACCACTCGGTGAATCTAAACGAATATTAAAATCTGACAGAGAACTGTGTAATCAATGTGTGTAGATGAACTGGGTCAATGACAGAGAAATGAGCTACCAGGCACGGCTTAGTTAGAGATCGGGAGCTCTCTGCTGCCAGCACTTGCACAAGGGCATGGGGATCCTGTTCTCCTACTATGACAGTTCATAGAAACGTAGAAACATAGAAAATAGGTGCAGGAGTAGGCCATTCGGCCCTTCTAGCCTGCACCGCCATTCAGTATGATCATGGCTGATCATCCAACTCAGAACCCTGTACCAGCCTTCCCTCCATACCCCCTGATCCCTTTAGCCACAAGGGCCATATCTAAGTCCCTCTTAAATATAGCCAATGAACTGGCCTCAACTGTTTCCTGTGACCGAGAATTCCACAGATTCACCACTCTCTGTGTGAAGGTTTTTCCTAATCTCGGTCCTAAAACATAGAAACATAGAAAATAGGTGCAGGAGTAGGCCATTCGGCTCTTCGAGCCTGCACCGCCATTTATTATGATCATGGCTGATCATCCAACTCAGAAGCCCGCCCCAGCCTTCCCTCCATACCCCCTGACCCCCAAGCCACAAGGGCCATATCTAACTCCCTCTTAAATATAGCCAATGAACTGGCCTCAACTGTTTCCTGTGGCAGAGAATTCCACAGATTCACCACTCTCTGTGTGAAGAAGTTTTTCCTAATCTCGGTCCTAAAAGGCTTCTCCTCTATCCTCAAACTGTGGCCCCTCGTTCTGGACTTCCCCAACATCGGGAACAATCTTCCTGCATCTAGTCTGTCCAACCCCTTTAGGATCTTATACGTTTCAATCAGATCCCCCCTCAATCTTCTAAATTCCAACGAGTACAAGCCCAGTTCATCCAGTCTTTCTTCATATGAAAGTCCTGCCATCCCAGGAATCAATCTGGTGAATCTTCTTTGTACTCCCTCTAAGGTAAGGATGTCTTTCCTCAGATTAGTGGACCAAAACTGCACACAATACTCCAGGTGTGATCTCACCAAGACCTTGTACAACTGCAGTAGTACCTCTCTGCTCCTGTACTCGAATCCTCTCACTATAAATGCCAGCATACCATTCGCCTTTTTCACCGCCTGCTGTACCTGCATGCCCACTTTCAATGACAGGTGTATAATGACACCCAGGTCTCGTTGCACCTCCCCTTTTCCTAATCGACCACCATTCAGATAATAATTTGTTTTCCTATTTTTGCCACCAAAGTGGATAACTTCACATTTATCCACATTAAATTGCATCTGCCATGAATTTGTCCACTCACCCAAGTTATCCAAGTCACCCTGCATCCTCTTAGCATCCTCCTCACAGCTAACACTGCCACCCAGCTTCGTGTCATCCGCAAACTTGGAGATGCTGCATTTAATTCCCTCATCCAAGTCATTAATATATATTGTAAACAACTGGGGTCCCAGCACTGAGCCTTGTGGTACCCCACTAGTCACCGCCTGCCATTCTGAAAAGGTCCCGTTTATTCCCACTCTTTGCTTCCTGTCTGCTAACCAATTCTCCACCCACACCAATACCTTACCCCCAAAACCGTGTGCTTTAAGTTTGCACACTAATCTCCTGTGTGGGACCTTGTCAAAAGCCTTTTGAAAATCCAAAAATACCACATCCACTGGTTCTCCCCTATCCACTCTACTGGTTACATCCTCAAAAAATTCTATGAGATTCGTCAGACATGATTTTCCTTTCACAAATCCATGCTGACTTTGTCCGATCATTTCACCGCTTTCCCTTTATCCTGAAACTGTGACCCCTCGTTCTGGACTTCCCCAACATCGGGAACAATCTTCCTGCATCTAGCCTGTCCAATCCCTTTAGGATTTTATACGTTTCAATAAGATTCCCCCTCAACCTTCTAAATTCCAACGAGTATAAACCTAGTTCATTCAGTCTTTCATCATATGAAAGTCCTGCCATCCCAGGAATGAATCTAATGAACCTTGTTCCTGGAAGTAATAGTATAAAATTGAAAGTGGGCCTCGTAGCGCAATGGTAGCGCGTCTGACACCAGATCAGACTGTTGCATGTTCGAATCACGTCGGGGTCACAGATGTTAATTCGTGTTTTGTTACCACAGTGTTCGCTCAATACGTCTTTCCAGAATTCAGCGCAGTTTTCATTTTGGTGTCAAGGTTCGGGTAGTAATTGGCAAATGAGCAGCTATTTCTCTTGTTTAGCCAAGTTCAGCAATGAAATGTTGATATTATGCTCCGTATCGAAAAGCAAAATCACCCTTTTATTGAAAAAAAAACTTGCTGACGTTGTAATCTGAAATGAACACGAAAAATTGTGCAAACATTCAGTAGCTTGGGCGGCATTTGTGAAAGGAAGGAACTACTTTTTCAGCACGTTCTGCCTTCCCTTCATCTTCACATTGTTAGCCCACTGAACTTTGACAAGATTTTAAATCTTCATATTTTCACCAGAGCCACGCAAGTTTGAAAGGTCGACAAGGATTAAACATTCGGCAAAGGAGAGTGTTCTGTGAAAATGAAAGTGGAGCTCTTTTATAATACGACCTCAGCAATTTCTTCTCTGGGCTCCTTCCTTTGAATCAGAACTCAATATTCTCGAATAACTGGTTACTGACATTGAAAATTAAAGGTTGTTACGCTTTGCGAAGATTTCCGTTCTTTCCGAATGTTCACCGATGATTGTTACATTGGGACGAACAATTCGAGAAAGTCTCTCCATGCAGAAACTTCACTAGAAAAAATAATACCTTATGTACAGAGTACTCTTCATACAAAATGATGTAGTTCAAAGTGCTTTTCAGTTCGCTAAAGTGCAAGCATGAAAGTAACAAACGTAGTTTTGCGGTTAGAAGTGACAACTGAATCTATATCTCTTGCAGTTCTAGGTAATAGATTCCACAGTTTAGGTGCGTCTTTCAAAACAGCTGGTCTACCAGTTATAGCTTGAAACTGACTGTTTAAATTTAAGAGACCTGTGGAAAAACATTTGAGAGCTCCTGCAGGATTATAAAATGAAAACGATCTGGGATGTACTCCGAACGCAGGCAACTAAGAGCTTTAAAATCATGTAGGAGAAGTTTAAAATTAATTTAAAACATATTTCAGCTTAGTTAGGTTGAGAATGATAAGCTCCAGTTTTAGTTAAACGTCTAGCAGCCGCGTTCTGAATCAGTTGAAGTTTGTTAGGCCAGTAAAAGTTGCATTCAATGATCTAGTCTGTTCGATCTAAAGGCGGTCATAAAACATGGAAAGTCTGTGAGATCCGAAGACCATAATCAGCGATGTGATGTGATCCATAACTGATTGAAAACACATTTAAAAGCAATTTCATGATATGAATTTCTGCTCCGACTGACCCGCATACATTTCTTCTCATGCAGAGGGTCCCGCGCTAAAATATTCTCCAGTACGGTGGTGCTGATAAATGGCGACTCAGTGCGTGCAGCTCCAACTTGAATGATTAAATATTCCCACTTAGGACTACTACAGTGGAAACCCACCGTTACAGGTATGGGCACTTCAGGAAACAACATCGTCTGAAACGTTTAAGAAATCTATTGATACTCAAAATCAGCAAACTCGGGTCAGTAATGCCGTTTCCCTTTAAGACAAAGGACGGGCTGAAGGCCTGCTGGACTATAACTACGACTGGAACGCCGAGCCTTAGATTCCACCCCCTTCCCACTACTGACTATCCTGCCGGCGAATGTACCGTCGCTGGAATATAAAACTGAAGTCCTCAGAGCAAGATTGAAGTGTCAGAGGGACATCGGAGACTGCAGCGTACTTCGCTACACGGAAACGAAGCTCACCGTCATCATTTCGGACGCGGTGCTGCAGGCCATTGGCTTCACCATTCACTGTAAATAAAGGGTGGCTTAGTCTTTTAAACGCACAGCAGGGGGATTACACGTCATGGTTTACTCATCGTGGTGCCTAGACGTAGCATTTGTGCCTCAATCCTGCTCACCTGATCTGGAACACCCAGCGGTTAAGTGTCCTCATCAGCCCAGGGAGATTTCTGCCGTCATGATGGAGCGGTGTATA
This sequence comes from Mobula hypostoma, assembly GCF_963921235.1. NCBI lineage: Eukaryota > Metazoa > Chordata > Chondrichthyes > Myliobatiformes > Myliobatidae > Mobula > Mobula hypostoma. The sequence goes on from NC_086098.1 coordinate 249,616,621, forward strand.
TTCCATCACTGACCAGCGTTCGGCAAGCACTGGAAAAACTAAGCACTCTGATTAGAATTCAGGAAACAACGCATCCTGATGCGGGTGTGTGGGATAGGGATGGTGGGGTGGGGGGGGGGGTAGGTGGAGGTGGAGATTTGAAAGAGGCAAGCTTCAAAAAGTCTCGGAACAACTCCTACCAACATGTTACCTGCGGAAACAGAGAAGCCAACATATTTAACCACGGCTATACTACCATCAAGAATACTTACAAACTATCTCACGCCCGCAATTTATAATGTTCAATCATCTGCTCTCACCGTACAGACAGAACATAAAGACTGCAGCGTCAGTGCTGAGGACCAGGAAGGTGTGCGTAAGGGAGGCGGAGGAGCGTTTACAGGACCGCTTTGAGTCGGTGGATGGACAATATTCAGGGATTCATCTTTGAATCTGAATGAATGCGCCAAATCAAAATCTATGTGGATCAGTAGGTGCCTTCCAGACTTTAAGGGCTGGATCTGTGGCATTCAAGACCGGTGACCCAGAACTATACAAGAAATCAAAATATGCCTACGGAAGAATTTTTAAAAGCGAAAAGTCAATTCCGACTAAAGTTGAAAATCGGATAAGATGCACATCAACTCTGGCAGGATTTGCAGGCCATTACTTCGAAGAAGATGGAACTTAACAACATGAACGGCTACGATGCTTCACTCTCGGACGAGCTCAACGCCTCGTATGCACGTTTTGAAAGAGAAAATAAAACTACACCTGCGTGAACTCCTGCAGCATCTGGTGACCCTGATATGTCAGAGGACGACGTAAGAATGTCTTTCAAGAGGCTGAACTCGAGCAAGGCATCAGGGACTGAGGTTATACTAGGTAGGGCACTGAAACCTGTCTCACCGAGCTGGCGGGGGGGTGGTTCAAGGACATATTCAATCACTCACTACTGCAATCTGTGATTCCCACCTGCTTTAAAAGGGCGACAATGAAACCAATGCCCAGGGTAAGATTGCTCAACGATTAATGCTCAGTTGCACAGGAGTGTTAAAGTATTTTGACAGGTTAGTCATGGCCAGCATCAACTCCTGCCGAAGCAAGGAATGGAGTCGCTATCATTTGCCTTCGCCACAAGAGGTCTACAGGGGATGCAATCTCCTTGGGTCACCTAGACAATAGCAATACTTATGTCAGGTTGTTGTTTGTTGATTGCTTCTCAGCGTTCAACACCAGAATACCAACAGTACTACTTTCAAAGTTCCAATACCTGACCTCCGTACTTCACTCTGGAACTGGCTCCTTGACATCTGCATCGGGAAGCTACTCGAGGATGCGTGCTTAGCTTACACTCTACACCCACGGCTGTGTGGCTAGGCACAGGTTAAACGCTATCTATAGATTTGCCGATGACACAGCCATTTTTGGGATAATTTCAGATGGTGACGACGAAGTGTATAGGAGATCAGCTGTTTAAGTGGTGTCACAACACAAACATTACACTCAACTTCAGTAAGACCAATGAATTCTTTGTAGTTCCAGCAAGGGAAAGGAGAGGGAACACACACCAGTTCTCATCAAGGAATCTACGGTAAGCAGTATCAAGCTCCTAGTGTCAACATTTCTGAAGATGTATTTTGGACTCAACATGTTGATGCAATTGCAAAGAAGGCATGCCAGAGGGTGTATTTCATTAGGAGTTTAAAGAAACTTGGTATGTCACCAAAGTCTGTCAAAAATGGAGAACTTTCTAAGTGGTTGCATCCTTTATGGTCTTGTTGTACATGACCAAACGACGCTGAGCGTGATAACATGCTCAACAGGCAGAGAGTAAGATGAGTTCGCATTTTGCATCGGCTGGAAATGTATTAGTAACACTACATCTCGATGTCGAAACAGCGAATATTCGTGAAATGTAGCGTTGCTGCACTGAGGTCGACAACCGGTTTGACGTGACCACCATTTATTGTTGGTCCATCCGCTCAGCGTCGAAGTTATATTGGATGAGCTGTAAAAAGGAAAAACTTATCAAGCCTCTAAAACTGTATGTTGGGGAAGGTTCAACGGATACACGGAATGCACAACACTTTAAAGATGAATTTAATCAACCAGTGTCATTATGCAAGTGTTGAAAAGTGCTCTTTTTGTGGTAGTGTGGCCGAGCGGTATAAGGCGCCTGATTAAGGCTCCAGTCTCCCCGGAGGCGTGGGTGAGAATCTCAACACGGCCATTCCGTGCATTGTTTCCACTAATGCTGTATTTATTAAGCATATCGAGAAATGTTTAGCAGAATAAAATCACAAATCACAATTCATCATGTAGATATTCCTGTACTGGTGTGAGGATCAGCGATATCACTGCGCAGTTGCAGAACAGCACTAAATTGATGAAGGTTGTGGACGTCATGTGATCGTATCCCATATTTCTACGAATAACATACGCAAGAGATTCTACAAATAATTGAAATATTGAGCGACACGTTCAAAACGATGGGGAATTTCAGCAAGGCCGGCATAATCTATGGAACGGAATGAACAGTCCAAGGCTCAGGCGCAGTGTCGTCCTTAGAAATTCGTTTATACGAACGATTTGGGTGTAAGTGATTTTAATCTTTCGATACATTTCAACTCAGTTTTCGAGCTGGAAAGACCTGCGAAAGGAGAACTGAAATTCTTTGACATCAGAGCCAGTTCAAGCCCACAAGAGCAGGACGCGCCCGCCGTTTGTATGATTGGCTCTCTCTAATCCAACATCACCACGCAATACACACAAGGAAACGGCGAACGATATAATCTAAAATGTCATCAATATCACCTACACGGACCGTTCCCGCCGGCTCTCGCTCAGAGGAGACCGCTACATCTGTGGCCGTTTTGTAGATTTTTTATTTGTTCTTTCTCTTTTTGCGGTAATGCTTGCAAGTGCGGAGAATGGCGACGATTGCATGAATAAATATAACGCTCCGCTTTGAGTTGAACCCAGGATCTCTGTTTTACTAGATTTGCGCTTTGATCAGTTAAGCCACGGTGCACTTGCGCCGTCCTGCAGCTGTGACGGTAAGAGGTAACTGGCCTTGTGTCGTCTGATATAGAGAGAATTCACTGTTCCGTCTATTGACAAACATTGTATCTGTATTTAAGACAGGAATTTCCGCAGTGCCATATCCGGTTGATGTTCAGAACACTTCACTCGCATCACCCCAATCCCAGTCTCGGCGTCACCTACATATTCCGTTCATTATGTTTGATTTAACCACCGCTTCAGAATACGTTCGCACAGAACTCTTCCAGAATTTGCAGAACCATTGAGGTCAGACTAACTGGATCTAATTTCCTTTCTTATGTCTCTCCCTCGCCTCTCGAGGAGTTGTGTGACATTTGCAATTTACAGTCTTCGATAGCCATTCCAGGATCTAGTGATTCTTGAAAGATCATTACTAATGCCTCCCCAATCTCTTCAGCCATCTCTTGCAGAACCTCGGGGAGTACACCATCTGGACCTGGTGACTTATCTACCTTCATATCTGTCAGTTTCCAAATAACCTTCTCTATAGTAATGGTAACTTCATGAACCCTGACATCTGAAACTTCACTATATTGCTAGTGTCTGCCACAGTGAAGAATGATGCACTGTTCAGTTCGTCCGCCATTTATTCGTCCCCAACGACTACCTCTCCAGTGTCATTTTAGAGCGGCCTTTCTTTGACACTTCATTAATCTGCAGAAATCTTTGGTATCCTCTTGAATATTATTGACTAGCTAACTTTCGTATTACATCTTTACCTTCTTAATCACTTTTGAGTTGCATTCTGTTGCTATTTAAAAGCTTCACAATGCTCTAACCCCACCAATTTTTGCTCTATTATATACAAAGCCTTTGGCTTTTATGTTGTCTTTGATTCCCTTGTTAGCCATGGTTGTGTTATCTTTCCGTTAGAATACTTCCTCCCTTTTCAGATGTACATATCTGGTGTCTTCCGAATTGCTTCCAGAATTCGGACCATTGATGGTCTGCCGTCATCCCTGCCAGTGTTCTTTTCCAATAAATTCTGGCCAAGTCCTCTCATGCGTCTGTAATTCACTTCCATTCTTTGTAATATCAATATGTCTTACTTTAGCTTCTCGTTCTCAAATTTCAGGGTGAATTCGATCATATTATGATCACTTGCCCCTAGGGGGTCTTTTACCTTAAATCCGCTAATCAATTCAAGTTCCTTGCACAAAACCCAGTCCAAAATAGTGGGATCAACCACGAGCTGCTCTAACCCAACATTCCCCCGCCCCCACACCGCCCCCAGCTGTTATGGATTCAGGAAATCCCCTCTTGGAATCCAGCACCAGTCTTAGCTCTATCCACAACGATTCAACTCCTTCCGATCACTTGTCACCTCTTTATAATAATTGAATTTATTTTTTTACAAACAGAGCCGCACCAGCCCTTCTGCGATCCTTCCGATATGACGCGTATCCTTGGACATTAAGCTCCTGACTATAATCTTCATTCAGCCATGATTCAGTGATGCCTAAAGCATCATTGGTCCTCATCGTCACTGTACTACAAGTTCATCGACCTTACTTAGTACACCGCGTGGACTCAAATATAACACCTTTAGTCTTGAATTCACCCTTTTTGATTTTGTTCACCTTTTACGCTGCAACTCATCCTGTCGACTGAAATTTTGTCTTGTCATTAGCCTCTCCCTGGTCGGAGTCTCATAACACATTGTCTCTGTTTGTAAAACAAACTACTTCATCTTCACAACTACCACTCTGGTTCCTATCCCTACCCGATCAGTCAACGAGCCCACAGGGATATTGGGTCCCCTCACGTACAAATGTAACGTGCAAAGGCAGATGCCACGGGAAGGTATGGTGAGCGAGGGAGCAAAGGAAAAGAGTAAGGAATAGCCGGAGTCTGTGGCAGGACTGGGCAGTGAGAGATTGACAGGCACACTCACAGAGAGATGTGGGCCTCCCTGAGAGTGGTGGGAGACCGAATGATAGACAAGGGACATCGCAAACAGTGACGAAAATACGATACAAAAATACTGGAATCTGAAGTACAAGCAGCGACTGTTGGAAATGTCGAGAATGGTAGCCCCAGAGAGAAAGACATAGAATACATTCTCACAGTGAGAGACAGGAACACGAGGAGACAGAGACGGAAATGAATTAAGTACATCCGATGCTGACATTCACTTTTCTAGGTGAAACGAATGATGCCTTCCATTCCACCTCTGAGGGGAGAGAGGTATCCAGTCAGTTCACAGTCCAGACGTGCAAGGGATACATCGTGACGACGAACCCCCTCTTAGTAGTGCAGGAGCACTGAGAATAAGCCTATCGGGAATATTTTTGTGTATTATACGTGGCGGCTTTTTAGTCGGGAAGTCGAGGATTCACTTGCCAAGGGGTTGCCGAAACTCAGGTGGAAGAATTTGTAGATGAGAGTGTTTTGCATTTTGGTGCTGAAGGCCAAGTTGCAGTTACTAGATTCTTATTGTTCAGATGGTCCAAGACCAGAATTGATGGAGGGAGATGGCATCTCCCCGTTTTGGCGAATTGCAGGTTATGTGGGTTACTGCTGTTGATGTGTGCCATGACGAAAGGAAAAAGTTTACGTGCATTAGCCGGGAATCGAACCCGGGCCTCCCGCGTGGCAGGCGAGAATTCTACCACTGAACCACCAATGCAAGTACTTGTCGGGAATGACGTGGACTCCACATCAGCAGTACACTTCTGAAACTATTTTTTGATATCCTTAGAATTTTCTTTTGTTGTCAACAGTACTTCCCACATAAATTGTATCAAAGCTCCTTGCTTAGCTGAGTGCAGAGAATTCCAACTTCACGGATTTTTCAAATACTAGCTAATGTCAACCACAGACAAAGAACTTGTAATTGCTTGGATCTTCCCTGCTGCCCTTCACCGACAGAGTCTGTGCCTTTGTTAAACAGCATTCACCCGGCATCTCCTCCTGTGACAAGCAGATGTTAACCAATGTATCTCCCCATTAATCCCATTGCCACCCCACGACAACGTGGGACACATCTAATCAGATCTACGGCGCACAACCACTTCCATTTCGCTGAGATATCAAATGCATTAACTTTTTATTAAAGTTAATCTGACGCGGTTTGTTTCTGCTCTCCTTCCTGAAAACTCTGTTTGTCTCCTGACTGTCTACAACTTTAAAATATACGCATGAAATAACTCTTTGTGCACACACTGATTTTCCTTTCGGTCTCGGAAGAGCCCACCTCGTTTCCTGGTTACCATATTGATAAAGTATACAAATAAATTGTACTGGGATGGAAGAAAGAGTTCCAGAGATAACTTTCAGTCACGCTCCCGCCTCTCCTTCACCATTCCTCATCCTCGTTTTCCTCTCTCACCTTATCTCTTCGCCTTCTCATCACTCGCCCCTGGTGCTCCTCTCACTTTTTCTTTCTTCCATGGTCTTTTCTCCTCTCCTATCAGATTCCCCCTTCTCTAGCCCTGTATCTCTTTCACCAATCAACTTTCCAGCTCTTTACTTCAGCCCTCCCCTTCCCGGTTTCACCAATATATCTTGAGTTCTCTCCCCCCCCCCCCCCCCACCATTTAAATCCACTCCTCGGCTTCTTTTTTTTCTCTCCGCTCCTGCTGAAGGGTCTCGGTCCGAAATGTCGATTGTACTCTTTTCTATAGATGCTGCCTGACCTGCTGAGCTCCTCCAGCACTTTGTGCCTGTTACATGGTGCTGGGTGTCTTGAAGAACATTAAAGTGGACAAGTTCTCAAGGGGCGATGTGATCTCAGGCGGATTATTGAGACAGGACAGACAAGGGGCGCTAATAATAATATTAATGACATATTTTAGAGAACTTTAGACATGGTGTGGGGAATTGCAGGTCAGGATAGAAGCCAGCGGAGAGATTGTCGGGGCGAGGTAACATTGTGCTGGAGTGCACTTTCACACAGTCACGGAGGTTGTGGTCGGCGGCAACCATCCCTGTACAGAATTCAAATCTGCTGTCTTATCTATAGTAATGTTGGTCATTATGCTCGGGATTGTAATTGAATCTGAATCCTAACACAGATCAGAGAAGGGAGTTGCGGAAATTTCCGCATGTGTCGGAATTTTGGTTGATGTGGAGTGTCATGCTTTAAGCTTGTTGAATGTTGTTTACTTGTGCACGATGAATAACTTACAGCATATCTTGATTGTAAGATCTTAGAGTAGCACAATTCTTCAGTTTTGTCGGATTGCTACTGCATATTTGGGAACAGTTTAATCCTTAGGAACGTGAGATATTCTGCAATGATGTAAAGTTTGTATGTTTTAATTATGTAATATGTAGCCACGTGTGAGCTCACTTGAGAGAGAGAGTGTTTCTCAGAGAGTGCAACGGCTGTATTAAATGACTGTGCCCTGAGACGTTACATCAATGTGTTAATGTGTCAGCGCACCCACCTCGATTCGTTGAAAAATGTGTAAAAGTTCTTCATGGTAGGAATTAACTGCGTGTTCTAAGTTTTACAATTACTCGCGGAAGGCTCTGAACGAAGAACAGTGCAAGCATGGCTTTGATTTTAGGGTAACCCAGATTCCACACTGGGGCTGGATGGAAATATGTGCACCTCTATTCCGGATATGAGATGCCCACATTTCTACGGGTTAAGTGAGTAGTCAGGGAAATTAATTGCCCGTTAGTAGGCAGTTACATTTGAATTTGAATTTAACATTTTGGAAAGATTGGAGCATTTGTGGAGAAATCCTAAAGTTGTTTTACTGACAATTCTGTTTTCTGTTACAGAACATAAAGGATGTTGTTCAAGACTTGGCATATTGATTTAGTGTTTCGGAGTCCTTGGAAAATTCTTTTGAAGCAAACAGTATTTTGTCAGGTGAATTGCAAATGGAGGCTCAATTTAAATATTGGATTGGTCCAAACAGCATTTCCGCATTAATTCCCGCACCATCTTAAAACACACATTTATTTAGCTAGATATTCGAAATCAAATGTCGTACTCAACCATCCTTGGCATTGCAGGGTTGGCATATATTTGGAAAGTTATTGAAGTTTCTACCTTCCTTGCAGAAAACTGTAGTGTTACGATTTTATAGCAAATGATCCCAGGGGACCACTTGTATCAAAATAATAAGCAGGGAGGTTGGAGATTAGAAAGCAATACTCAAGAACAAGACATAAAGGAAAAAATCAAGCAACACACACAAAATTCCGGTGGAACGCAGAAGGCCAGGCAGCATCTATAGGAAGAGGTACAGTCGACGTTTCAGGTCGAGACCCTTCGTCAGGACCTACGGAAAAAAGAGAAAGTAAGAGATTTGAAAGTGGGAGAGGGTGGGGGAGACCCAAAATGATAGGAGAAGACAGGAGAGGGAGGGGATGAAGCTAAGAGTTGGGAGGTTGATTGGCAAAAGCGATACAAGGCTGGAGAAGGGGGAGAAGGGGGAGGGGAGCACCAGAAGAAGATGGAGAACAGGCAAGAAGTTATTGTGAGAGGGACGGGGGGGGGGGGGGAGAGAGAGAGAGAGAGAGAGAGAGAGAGAGAGAGAGAGAGAGAGAGAGAGAGAGAGAGAGAGAGAGAGAGAGAGAGAGAGACAGAGAGAGAGACAGAGAGAGAGAGAGAGGGAATTAGGGATGGGGTAAGAAGGGGAAGAGGGGCATTAACGTTTAAAATACTCATTTATTGCTGTAGATGGTTCCTCACATGTAGAGAATGAAGGGAGGAGTTCTGTGGATCACACACGTGAGAGTGGGGCAGTGATTCATTCAAGATATATCTATTCAGCGGAGCAGTAATTCACTCAAGATATATCTACTGAGGCGGTTACAGCCATGTATTTTCCAAAAGATGCTTTGAACATTATTAGCTGTACACAGGAGAACATCGTACAGCGGGCCAGTAGAATGAAAAGGTTCACAATATGTGCAAATGTCTTGAGACAAAACTTACAAGTTGTTTTATCAGTACTTCTGGAAAATTTCCATTGTCTATGTTACCTGTAAGTAATCAGTTTTCCTTACAATACGCAATAGTGAGACAGACATGTTGTATGGCAGCAGCAGCAATGAGTTATACCAAGAAATGGAAACAATGCCTTTGGAAAATCAATGCCACAATTGGGAATATAATTTTAGATCTGGCTGTTGGAGGACAAACATTGGCTCAGCTAGCAGTACATCGGGTAACTAAGGGAGCCTCCTGGTCCAACACTGTGATAGAAATCAATATCTGATTCCTCACGACTGCAGTTCGGACAGGTGCTGTGAACATGTTAAGGGAGATAACTTTTCAATAGATTAAATACACAGAATAACAAAAATACGCTGCTATTCAGAAACGATTGTTATTGGAGTACTACTGATAGTGGCCTCATAATGGTCGAATTGGCCTCATAATTGAAGGTTGCATGTACTGCGACCGATTTTGCGAAGAACGGAGGCGAGATTGCTTGAAGGAAATTAGACTGATGTATGCTGATACAGCATTTGTGGGGGAATAACGGTAGTATTGCCAGAAGATGGAAGTGCTTGGAACAGGGGGAAGACATGTTTTCTTTTCGGGTCTTCTTTCAGATAAAGTGACTTACAATTCGAGTACAATTATAGTGAATGTAATGGTGCTGTTGATGTAGACACAAACCAGAAGCAAGATTATGGATTATCATGTGCCTCAGTAACTCTGGAGCTCCAATGATTTTCATATATACCTTAATCCATGATGTGAGTGACGACAACTAATGACACAACCTTTTCAGTGGCAACTGTTGCTGCCCTTGGCTGTATGATGTGGTTTGGATTTAATTAAGAATGGGTAAACAGATTGTTTTTTATGATTATTCTCTATTTTACCTGTCAATAACAGGGCTTCCTGAAATGTGCTTCGTAGATGATACTCATTACATTACTACTTCAAACATACCTGACATGAACCGATCTTTAAGTTGCAAAATATGGTTTTTAATGTTGTGAGGGACTTAGCTTTAATTGGGCAGGTATTACCACACCTTTTGCAAAACTGTGTTTCAACTGGATACACGTCAAACCCCTTTTCCCCAGCCGTCTCTAGAAACATGACTGGTTAGCCCCTCGCTATCAAGTCAATGGGCTCAAACCACCTTTCTTGAACTCCCTACGTTTCTTGTCGATATGACTTGGGTCCTATCAGACTGGGAGACTGAGATGTTTCGACGACCCGCACCCCAATCTGAGCGAATACTGTGTAAAATCTGCCCCCAAACAATGAGCCTTCGGTAAGAAATAACAGATCTTACATTACGTGCATTATAAAGAGAGTATATTTACAAATTTCAGCTTTATTGAACAGTTAGTAGAAAAAAAGAGAAGGAAATATAGGGGCCCCTTACAGTTAATGGAGTCCAAATGTACACATGGGTTGGAGCTCGTGTTGACGTTCTCTTTAACTCAAGCGCAGGACCCACGGTCTGCGTGAAAGCACACATCACCTTCCGAATGACGGTCGAAATCCATCTTGAACAAACGGGCTCCCCAAAGGAAGCATAGGTCCTTCCGCCTGGAAGCCGTTCATCTGCACAAGGCACCTTGTGCAACAGGGACCGCTTCCTCAGCCATCTTTCCTCCTGTCTTTTCCCTGCTCCCGCCAGTGTGACCTTGTCCCACACCAGTGTCCGTCATTAAAACCTCTGCGCCCAGCGTTCTCCAGAACCTTCGCCCAATTCCACCATCCTAATTGGCTGACACAACATTCCTAAGTTGAACAGCAAAGCTCCTTATCTTTTTCTCAATCCCAAACGTTAAAAGAAGAACAGACTAGTTTTACAGAAGTGCTAAACTGAAATACCTGCAGCATAGCAGTAAAAATCTTCACCAGGTCGTTACACTGTCTCCCGACCTGAAATAGGCATGTCCCCATGACTGTGAGGACCTATCATTACCAACACAGTTTTGCAAAGACATTCCGTGATGTCAGGACCTGCAATGCATTTGTAAGTGGTCGTGACATACTTCACTCCGGGGACTGACGCAGCACTGTTTCTCCGGTGCGTCATAGGGCAGCCTATATGGGGGTTTCCTCACTCTTTGAGACCTCCTTATCGCATCTTCTGCTCCTACATCTTCAACTGCCTCTTGTGACCTTTCCTGTCTACAAGAGGGTGCCTCCTCCTGTCTATCATTCGTGTTTTCCGGCGGCTCAGGTCCCCTTACTCCATGACTCAGCTTAGCTTCCTCCAGTTTGAGTAGGTGCCGCCAAACACTTTCAACCTCCGCTGGTGCAAATAGGCAAGAACTCTCTGGAAAGGGATGTCCTCGGTTGCTCTAATAATGCGGCAAGTACTCTTGGAGTAATGAACATCAGACTCGTCAGTAGAAAAGGCATCCTCGTGTCCCAACATCTTCTCAGTTATTCCCTTTTTCTATTCCATAGTATTTCGGAAAATTTAGTTGTTCTTGTCACTCTAGATACTGCTGGACGTCACATGACCACACAGTTCCTCGTTTCCGCTCATCATCTTGCTTTAGGGGAAGCTGCACCTTCTCAAAAGCAGTACTGAACACATGGTGAATGGACAAGATTTTCAAAAAGTTCTCTCCATTTCTCTCCTTGCATGCTTCGACGAGCCTTCTCACGAGCTGGAAAATGATGCTGGTGAGATAGTAATTGGGGACAAGGAAATTGCGGATGAACTGACTATGTATTTTGCATCAGTCTTCGCTGTTCTAGACACTGACAGTATGACGGAAGCTCAAGAATGTCAGGGGTCAGGAATGTGTGAGGTTACTATCAGTAGGGAGAACGTTCACGGAAAACTGAAATTAGATAGGTTACCTGAAGCAGATGCTCTACACCCTAGGTTTATCAAAGAGTTGCTGAAGAGATTGTGGAGTTTTTAGCAGTGAGCTTGCAAGAATGAATTGATTCTAGCAATGATTCCGGGCACCTGGAAAATTGCAAATGTCCAAGTAAGGATAGAGGCAGAAGTAAGGAAATTGTAAACTAGTTTGGTCGGACCTCAGTGGTTGGGAAGATGTCCATTGTTAAGGATGTCGTAACGAGGTATTTGGAGGCACATGACAAAGTAGCCGGTGGTCAGCATGGTTTCGTTAAGGGAAAAATCTTTCCTGACAAACTGTTGAAATTCTTTGACGAAGTAACCCGCAGAATAGACAAAGGAGAATCTGTAGATGTTGTGTACTTGGATTTTCAGAAGGTCTTGAGGCTGTTTAAAAAGCTAAGCGCTGGTGACATTACAGAAAAGATAGTAACACAGAGAGAACATTGGCTTATTGGCATGAGGAAAAGTGTGGGAATGAAGGAAGCCTCTTCTGGTTGGCTGCCGGTGACTACCTGTGTTCCACAAGGCTCTGTGTGGGACCGCATCTTTTTACGTTATATGTCAATGATTTGGATGACGGACTTGATGGCTTTATGGCTTTGATTGTGGACGATATGAAGATAGGTGGAGGAGCAGGTAGTTTTGAGGAAGCAGAGAGGTTAAAGAAGGACTTAAACAGATTAACAGAATAGGCAAAGAAATGGAAAATGAATAACAGTGCCTGGGAGTGTATTGTCATGCGTAAAGCGCAGACCTTATTCCTAAATGGAGGCAAAATTCAAAAATCTGACATGCAAAGAGAATTGGCAATCCTCGTGCAACATTCCTTGAAGGTTAATTTGCAGATTGAGTTAGTGGTGCGAATGACAAACTACAATGTTAGCATTAATTTCGAGAGGGCTAGATTATAAAAACAAGGATGTAATGTTGAGGCTTTGTAAAGCGCTGGTGAGGCCTGACTTGGAGTATTGTGAGCAATCCTGGGCGACTTATTTAAGAAAGGATGTGCTGAAACTGGAATGCATTGAAAGGAGATCCACAAAAATGATTCCTGGATTGAAAGGATTGTCATATGAAGAGCGTATGATGGGTGTGGGTCAGTACTTACTGGGATTCAGAAGAATGAGAGATGATCTCATTGGCACACATCGAATGTGGCAAGGGTTGGATGGAGTGGATGTGGAGGGGATGTCTCCTATGGTGGGGGTATCTGACACCGTAGGACACAGCCTCAAATTAAAGCGAAATCTTTATGGAACCGAGGTTAAGAGGAATTTCTTTAGCCAGAGGGTGGTGAATCTGTGCAATTCGTTGTCACGGGTAGGGTCCTCACAGAGCTGGAAAACTATAGATTTATTCAGGATATTCAATCTGGCTTTTTTGGTGGGAGCACATGTATTAGAAAATTGAGTAAGTAGTTTGGAGTAGGAATAATACTGTTTGATTGAGGGTAAGGGATATGGTGCTGCATGTTTAACAAAGCGTTCGTTCAGGCCCATTTGGCAGGCTGATCCAAAAGATGTTTCCTCATGGGTACACCTTGATGAGGTAGATTGGATTTAATATGACCTACCCATTGAAGGATAGTGGCTAGGGGCTGTTCATTGATGGCAGGTCTGTGACTACTGTTGCTTTACAAGGTACCGTGTTCTGGCGTCCGTTGTATATGTACAAGATGTCTGGACATAAATGAAGGTGATTGCATTCAGTAGTCTGAAAACGGCTTGGAACCGCAGAACTGTGGAGATTGAGAAAGGTCGTCAAATGCATTCGGGGATATTGGGCATTCAGAAGTGCGGTCAGATAACTGGCAGGTGAACGTTATACGGATAAGTTGAAGATGTCAAAAGCAAAATCCGAGGCTTTGTCTTTAGCGACTTAGAAATGAATACTTAGGCGTCAAGCGAAAATGCGTTACTTTCATCAATATGCTTGATGGTGTTGAGATGCCATTTCAGATAGTCGTGTCTCTCCTGTAGGATGTAGAAGAGAGTGCATGTTCCAGTCTCTGATGACCATACATGTTTCAAGTGCTTCCAACTCAGCACTGAATAATTTGAGGGCTAAAGTGGACTCTCTCAGAGGCTTTGAGTGCATCACTGCGAGTAGCGTTACTGAGGTGGGTACAATAATGTTCTGGCAGCGGCTAATAGGTTGAGCACCAAGACTGGTGCATTGTCGCGGCAATTAGTGCATAATATCACCGTGGGCATTCGCCTCATTGGCAAGTACCCCGTTGTGGATACTGTCGCGACGATGTTATCACAGAGATAAGCGGCAGAATCCGCCTGTAACGGAATGACTGGTTCTCATGCTCAACGCAGGTGTATGGAATCACGGGCACATGAGATTTTACAGATAGTGCAAATTTAGGGCAACACACACTAAACGCTGTTGGAAGTCAGCAGTTCAGGTTGAATCTATGGAAAGGAAGACACGCAAAATGCTGGTGGAACGCAGCAGGCCAGGCAGCCTCTATAGGAATCAGTACAGTCGACATTTCGGGCCGAGACCCTTCGTCAGGACTAACTGAAGGAAGAGCTAGTAAGAGATTTGAAAGTGGGAGGGGGAGGGGGAGATCCGAAATGATAGGAGAAGGCAGGAGGGGTAGGGATGGAGCCAAGAGCTGGAAAGTTGATTGAAAAGGGGATAGAAAGCTGGAGAAGGGAGAGGATCATGAGACGGGATGCCTAGGGAGAAAGAAAGGGGGAGGGGAGCACCAGAAGAAGATAGAGAGAAGGCAAGGAGTTATTGTGAGAGGGGCAGAGAGAGAGAGAGAGAGAGAGAGAGAGAGAGAGAGAGAGAAAAGAAAAGGGAAATAAATAAATAAATAAATAAATAAATAAATAAATAAATAAATAAATAAATAAATAAATAAATAAATAAGGGATGGGGTAAGAAGGGGAGGAGGGGCATTATCGGAAGTTAGAGAAGTCAATGTTCATTCCCTCCGGTTGGAGGCTACCCAGACGGAATATAACGTGTTGTTCCTCCAACCTGAGTGTGGCTTCATCTTGACAGTAGAGGAGGCCGTGGATAGACATATCAGAATGGAAATGGGACGTGGAATTAAAATGTGTGGCTACAGGGAGATCTTGCTTTCTCTGGCGGACAGAGCGTAGGATCCCAGGTACTCACATTTAATTGACTCTGCCTCCCGTTGTTTCTCCCGTCGAGCTCTGAGGGCGACCCTCTCCGCTATGAGGAGGTACTTGGCTTCCCTATCCCAGTCCCTTCCACACCTCCGGGACACTTTCTTTGCCGTTTGTTATGGACCTGCCCGTTATTTCATCCTCTGTCGGAGCCATGCGTGCAATCGCCGTTTCTTTGACTTTGTTATGTTCGGCAACGATATGCAAGATCTTCCATTTGCAGACCCCAGAGCCGACTGGCTCCGACGCTAGCAGGACTTCAGATTGCGGCCCCGCTGTCGATCTCGGCGGCTCTACCAACCCAGGGCATATTCAAAACCCGGACTCCAGCACCTTCAATGCGGGTTCCAACGACCACGGACACCTTCAAAGCGATTGCGCAACCTCCAGCTGCGACTCCAGGCCGGGTCTTCACGTGCTGTTATTGTGACTCCCGTCTCCCCTTCCCCCACCACCACTCTGCAACCCCAGTACCGAGATCTCACATCCGACAGGTGATTTCTGAGGGCTGTGTGTGGCAGTGGCGTCGACTGGGTTTTTCAATTTTATAATACTGTTGGTCGTATGGCCTAATGGAAAAGGCGTCTGATTCCGATAACGTTAATTAGAGTGATCTGAAGACTGCAGTCTCGAATCTTTTAATGGCCGTTTATTGCTCAAAAAACAATAATTTTGCTCTATGCTTCACTTTTGCTAATGAGTGGAGTTGTTCCTGCACAGTTCCCGGTATGTGGGTTCAATTGAGAAAGTAAGGAGGCATGGAATCCAAGGGAACATTGCTTTGTGGATCCAGAACTGGCTTGCCCACAGAAGGCAAAGAGTGGTTGTAGATGGGTCATATTCTGCATGGAGGTCGGTGACCAGTGGTGTGCCTCAGGGATCTGTTCTGGGACCCTTACTCTTAGTGATTTTTATAAACGACCTGGATGAGGAAGTGAAGGGATGGGTTAGTAAGATTGCTGATGACACAAAGGTTGGAGGTGTGGAGGGCTGTCAGAGGTTACACCGAGACATTGATAGGATGTAAAACTGGGCTGAGAAGTGGCAGATGGAGTTCAACCCAGATAAGTGTGAAGTGATTCATTCTGGAAGGTCAAATATCATAGCAGAATATAATATTAATGGTAAGACTCTTGGCAGTGTGGAGGATCAGAAGGATCTTGGGGTCCAAGTCCATAGGACGCTCAAAGCAGCTGCGCAGGTTGCGCAGGAAGGCGTATTGGCCTTCATCAATCGTGGAATTGAATTTAGGAGCCAAGTGGTAATGTTACAGCTATATAGGACCCTGGCCAGACCCAACTTGGAGTACTGTGCTCAGTTCTGGTCATCTCACTACAGGAAGGATGTGGAAACTATGGAAAGGTTGCAGAAGAGATTTACAAGGATGTTGCCTGGATTGGGGAGCATGCCCTATGAGAATAGATTGAGTGAACTCGGCCTTTTCTCCTTGGAGCGACGGAGGATGAGAGGTGACCTGATAGAGGTGTATAAGATGATGAGAGACATTGATCATGTGTATAGTCAGAGGCTTTTTCCTAGGGCTGAAGTGGTTGCCACAAGAGGAAACAGGTTTAGGATGCTGGGGAGTAGGTACAGAGGAGATGTCAGGGGTAATTTTTTTACGCAGAGTGGTGAGTGCGTGGAATGGGCTGCCGGCCACGGTGGTGGAGGCCGATACGATACGGTCTTTAAAAAAAAACTTTTGGATAGGTTCATGGAGCTTAGAAAAATAGAGGGCTATAGGTAAGCCGAGTAATTTCTAAGGTAGGGACATGTTCGGCACAACTTTGTGGGCCGAAGGATCTGTACTGTGCTGTAGGTTTTCAATGTTTCTATGTTCTATGGCCCGTGCTGCCTGATTCTTGATGATCTGAATATTGGAAGATGTAATCAATGTAGGTTAAATGCAGGAAGGCGGGGTCTATGGTCCCACAGAGATAAGACAGATCAAATGGCCTCTCTGTACGTCATAAGGAAAACTGAATACAAAATGTTTCACATTGGAGCCGCTTGCAACTTTGAGGGGTGTTTGCATGTATGGATGGTTTCTACTCGCTTTCCTACGGGTGGAAATTCAGTCCTTATGCCTGGCGCCTTAGACCACTCAGCCACCCTACCAGTCCGACATCAGCTGCTTTACATCGAAACAAACGGTTTTGTTTGAGAACAGATTAAAAGACTCATTTGATAAATGTTTTTGGAGGCTCAAACCAAATTTGCATACGCAGAGATGGCCACAAAGGCACCTGAACATCATGCTCCTGTCCCTGGTGGTTGAAATTCCGAATGAAAAACAATTTCAGGGACAATATCCAGCTTCCAAATGCGGAATAAATCAGCACCTGACCCACACGGACACATCAGAATTAGACAGTATCAGAATTAGAATCACAATCAGTTTTAATATCACTGACATATGTCGTGAAATATGTGTCTGCGGTAGCAGTGCAATGTAATGTATAAACATACTAAATTTTGTAGTAAGAAAAGCATACAATATTAAGTTACTAATGCAAAAAGAACCCCAGAGATAATGAAGTACAGTTCATGGGATGGTTGACTCCTGTTCTTAAAACGTCGAGTGCGTGTCTACGCTACTGACGGTAGTAATAAGACGAGAGAGCGGAGTCTTTATTTTATGTGGTGAATTGCTCTGTTGTGAAGGCGGGTTTTATGGAAGCAGCCCCCCACTTGCAATCATGAAACAAGATGCTGCAGAGAGAAAAAAAGAACATTAAAAAGTTTACAAAGTCAGTACCGATCCAGCAATTTCGGCGGAACGAGGAGCAACACGCACTGTTCAGTTAGATGAGGCTGTCATCATTTCCAAACGCGTTGTTTTCCGCTTTCTTGCGTTTTGCAGCGTGAAGTTGGTAGGAGGCTGATAATTGTTTTCCAACCCGGGCGATTTCACATGGCGTTTCACAGGCCTTTGCGACTCGAATACCGATTACTTCGCTTTGTGTATTCAAGTCACTGCATATTCAAGGCGGTTAAAGATAAATAGGGTTAAATCGCATACTGTAAATATTGGTCAACGTTTACAGACATCAATAATATTGTCGATTGTATACATTAGTGGAAAGGAAGAATTGAATCTTCACACCATGGCAGTGGTGGGATTCGAACCCACGCCTCCTTGGAGACTGGAGCCTAAATCCAGCGCCTTAGTCCACTCGGCCACACTACCACAGTTTTGCACTCATTACATAGTATTGACGAAGGGTCTCGGCCTGAAACGTCGACTGTACCTCTTCTTAGAGATGCTGCCTGGCCTGCTGCGTTCACCAGCAACTTTGATGTGTGTTGCTTGAATTTCCAGCATCTGCAGAATTCCTGTTGCTTTTGTTTTTATATAACCTGACTCGATTGATATTCATTGTTGCCGGTTACGTAACAAAAGCTCACTACAGAACCATCGAATATTCCAAGTTTCCTGTGACACCGTCCGAAATATCTATTCTCCATATTAGGGGCGGCTGAAATAATAAAAAAAATGCTGGCTCGAGGTACAAACAGCTATGCCCTTTCAGTTTAAAAATGGAGAGATGTCTACTGAAAAGCGGAAGATGGTCGCTGCCAGGACATCTCCAGGGCCTGCCTGGAGCTAGCGCTGAGCGTGGCAGTAAGGGAGACTGTAGCTGTCTGCTGTTGATCAGGTGGTCTGGCAGCGGCAAACCCGAAAAAGACACCGCCAGCATTCATGGTAGCCCTCGAGCACAACGCGCTGTGACTGTCTCTCAGGGGAGCAGTCCACATTCACCAGACAGCATCACGCGATCAAGAGAAGCAAGACTCTCATAAAATGGTCATTAAAAGTAAACATGTTCATATTTCATGTATATGATCGAATAACGGAACTTGAGCTTGATATGACAGCATACAGGGAAACTTCAGCAACAGTACATAACGCAATACCCCTACGTGCTAAATAAATGCACAACGAATAGCAGATCAAAATAGTGTGATAATAAAGAATAACTTGATCCCTATAGACATGTTGAACCAAATAAAACATGAAGTTGCAGAGAGGGTAGAAAGAAATCAACTCAAACACCACCACAATACGATACAAGAAAATATCGAAGAAGCGACGCCCGAGGTGCTGATGACGAGCAGGATAGACAAAGGAGACTCGCTTAGTTCTCCTTGGATTTTCAGAAGGCCTTTAACAAGATGTCACACATGAGACTGCTTTACAAGCTCCGAGCCCCTGGCATTACCGAGAAGATTCTTGCATGGATAAAGCGTTGGATGATTGGCAGGAGGCAAATGGTGGGAATGAAGGGAGCCTTTTCTGGCCGGCTGACGGTGACTAGTTTTGTTCCACAGGGGTCGGTGTTGGGATAAAAAATTCATGCAAAATGATTTGGATGATGAATTGATGACTTTGTTGCAGAGTTTGCAGAAGATATGGCAGATGGAATACCGTGTCGGAAAGTGTATGGTCATGCACTTTGGTAGAAGATATGAATGGGTTCACTACTTTCTGAATGGTCAAAAAATACAAAACAAAAAGTTGCAAAGGGACATGGGAGTCCTTGTGCAGGATTCCCTGAAGGTTAAGTTAATAGTTCAGTCTGTGGAGAGGAAGGCAAATATAACGTTAGCATTCATTTCAAGAGGACCAGAATATAATAGCAAAGATGTATTGTTGAAACTTTACTGTGTATTGTGAACAGTTTTGGGCCCCTAATTTTAGAGAGGATGTGCTGAAACTGGAGAGGCTTCAAATGAGTTTTTCAAAAATGATCTCAGTGTTGAATTGTTTGTCAAATGAAGAGAGTTTGATGGCTCTGCGCCTGTATTCACTTGAATTCAGAAGACCTCATTGAAGCCTATCGAATGGTGAAAAGCCTTGTTCACGTGGATGTGATGAAGATGTTTCCTACGTTTGGAGAGTCTTAGACGAGAGGACACAGCTTCAGCATGGAGGGGCGTCCTGGAACGGCGATGACCAGGAATATCTTTAGCCAGAGCGTGGTGGATCTGTGGAATTCTTTGCGAGAGGCAGCTGTTGCAGCCAAATCTTTAAGAAAGCATATTTAATGCCGAGCTTGATAGATTCCTGATTGGTCAGGGCATAAAGGATTACAGGGAGAAGGCAGGAAATTGAGTCTGAAAGGAAAATTCAATCAGAGATGATGAAATGGGTAAAATGACCAAATTCCGCTGGTGTATTTAATGGTCTGTTGGTCCGAAACACATAACCAGCTGTCAAAGAGAAGACTTTCATGGAATAAAAGATATCAACGCTCACCCCCGCTCCCACTGTCTGATGCCGATTCCTCGTACATACAGGCAAATATCAACCCGTATAGGATATCAGTAAAATACGACGACGCAGGCTACGTGTGTATATAGTGCAAGCACCCAACCCACCCATGTCATTTGTCGACGCTCCCAGACGCCCGCTAGGCGACATCGCGCCTTTGAGGCCCAAGCTTAGCACATACAAGCACAAAGGCGCTTCACAGCGGCTCCTTCCATCTCATCTGCGGAGACAGTTAAATTTCTACCTTCAAACAACAGGAATTCTGCAGACGCTGGAAGTTCAAGTAATATACATCAAAGTTGCTGCTGAACGCAGCAGGCCAAGCAGCATCTATAGGAAGAGGCGCAGTCGAGGTTTCAGGCCGAGACCCTTCGTCCATTTCTACCTTCGATGTCTTTTTTTTCTTTTTCAGGGTGGATGGGGTTCTGCTGAAGACGCTGACCCGGAATTACACTCAGCCTTCGGTTCCTAGCGGTGGTGGACCCGCTCCCAGGGGCTCACAACGGGCCGCTTTTCCAAATCCCAAGAATTGGACCTGGAAGACGATTGCGCGCTCGGTGTTTCAGTGCTTCGCGGCACTGTGGACGGGTTGATTCTATGTAGGTGCCGCTGACTGAGGCGTCGCGGGAGAGAACGGAACATCAGGAGCATCAGGTCAGCTGTCAGAGGCTCTGTACTCGGGGAATAGCTCTTCCTCTCTCTCTTGTTGGTGCGGTAGAGTTTGAGGTGGAGTAGGGGGGACTTTGGAGTTCTAACGATTTTACTCCACTCATTCTTTGGGACACTCTTCTGATTTTCTGGTTGTCTGCGACGAACAAGAACTTCAGGATGTATATTTCACGATATATAGTCCAGGCCCCTCAGTCCAATTGAAATCTTCAGACGACTACAACTGCGCAGTGCTGCGCCCGGTAGTATGTGAGGGCTCGGAACCCTCTACTCCGGTGGCTGAAAGGTAAGTGACCCCGCAGCTCTAGGCCTGAGTCCACTAAGCGCCTCCAAAAGCCTGCAGTCGACCAGTCGTCTGTCGAGCGAAACCCTGGGAGGGCAGTGCTGACTGCGTTCCAGATGTCGCGCCACACCGCCTCCGGGTGAAGCGCAACGTCTTCGTCTCCTCATTCCAGCGGCTGCAAATCGGCGACACCGCGGCTTCAATCGTAGTCCACGTTACAATCGAGACCAGGGAGTCCCCGCGCCTTCCGCCCCGGCTCTTAACCAATAAATCAGCGAATCGAACTAGCGGCGTAGCAGATAGGTCTTGCTATCACAAGAAAGGTGACCATGATAGCCATTTGCCATTTGACTGTAAGCCCCATCAACTCAAGCAGAAGCACGTTGTGCAGCTCTTTCATCATCTCCGCCAGAAAACAACTCGCTGATGGCGCAGAGCCGCAGTACTTTAAGTTCTTAATATGTAGCAGGGTCTTGTGATCATTAGAAGTACGTTTTAGTAGAACGATAGCATATTCCGTTGATCCCGTAAAAGCAGCTGTGACCAGTGGTGCCGCATTTTTGCCAGAGTGCCGCAAGCAGTCAGGCAGCTGAAGTTTTACAAGTCGATCCGGTGAAATATGGAACTCCACCCTGCAATCCAGAGCTCCCAGTTTTCGTGCTAATAAAATACAGCTGAAGCGACCCGGGAAGAACCGTTCACTGTTTAGTATCCTCCATAGCTGCAGCTTGACTTGCTGAATTATTCAACGTGTGTCGCTGAATAAATTATTGAGCATACAGAATTATATTCGGTGAATCTAACAAAGATAAAGATGTTTCTCGAAACGCTATGAATAGTGTGGATGGACTGAGTCAGTGAAGCGAAAGCATCTCGCAAGTACCGCTCCCGCCGAGATTGGCAGCTGTCCGCCACCAGCGCATGTATTAGGCAGCGGAAATCTTGCTCCCTAACCCGTGAATCTCAGACTCTAAGGCAGATAACTGAAGACCACTTCTGTGATAGGTGCCTACCACCAGACCTCGTGGCGCAACGGTAGCGCGTCTGACTCCAGATCAGAAGGCTGCGTGTTCGAATCACGTCGGGGTCACATCGGATTTTATAACCATAGAATCTGGGGCGGTCCGCACAGAAACTTGCGTACTTTCGTATTTTCCCCATAATACCATAAGTATTATGGTATTACTTATGCAAATGCACTCACATTTGGTGAATCTCAGCAATGAAATGCTGATGTTTACGATGTGTTCTAAAATCTAAAAATAAGACCCTTTTATTTAAAAGCCTTGCAGATGCCGAATTCTAACCCTACCACAGAAAACTGTACAAGCATTCTGTAGCTCGGGAAGGAAGGAGCTACATTTCCAGCCCATCCTGCGTTCTCGCCATCTTCCTTCGGAAAGCTGTTGAAAGCCGCCGCCTGGCTCGCTGAACGCTGGCTGGGCTCTCAATGATTAAATTTTCAATAGAACCACCCAGTGCTTAAAAATCGATAAACAAAGGAGAGGGCTCAGTGTAAATGGAAATGGACCTCTCCTGTAAGTTGGGCCTCGACAATTGCTGTTCAGTGTTTTTCGATGTGAATCACAACTCAGCAGTCTGCACAGTATTGACTCCTCACGCAGTAATGTTACTGCTCAGTTCAGCGGCTACACAACACCCTACAGAAGAAAGACGAACAGGGTTTGTATTATTACAAAGCCCAATTTGATATGTAAAAAAGCATCCACCCTTACTCCGGCCACCCTTGCTTGAGGTGAGGCTTGGCTAGAGACCTGAGGCTTGGGGTCTTGAAGCTTGGCTTGGGGCGCGGCTCGAGGCTTGGGGTCTTGAAGCTCCTCCTGGGCAGGGCGCGGATCTCCACCCGACGGAGGCAAAGGACAGGAAAGGACAGAACCAACCGTAGGGTAACGGCCAGACGGCCTGGCTTACCCGACGGAGGCAAGGAACAGGAAGGGAACTAGGTACAGGGTGGCTCCAAGACAAGCCTACAGGCGAGGTGAGGCGAGAGTTACCGGCAAGACAAGGCAGGTCTTCAGGCGAGGTAGCAGAAGGCAGGGGAAGGGATACAAGGAGTAAGGACAAGAACAATCCAGCAGCCACGCCCTGGTCTCTGGAGGTATTTATGCAGCCAGCCCCAACGAGAATCAGCTGCCTCATTTAGTGCTCAACAGGAACAGAAACAGGGTAGACAGGAAAACCTGGAGCAAGGGTCGATGGACCGGACGTGAACCGGAATGCGGACTTCACGGACCGGACCATGAGAGTGTATGTATAAAGTATTGTGTCATGTCGTAATTTAATATTTTAAGTATGTATTCAGTGAGGAAACCAACACTGTGGTTAAACGTTTCAGGAAGTGGGGCAAAGATATTCTGGGGAAGGTTGACGTTAATTAAAGAGAATGCATTTTGTGCTTCAGCAAGCATGGAGATGATTGTGCAGCCAAGATAGAATGAGATGTGTCCCATGCTGACTTGAGAGGCAAGCGAATAGGTGGGGACATATGCTGTTTCATGTCTGCCGGCCACAGGAGATACAAGATAAATGGAGTTCAAGAATTTAACAGTCTTTATACAAGAAGGACTGAAGGGAAATCCAGGTAAATGCAATCCTTTGTCTGTGTTAAACGTCAGGTAGCCTTTGAAAATTCCGTGCAGCTGGAATGCTCTGTATTTCGCTTGTCAAGCAGTTTTCAAGAAAATTTGACTGGATGTTCTGTTTGTCAACAATTTAGATTTTTTGAAGAAATCAAACAAATGGGTTGAGAAGTGTAGTTGGAACTCCGTGTGGAGCGCATGGAAACAGCGTCTTCTACGAGGTGACCCAAAGGTGTCATTGTCTGTTTTAATCGCACTTTTTTACGATAGAAAAAGTCTGCTGGACATTAAGAACTTAAAGTGCTGCAGGTCCACCCCATAAGGTAGTTGCTTGTTGGCGGAGAGACGGAAGGAGGTGATTTGGTGCGGATCCTGCTGCTGCCTGCGACAAAGAAGCATCGGTGAGCAAGGAGGTGTGCAGTTGGACAGCGAGTTATTCTCTTAGCCGCTTTCCTTATGTTGCAAGTTAAATTCATTGGTTTGTTGCCGAAGGCCAGGAGCGGACGGACTGAGAGCTGCATGTCCTCGGTCGTAGTCATGACTAGGTCTTCAGTCGCGGAGTCAGGTGTTCCACAGTAGTGACGGGGCCGGTGGAGGGCGGCTTTTCTGCCGAAATCGGTGCTGCCTCCCAATGTTCACTCGGCAGAAGACAAGCTGTAATGTGATCGACTGCAGACGCTGCGACATTTATGAAAGCAGGGACATGGATTTTTCTGTTACTGTGTTTCAATGCTTTCTTTTCTGTGCTTGCTAACTTATACCTGGTTGCTACCTTATATGTGTTTTCTACCTTATATATGCTTGCTATCTTAATATGTGCTACATGTACCTTGTGCATTGTATTACTCTTAGTACAATGTTTAGCACGTTGGCCTCGGAGTAACGCGGTTTCATTTGGCTGTATTCATCTGTATTTACGTATGATTGAATGACAGCTGAACATGAACTTGAACTCGAGCTGGTACTGATGTGGTATTTATAGAGCTCTCAATAAAGACTTGCATTGCTGGTTCAGTGGTAGAATTCTCAAGGGGTGCAGGGGTCGATTCCCAGCGAAATCATAATTACAAATGCAATCACTTCTTTTCTTCCGAGAACTGGTCATGGCACACATCAAATACAGTGTCCCAGAAAACGTCGAAGAACTGCAATTCGCCGAGATAATTATATCGCGGAAGCCGTCTCCCTCGTCCTGTGCTCATCCGTAGAGCATCTGGAAAATAACACATCCACAATTTATCAACTACAGCTTGGCGTTCAGTACTAAAATTACAAGCACATTCATAACCAAACTGTTAGACCTTTGGTTCAGAAACAGCCTTTGTAAGTGGGTCCTTGACTACTTGATTTTAAAAAAATCGCATTCAATTATGTAAGAAAGCTTTTGGTTTGCTGGCCTTTATTAATCACAGCATTGAGTGTAGGAGTTGGGATGTAATGTTGAATGTGTATAAGGCATTGGTAAGGCCAAATCTGGAGTATTGTGTACAGTTCTGGTCACCGAATTATAGGAAGGATATCAATAAAATTGAGACAGTACAGAGGAGGTTTACTAAAATGTTGCCTGGGTTTCATCTCCTAAGTTACAGAGAAAGGTTGAACAAGTTAGGTCTTTATTCTTTGGAGCGTAGAAGGTTGAGGGGGGACTTGATAGAGGTGTTTAAAATTATGAGGGGAATTGATAGAGTTGACGTGGATAGACTTTTTCCATTGAGGGTGGGGAAGATTCAAACAAGAGGGCATGGGTTGAGAATTAGAGGACAAAAATTTAGGGGTAACATGAGGGGGAACTTCTTTACTCAGAGAGTGGTAGCTGTGTGGAAAGAGCTTCCAGCAGAAGTGGTTGAGGCAGGTTCGATGTTGTCGTTTAAAGTTAAATTGGATAGATATATGGACAGGAAAGGAATGGAGGGTTATGGGCTGAGTACAGGTCGGTGGGAATAGGATAGGGTAAGAGTTCGGCACGGACTCGAAGGGCCGAGATGGCCTTTTTCCGTGCTGTAATTGTTATATGGTTATAATTAAGATACACAACGATAACACCGCTACACCAATTCTCAGCTGTAGTACCCCAACAGGGCACTCTTCCACGGCGAGTCCCATTGATGCTTGAAATCTGAACTCATTGAATATCTCTTCATTGATTGCTGAAAGTGAAGGCACTGTTAATTTTGCTCATATAAGTGAGTGATAGGGACTGATGTATCTTCAAAAAACAGGCATTCTGTAAAGGAGCTCCGAATTACATCATATGTACTGAACAGCCAGAACAGAATGGTGGTTGCAATTTATTCCTTCAATAAGGCCAGTGAACATGAAAGCGGAAAAATGCTAGATATTTAGAAACAACAACAAAAAAAATCGAAATAAAGAGTTATTCACAGCTTCATCCCAATCACACTTTCTGTCGATAAGGGCGGTGGTTGCTGGTCTGTCTTCAATTATGTTTACTGTATGTGTTTTTGAGTCTCTTTCTATCTCAATATCTGACACATCTGTCTTTTGTGTGAGAGATTGCCTCTCTTTCTTGGTGTTCACGACATTCACGTTTATTTGCCCACCTATGCTGGTCGGTGCATTTGTGTTTTCCTGTCGTGATGTATCAAATTGGTTGTCTATCCATGGAACTGTACCATTCGTGACACCCGCCTGGCTCTGTAGCTGTTTGCATGAGTGTGTGTTTCCTTGTTCCAGTTATACCAGTAAGAGCAGTTGTCCTCCCGGCTCAGTGCCTTACGGCGGTTTTAAATGTGCACATCAGTCTTCTTCCCGCGCGCCTGTGGTATGAAATAGCACGTGAAGCAGCTGAAGGGGTATATACGTCGAAAGGATTTTCTTTCCGGCTGGGCAGATGGAACGTTCATCTGATGAAGATGGTTTTATTCAAGCGCAGCTGTTAACCGCACCTTCAATAAAAAAAAACAAAATTCGCAAAAAAGAAAAAAAGAAAAGAAGAAACAAACAAAAGTCTTCAAACCCACTATAGATCTCGCCGTATCTACATCGTGAGAACCAGCAGGAACGGTTCAGGTCGATGACATTGATGACGTTTCCCACTATATCGTTTGCAATATTCTTGTCTTTCTGAGGAATGACATTGATTTAGAGTTACAATCACCTGCTACCCGCGGGCGGGTCCTGTTTTTGTGGACTTGCCTGCTCCTGCTGACAAACCATTTCAGCCGGTGTTGCTCATGTATTTTCTATTCTAAAACTGAGTGGTTCACTGTGCATTTAAAGAAATTGGTGTAGAGCGTTTACAGGTGTGACTTCGGACGTATATAGGGATTAAATACCTTTACACCAAATTCGTTCTTATAAATGATTTCATGATGAGTTGTATCAGCCCGATGTGTCCACAGTTTACTCTCCATATGTGCTCCTGATTAGCTGATTCCCTCCCCTCAACCCACCCCATCCCAGCATCTGAGATTTTGCTGAATCTCTAGTGTGCGCCATTCATATAAATATGGGACACGATCACTTCTCGTCCACGAATTTCACCAACTTGGTACTATTCTATACGCCTCAGTGATATCCTTGACCCTGACACCAACGTAGGACCATCTACAAGATGGAAACATAATCCAGCGCCTTAGACTACTCTGCCACATTACTACACAAAAGTCCTTTACATTCGTCACACAATAATGCTGATTGGTTGAATAAAATAACTTTGAAAGTGTTGTCCAACTCGTGCAACTTTTGAAACTCTCGCACAGATTGTTGTGAGGTTCGATGCGGGTTTCCTATTTATTGGTTGCTTCAAAGCTGACCGAATGGAATGGCGATAAACGGTTGTCATGTGAGACTGCAGCGTGTAAAACAACGGGATGTTCCAGCAACTATTGCTGCGAAGCTAACCTTCACCAATATTCGCAGTTTCTAGTTTGAATTGAAGTGTAAGAGATACCGTTCCACTGGATGCAAAATATGAACTCACCAGCTCTCTACTTATCTTGTCATGTTCAGCATCGGTTGGTCATGCAGAAGGTGGCCATAAAGCGTCTCGTCACTATATGATTTCTAGCTGAAGCAATCCCAGATTCCATAACCTAACTCTGCAAAGTAAATCCAAAGATTCTACAAAAGACATGTTCTGGACCCTCTCTGAGAAAAATAGAACTACTCCATTAGAGCGAACAGATAGGCACATTAACGTGAAATATTGGCCAAGACCCATTGTATAACGGCTTCATTATTTAATATTGTTACCCGCTTCAGTTTGTTGTGCAGTCAGCTGAACACGCGCCACAACGGAAACCATTTCTTTAGAAACTGTCGTGAAATTTGTTGTTTTGCGGCTGCAGTACATTGCAATGCATAATAATGATAAACAATATAACAATTACAATAAAAATACACCTATATATACTGCATATACTAATTTCCGGAACGTACCCAGATGATCTGTCATTCGTTGTAATCCGGATGATCATACTTAAATCCTTATTCCCACCAAATTGGTAACCATTGTTTTTGTCAGGACACGATCACCCCGTCTCAGAAATAATCAAAGACTCAGTGGCACCATCAGCTTTCCGCTTTTAGAGACTTTCAAGCAACACACATCAAAGTTGCTGGTGGACACAGCAGGCCAGGCAGCATCTCTAGGAAGAGGTGCAGTCAACGTTTCAGGCCGAGACCCTTCGTCAGGACTAACTGAAGGAAGAGTGAGTAAGAGATTTGAAAGTGGGAAGGGGAGGGAGAGATCCAAAATGATAGGAGAAGACGGGAGGGGGAGGGATGGAGCCAAGAGTTGGACAGGTGATTGGCAAAAGGGGATATGAGAGGATCATGGGACAGGAGGCCCAGGGAGAAAGAAAAGGGGGAGGGGGAACCCAGAGGATGGGCAAGGGGTATAGTGAGGGGGACAGAGGGAGAAAAAGGAGAGAGACAGAAGGAATGTGTGTATATAAATAAATAAATAACGGATGGGGTACGAGGGGGAAGTGGGGCATTAGCGGAAGTTTGAGAAGTCAATGTTCATGCCATCAGGTTGGAGTCTACCTAGACGGAATTTAAGGTGTTGTCCCTCCGATCTGAGTGTGACTTCATCTTTACAGTAGAGGAGGCTGTGGATAGACATATTAGAATGGGAATGGGACGTGGAATTAATATGTGTGGCCACTGGGAGATCCTGCTTTCCCTGGCAGACAGAGCGTAGGTGTTCAGCGAAACGATCTCCCAGTCTGCCTCGGGTCTCGCCAATATATAGAAGGCCGCACTGGGAGCACCGGACACAGTATATCACCCCAGCCGACTCACAGGTGAAGTGTCGCCTCACCTGGAAGGACTGTCTGGGGCCCTGAATGGTGGTAAGGGAGGAAGTGTAAGGGCATGTGTAGCACTTGTTCCGCTTACAAGGATAAGTGCCAAGAGGGAGATCGGTGGGGAGGGATGGGGGGAACGAATGGACAAGGGAGTCGCGTAGGGAACGATCCCTGCGGAAAGCACAGAGGGGAGAGGGGGAAAGATGTGTTCAGTGGTGGGATCCCGTTGGAGGTGGCGGAAGTTACGGAGAATAATATGTTGGACCCGGAGGCTGGTGGGGTGGTAGGTGAGGACAAGGGGAACCCTATTCCTAGTGGGGTGGCGGGAGGATTTAGTGAGAGCAGATGTGCGTGAAATGGGGGAGATGCGTTTGAGAGCGGAGTTGATGGTGGAGGAACGGAAGCCCCTTTCTTTAAAAAAGGAGGACATCTCCCTCGTCCTGGACTGAAAAGCCTCATCATGAGAGCAGATGCGGCGGAGACGGAGGAATTGCGAGAAGGGGATGGCATTTTTGCAAGAGACAGGGTGAGAAGAGGAATAGTCCAGATAGCTGTGAGAGTCAGTAGGCTTATAGTAGACATCAGTAGATAAGCTGTCTCCAGAGATAGAGACAGAAAGATCTAGAAAGGGGAGGGAGGTGTCGGAAACGGACCAGGTAAACTTGAGGGCAGGGTGAAAGTTGGAGGCAAAGTTAATAAAGTCAAGGAGCTCAGCATACGTGCAGGAAGCAGTGCCAATGCAGTTGTCGAAGTAGCGAAGGAAAAGTGGGGGACAGATACCAGAATAGGTTTGGAACATAGATTGTTCCACAAAGCCAACAAAAAGGCAGGCATAGCTAGGACCCATACGGGTGCCCATAGCTACACCTTTAGTTTGGAGGAAGTGGGAGGAGCCAAAGGAGAAATTATTAAGAGTGAGGACTAATTCTGCTAGACGGAGCAGAGTGGTGGTAGAGGGGAACTGATTAGGTCTGGAATCCAAAAAGAAGCGGAGAACTTTGAGACCTTCCTGATGGGGGATGGAGGTACATAGGGACTGGACATCCAAGGTGAAAATAAAGCGGTGGGGGCCAGGGAACTTAAAATCATCGAAAAGTTTAAGAGCGTGAGAAGTGTCACGAACATAGGTAGGAAGGGATTGAACAAGGGGGGATAAAACTGTGTCGAGGTATGCAGAAACGAGTTCGGTGGGGCAGGAGCAAGCTGAGACAATAGGTCGGCCAGGACAGGCAGGTTTGTGGATCTTCGGTAGGAGATAGAAACGGGAAGTGCGAGGTGTGGAAACTATAAGGTTGGTAGCAGTGGATGGGAGATCCCCTGAGCGGATAAAGTCGGTGATGGTGTGGGAGACAATGGCCTGGTGCTCCTCAGTGGGGTCACGATCGAGAGGTAAATAAGAGGAGGTATCCACGAGTTGTCGCTATGCCTCGGCGAGGTAGAGGTCAGTACGCCAGACTACAACCGCACTCCCCTTATCGGCGAGTTTAATAGTAAGGTTAGGATTAATGCGGAGGGAGTGGAGAGCAGAGCTTTCGGAAGGAGTAAGGTTGGAATGGGAACCTGGTGCGGTGAAGTCGAGACGGTTGTTGTCCCGTCAGCAGTTAGCAATAAAGAGAACTAGAGCAGGCAGAAGTTGCGTTCACCAGCAACTTTGATGTGTGTTGTTTAGAGACTTCCTTTCCGTTTTAAGTGAATGAGTTGTTTATTTAAATCCATGGCCTGTTTCTCTAGCTTCTGAGTCGTTAGTCGTCGTAAACAATCATTGGAATTCTTACGCCGATTGTCGTTATAAAAGAATCGGGACAAAATACCGACTCTGGTGGGACTCGAACCCACAACCTTTGAATTGCTTCATGTCACTAGAAGTCCAATACGCTATCCATTGCGCCACAGAGCCTACCGATGACTGCCAGTCGGCAGATGGAAAGAAATCATTCAGCAGAAATTGCAATGACTCATTATTCATCCTTTCTTAATAGTTCTCTTGAGGGGCCATCTGTGTGTGGTGTGACCGTTTACCACTCGGGTTCAGTTCCGCCGCCATCTGTATGATTACAAGTTTTCCACGTGCCTCGCTGGGCTTCGATACAAAATCACACGTTGTTTTTTATTATGTTAGTGGATCGGATGGTGTAGTTGGGTGGTGCGCGCTCATTTCCTTTGAAGGACTGTGCTGTATTTGTAAATTCTATATTAATAAAAACATTTGGAAGGAATCGTACGGCGTGAATTTCTGCTCTGAGAGACCCGCATGTATTTTTTAGCCTGTAGAGGGAGACGTGGTGAAACACTTCTCAAGAACCTGCCCCCTGAAGAAATCCAATGCGGCTTCTGATGGACTGCGCCGTGAGTTGCTTGGGCGTTGACGGTAAATTTCAGAAATCACTTTCAAACCCGCAGGATTAAATTCAGAACAGTAGCATCGATGCTGCTGGTTCCCACTGTCTGACGGGTTTCCTTGTTGTATTTTCGAGTGAAACTTCAGTTAGGGTCTTTGCCTGTAAGTTCTTTCACGAATCGTAATCTTCAACCGATGCAACAATCATGATGCCCCACGTTCACAATTACAACAGTGTGCAAAAGTCTTAGATATATATATATATATATATATATATAGATATATATACACACACACACACACACACACACACACACGTAGGTATGTATGTATATATATATACACACACACACACACACACACACACATATAAATACACATACACATATATACACACATGTATATACATACATACACATACACCTATCTATCCATATGTATATATAGATCGATAGATACAGATATAGTCATAGTCATAGTGATACGTTATTGATCCCCGGGGAAATTGGTTTTCGTTACAGTTGCGTCATAAATAATAAATAGCAATAGAACCATAATAGTTAAATAGTAATATGTAAGTTATGCCAGTAAATTATGAAATAAGTCCAGGACCAGCCTATTGGCTCAGGGTGTCTGACCTTCCAAGGGAGGAGTTGTAAAGTTTGATGGCCACAGGCAGGAATGACTTCCTATGACGCTCTGTGTCGCATCTCGGTGGGATGAGTCTCTGGCTGAATGTACTCCTGTGCCCAACCAGTACATTATGTAGTGGATGGGAGACATTGTCCAAGATGGCATGCAACTTAGACAGCATCCGCTTTTCAGACACCGCCGTCAGAGAGTCCAGTTCCATCCCCACAACATCACTGGCCTTACGAATGAGTTTGTTGATTCTGATGGTGTCTGTTACCCTCAGCCTGCTGCCCCAGCACACAACAGCAAACATGATAGCACTGGCCACCACGGACTCGTAGAACATCCTCAGTATCGTCCGGCAGATGTTAAAGGACCTCAGTCTCCTCAGGAAATAGAGACGGCTCTGACCCTTCTTGTAGACAGCCTCAGTGTTCTTTGACCAGTCCAGTTTATTGTCAATTCGTATCCCCAGGTATTTGTAATCCTCCACTATGTCCACACTGACCCCCTGGATGGAAACAGGGGTTGCC
Organism: Mobula hypostoma; assembly: GCF_963921235.1. Lineage (NCBI taxonomy): Eukaryota > Metazoa > Chordata > Chondrichthyes > Myliobatiformes > Myliobatidae > Mobula > Mobula hypostoma. The sequence goes on from NC_086098.1 coordinate 249,649,184, forward strand.
GGTGCCTTAGCTCTCCTCAGGTCTACCACCAGCTCCTTAGTCTTTTTCACATTAAGCCGCAGATAATTCTGCTCACACCATGTGACAAAGTTTCCTACCGTAGCCCTGTACTCAGCCTCATCTCCCTTGCTGATGCATCCAACTATGGCAGGGTCATCCGAAAACTTCTGAAGATGACAAGACTCTGTGCAGTAGTTGAAGTCCGAGGTGTAAATGGTGAAGAGAAAGGGAGACAAGACAGTCCCCTGTGGAGCCCCAGTGCTGCTGATCACTCTGTTGGACACACAGTGTTGCAAGCTTGCACAATGCAGGATTTCTGCACATTACATTCTGCTTAGCCCTCTTCCCACAAACTTTACGTCCTTGTAGCAACCAGATAGTATCGACATCCTCGTCCTACTTTCTTCTGTAACTCACCAAATTGATGGTCCTGATTATGTGTCCTTATTAATATTGTACCATAAAAGAAAAAAAATAGGAGCAAAAGCGGACCCGTTACCCTTTGTGCCTACTCCAACATTTAATAATTTTTTTGATCTTTTAAAGAATATCTAGGTTCTCTTTAAACACCTCCAATGATTGATCCTTCAGAGGAATATAGGCTATAGAATTCCTATCTACTGTTAATATAGAGGGGAATTAAAATGTGGGGCTTAAAGTTCAAAAAAGGCAAACTTTGAATGAATGATAAATAAATTGACTGCCATAAACTGGGATATAATATTAAGCAAATAAATCTACATTGCAATTGTTCAATACAAGTCCCTTGTGTAATAAAAACAAAAGAAATGGTCCATGGGACAAAAAGTTCACTTGAGAAGTTCAGAGGAATAGTTAAAAGTTTCATGTCTTACCAAAAACTTGTATAAATGCAGAGCTATTGGAGTTGGAAAGATACAGAAAATTAAGTAGAAGTTCAAATATAAAAATAAAACACCTAATGTTCCAAGCAAATGACTGTTTCAATTTCCATTTGGGGATTGCCATTAGAATTTGTATTAGCAATCATTAAATATCTTTGCTCCTTACATTTTCCCTCCAATAATGCTTTAGAGTCTAATATTTCCTGTTCTATTTCTGAGCCCTGTCTAAATCCTAACAATGCACTGAAGATTTGTGGAATTCATTAACTTAGAATAGCATTCATTACAGTAGGCAAACTTTTCCGTAAATAGGAAATAATTTAGAATACACCACGACTGGAAATGCATGTCCTAGCATTATACTTATTAACTATAAAGAGTCACAAGCTTTAAAATATCTTTGGCCCTCCATGGTATATGCTGTACACCACCCATAGTAAAATGCAATGTTCAAATAATGCACTGTAAATGCTCACTTGGGGCAAATTGGCTGTTCAGTTGGGTCGCCAATGTCAGAGGAAACAACATGCGAGAAAGGACTCGGTTTTTAAGAAGTATATAAAAACAGGAAGAATAAATCTAAGTTAAAAGCTGTAGATTATTGTTACATTCGATAAACCAATCACACTAATGTATACTCACTGCATCTAAACCAGGCTTGTTTTCTTTCATTCGGCTTTCAAATATGCTTTCTAAAACGCGAAATAAAGTTTTTTTTAACCTTTTAGTAATACAGATCTGTATGTTATAATTACAGAAATTCACTTTGATAAGTCAATGTGATATTGTTTATAACATTTGAGATTATAAAGTCAGAACAACGTAATCAAGCTTTTAAAAATTAAAATTAAGTTATGACACATCAGGTGCTAAGGGGAAAAAACTGCTGGAGGAACTCACCGTGTTAGCCAGAATCTGTGGAAGCAAAGGGATAGTTGATGTTTTGGGTCAAGACCCTGTATCAGGAATAATCAGACCCTACAGTCTTGACGCAAATTGTTGACCTAAAATGTCGACCTACACATCGCCTCTGTAGATGATGCTCAACCCACTGAGATACTCCAACAGCTTACCTTCTGCTTCAGATTCTAGCAGTCTGTTATGTCTCAGGTGGTCAAATGATGAGTTCTGAGGTTCATTTTCATCAGGTTATCAGCAGCATGGGTAGAAACCCGCATTTTACATATACATGCTGTCTATCACCTGATAGGGTTAAAAATATTGACTGACTTCTTCATCTATAGTTGCTTCTTGAGTGACTGAATTCTTCCAATATTTCTATTACTGTTTGATATATTCTGTTTTAGTTAACATTCCCTATTACATTACAAATTTTAGCTTTACTGGAAAATGGCACATTTATGTTTTGTTCAAGTTTTTACTAGGCACTAAAGATGCCCAAGGAGAATACTGACAACATTGCATTATTAGACCATAAGACCACAAAGATATAAGAGCAGAGTTTAATCGTTTGGCCATCGAGTCTGTTCCGCCATTTCATCATGGCTGATACAATTTTCCTCTCAATCCCAACCTCCTACCTTCTCTCCTATCTTTTCATGCCCCGACCAGTCAAGAATCTATCAATTTCAGCCTTAAATATATACAGTATAAAGTCATGGCCTCCTGACCTGCTGATTTCCTTCAGCATTTTGTGAGCGAGGGACTGCTATCGGTTTTGCGTGGAGCAATATCTGTGCTCAACTGAATATCCGTCTGGTCGTTTCCCTTTCAACTGAAATGATTTCAGCAAAAACATCTCCGCATGTTTCTGCTTGTTTTCTAATGAACGAAATTTCGCATGTATCGCGAACGTGATAATCACTATACCACAGAAACACTGCCACTGTTAGCCTGAACCACACCGGCAGATTGGAATAGAAACACGAGAAAAATCTGCAGATGCTGGAAATCCAAAGCAACACACACACAGACAAAACGCTGGATAACGGATAAGGCCTGAGATGTCGACTGTTTCCCCTTTTGCCATGGATCCTGCCTGGCCTTCTTCGTTCCTCAAACATTTTCTGTGTATTGAGATCGGAACAGACACATGCAGTTGATTGTTAAGTACAGACAAGTGAGTCTGATGAATGAAATATCTTGAAGAGTTATTCTCGGTATTAGTAAACATTAAATCCATGGGCCTATTCCCACTGGATAGCAATCTTAACTACAACCCCGTCACAACTGAAATTAGCTCCTCTAGGTCCAGGCTGGGCTTTGGAACGGCATATTTTTCACAATCCGCATGTGGTCCTGTGAGTTCATTCTTGTGTGTGCTAGACGGAGTTTTTATTCTGAAATGCAAAGAAAACAAGTAAATCTTAATTATCAATAAAAAGCACCGACCGAGGAAACACGGGGAAAGAAGCGGAAGTGGAGACGAGATTTGGATGTGGACGGAACGAGAGATTCAGACACTGCGAGAACATGTTGGGAGTAATTGTGTTCATACTGATGCATGGCATTGAGGTAGTTGTGCCCTTCACCCAGCTTGAGGTTGGCACAGAGGATTGATTGGTTTCTTGTAAACTGCAAAAGGACATTCGGCCAGGTGTTACCAATGTGAATAGGCAAGGCCAAAACATGCACTCTCCCGCAGTACTAGAGCACGAATAGAAATTCTGGTCTCGTCCAGGTCCGAACGTGCAAAATTATACAACCGTGTTAACCACAACACCACGAAACCCGCAAGCCTTTTTACCTATACACCTGTTTAAGTGAAAATGGACTAGCTGGACATTTAGAATCAGAATCCTTTATTATCGCCAAGTATGTGGACACATACAGGGAATTTGATGTCGGTTTCCCTGAGCTCTCGCTGTACAGAATCAAAAAGCAAACAAAACAATAGTGCAAATAATCGTGAACTATATACAATGACGTATACCTGTGTATGTACAGGTGGACGGTTTATAATAGACTAAAATTCAAGTGTTCATAAGACTGATGGCATACGGAAAGAAACTGTTCTTGTACCTATTTGTCCTGGCATACAGTGAACTAAAGCGCCTACCAGAAGGAAGGAGTTGGAACAGGTGATGTCCGGGGTGTGATGGGTCTACAATGATGCTGCTTGCTTGCTTCCTGAGTCTAGATGCATACAAGTCCTGGATCGAGGGCAGCTTCACACCAATAATCCTTTCCGCAGCCCTGACGGTTCTTTGGAGTCTATTCTTGTCTTGTTTGGTAGCTGATCCAAACCAGACAGTGATGGACGAACAGAGAACAGACTGGATTATTCCTGAATAGAATTGAATCAGCAGCTCCTGAGGCAGATTGTACCTCCTGAGTTGACTGAGTTTAGAGAAACTGGAAAGATGAAATTTCATTCAGCCGGTGGTTTAAAGCAGAAACTGGGGCAATACTTCAACACGTTTCTCCTGGTTTCACACTGTGAATTTCCGTCGCAACACAGAACAAAAAGCCTGACTACTTGGCTGCCCCGGCGGAATCTATGGAGAGGAATAAACAGTTGACATTTTGGGTCGAGGCACTCAAGATATATTCTCAGTGCAGGATGGGGATAATTGTAAAGACATCAGGCCGGAAGATGAAGTTCTGCATGCCGAGCCGGTGTAAAATAAAGAGACAATCCAGAACTCCCAGTGTCAGAGCATATGAGGTAGCGTCTTGGCCCCAATCGACGAATGTGTCTGCCGCTAAATTACTGAGCGAGCAGGAGGCAGGGACCGGAAGGTCGATTTTAATTCCACTTGGTGAAATTAAACGAATATTAAAATGTGACAGTAAACTGTGCCACTACTGTTTGTGGAAGAGCTAGGTCAATAAAGAGAAAGACGGAATCCGGAATGGCTCAGTCAGAGACTGGCAGCTCTCCGCCTTCAGGGTCTAGACAAAGGCATGGAAAATCTGCTCCGTAGCTAGTGAAGCTGTCGCTCTACGGCAGATTATTTAATAACCTATTTACTGCTGCCAGACCTCGTGGCGCAACGGTAGCGCGTCTGACTCCAGATCAGAAGGCTGCGTGTTCGAATCACGTCGGGGTCACTAACGTCGTATCGCGTTTTGTCATCATAGTGTTCGCTACAACTGACAGATGTACAGCTATTTCTCATCTTTGGCTAAGTTCAGCAAGGAATTGTTGATATTTTGCGTTGTCTAAATACAAAATCCCCCCTTTTATTAGAAAACTTGCGGACGCTGGAGTCTGATAAAGACACAGAAAGCTGTGCAAACATTCAGTAGTTCAGGCAGCATCCGTGGAAAGAAGTAGCTATATTTTCAAGACATTCTGCATTCCCTTCATATTTTCATTATTATTTATCCTCCTTCGAAAAGCCGAAGAAAGGTTTCACCTGGCTGATTGAACGTTAGCACCAGAACCACGCAAGTCTTAAAGATTGACAAGGATTAAACAGTCGAAAAGGGGGTCACAGGAATGTCTTCTCCAGGTTCTTTCCTTTGAATCACAGCTCCATAGCCTGGGATAGCAGACTACTGGCATTCAAAATCAAAGGTTGCTCTACGCTTCCCGAAGTGTTTCGTTCTTTCCATCTTAAGTGACAATTGTAACATTGGAATGTCAATTGAAGTAAACGATTCGATAAAGTATCTCCATGTAGAGACCTTAACTGAAGCTTCACTGGAAAATAATGATAATAATAGTAATAATATAAATACATGCCTGATCCAATTTTAGAGTCAGAATACCACCAATTACATTCTGACCGATCAGTAACTTCAAAAAGGACAATGCATAATATCTACCCGGATATAATAATAAAGGTTAAGCAAGGAAAAACAAATTATTTAATAAATATAGCTATTCCAAACACAATGAACTCACAGAAATCAAAATGTGAAAAACAACAGAAATATGCTGAATTAAAAGAGGAAATTGAAAGACTTTGGAACATGAACAAGATACAAATTGTCCCGATAGTCATATCTACAGCTGGTGTCATCCGAAAGGCACAAAAAAATATCATTAAACTATTAGGGTTACACAGTAATATATATGTAAATCTTTAGAAAGTCAGAATGCTAAACTCTACTATAACAGTCCGGAAGTTCCTCGCAATTGACAAATCAGTGTGCTTGGCTATGCCGGCACCTGAGCTTTTATGAGATTGAGCTGAGGGGTAACATGATAATAACGCAGCAGCACCACTTCCCTGGACGGGAGGAGACGACAACACCGGACTCCGGCAGCGGGAGGCAGAGTCTGCAGAACTTGCCGGACTATGAACCGCTCAGCCGCATAGATCCGAAGGACAAGTGCGGAACCGGGGCTCGGTTTCTTGCTCTGCTGGGCGGTCTGGGATCTGAGACGCAATGTGCCGAGAGGAGACATCTAGCGGTTTAAAATCAGCTGCGCCCACAAACACCACTCCGACACCGCCCCCCCCCCCCGCCCGCACTGGCCCTGAAACAAATCCAGACACATCTGTACCTAGATTGGGCGGTGCGCTTGTCAGCGTCTCTTCTCCATGGCTGAAACGGAAACCTGTCTGTAGGTATAAAACACAATGCATTTTCGCTTTAGAACCGAGAGGCACACAATTACCAACGAACACTGAGATCATGAATTTTTGGTCTAATAGCTGGCCATCAGAGTGACGCACAATAAAGACTAGATTAGGGAGGAAAAAGAACACACATACAACATTGAAGAAATGCAAATACCTGAAATTGCAATGGATATGCTGAAAGTTATATAAAAACATCCTGAAAGAGTGCCTGAATTTTTTTAACAAAAGGTAAAACATATCTTTATCCTAAAAAGGATAAAGTATCGTCCTACTATTTCATATAAAAATGTAACATGTATCTTGCAACTAATCACAACTCATTTACATAATCACAATATACTTTCAGAAGAGTAGAAAGGAGGCTGTAAGGAACAAGTGAAATTATATTCCGTAACTCTAAATCAAGCCCGGTGGAATAGCAGAAATGTTCCATGTTCCTACAACGACAACCCAAAGGAATTTGATTCTGTCATCCATTCTAACATTCTATTGTATGCTAATAGAAGTTTTTAATATATATAAACTACACCCAATACTTGTGAAATTAGAAACATAGGACATAGAAACGTAGAAAACCTACAGCACAATACGGGCCCCTCGGCCCACAAAGCTGTACCGGACATGTCCCACCCCAGAACCACCCAGGCCTACGCACGGCCCTCTATTTTTCTAAGCTCCATGTATCCATCCAGGAGTCTCTTAAAATACCCTGTCGTTTCCGCCTCCACCACCACCGGCGGCAGCCAATTCCACGCACTCACCACTCTCTAACTTGCCCCTGACATCGCCTCTCTGTCTACTTCCAAGCACCTTAAAACTATGCTCTCTCGTGTCAGCCATTTCAGCCCTGGGGAAAAGCCTCTGACTATCCACACGATCAATGCCTCTCATCAGCTTGTACACCTCTGTCAGGTCACCCCTGATCCTCCGTCGCTCCAAGGAGAAAAAGCCGAGTTCACTCAACCTATTTTCATAAGGCATGCTCCCTAATACAGGCAACATCCTTGTAAATCTCTTCTGCACCTTTTCTATGGTTTTCACATCCTTCCTGTAGTGAGGTTACCAGAATTGAGCACAGTAATCCTGCAACATCCGATGAAGCATTGACGTACCATCATCACCCTGTCGACTAATAACAAAAAATTAAACAGACACCGTTATCAAAATAAGCTGATGCATTTTCCCATGCGACTCTTTTAAGTCCACTTCTGTCTAACTTTAAACCCACTCTCTTATTTGCTGAAACGGACGAATATTGGATAACAAATCAGAAACAACGAAATAAGTTATACCTTCACAATACGCTGGAGGAACTCAGCAGGTCGGGCAGCATCCGTGGAAACGATCAGTCGACGTTTCGGGCTGGAACCCTTCGTCAGGACTGAAGAGGGAGGGAGCAGAGGCCCTATAAAGAAGGTGGGGGAAGGGTGGGAAGGAGAAGGCTGGTAGGTTCCAGGTGAAAAACCAGTAAGGGGGAAGATAAAGGGGTGGGGGAGGGGAGGGGAAGCAGGGAGGGGAAGCAGGGAGGGGATAGGCAGGAAAGGTGAAGAAGGAATAGGGGAAAACACAATGCGTATAGAAGGAGGCGGAACCACGAGGGAGGTGATAGGCAGCTGGGGGAGGGGGCAGAGTGACATAGGGCTAGAGGAACGGAGGGGGAGGGAATTACCGCAAGTTGGAAAATTCTATGTTCATACCAAGGGACTGGAGACTACCTAGACGGTATATGAGGTGTTGCTCCTCCAACCTGAGTTTAGCCTCATCATGGCAGTAGATGCAGTAGACTGGCAGTAGACCGGGTCATCTATTGCATCCGGTGCTCCCGGTGCGGCCTCCTCTACATCGGTGAAACGCGACGCAGATTGGGGGACCGCTTGGTCGAGCACCTCGGCTCCGTCCGCCACAACAGACAGGATCTCCCAGTAGCCACCCACTTCAACTCTGCTTCCCACTCCCATTCAGATATGTCCATACATGGCCTCCTCTACTGCCATGATGAGGCTAAGAAGCGTACAAGGAAAAAAAATTGAGCATAATTCGATAAAAGGAAAACTTCTGACAGAATTTACTTCAAGGATTAAGGAATTCTGCTAAACTAAGACCATGAATAAAAATATAACAATTGTAATAAACGCTTCCGCTATACTTATATTAATGTATTCTTTCGACGTAATATCTTGGTCTGAAATCGATATGGAATATTAAAATAATAAGAACTGAAATGACATCATTCAGAAAATATTATGCAAATTCGAATGCACATAGATTAACCTAGTTATAACAGAAGGAGGAAGAGGGATAACAGATATTAAAAATCTGCACAACAGTCAGATAAAATTTCTAACGATATACTTTCTGAACGAAAACAAGAATCAGCGGTCCACGCATGCATATGGAATTCTGATAAGAAGTATTCACCACTAAACTTAAAGGAGAGCACAACCCAGAAAAATGATGGTATTATCACAATTGAAGAAAAAGTTAACCAATGAAAGAATATGACCGTCCATTGAAGACGTCCCCACGATGCGAGCAGACTAGATGTTGACAAGGATGGTCAAACGCCTGGCTCAGAGTTAGAGACCTCTTTCTCAAAAACAGAAGGGCTCTTTGTGGGCAAGGCAGGTCCAGGTGGCCAACACAAAAATATCAAAAAGGCATACTAAAAGCCCAACGTATTCAAGATGATAAATATAGAAATTGCCAACGAAAACCAGAAACAATCCAGCATATTGCAGGATCCTGTAGCAGTTTATTTTTATCTGACTACTTACCCAGGCACAATTAAGTAGCAAATATCATTCACCAAAATCTCGCTTTAAAATACAAACTCAAAGAAATCAGACCTTACTATACATACAAGTCTGATACAGATCTAGAGTCAGAATACCACAAATTATATTATGTCCAGTTAAGACTTACTAAGACTTTGAGATAGGACCAGGGTATACATTTTCCTGGTGGTAATATCTGCAGCTGGTATCATCCCAAGGTACTGCTCTATAACATCAAAAATCGGGCTACACGGTAATATCTAGCTAAATCTTCAGAAAGCCACGATACTAACCACTACAATAGTCCGAAAGTTCCTAGCAATTGAGAAATGAGTGTGGTTGACAATGCCCGCACTTCAGGTTTTAGCAGCTTGAGCTGAGAAGTATAAATATAATTATTAATACTCTCAACCATATTGTATTACCACAACATCTAGGAAAACTCGAAACATTTCAAGAAGTACGCACAATAACATACGGTGCTCCATTTAACGGCAGTGGAGCGCAATGGCTCCGAAATAGGGCTAATCTTCAGCAAAAACTGAAAACTGAGTATTGAATTGGGAACACCGGAAATGGCAGAAGAGAGTCTAACCGTCAGGTTCGGCCTTCATGCATTTGTCCAGGGGAAGACAGCCTCAGGCCCAGCCAAATTTGTACACCATATGCAATTAATTATTTAGCTTTATAATTCTTAATCTGAGAATTAGATTAGTAAAGAAAACAAACAGAAAAAAGGGCCATTTTAATGAAACAGTCTATTGTGCTCGTTGGAGCTCACGATTGTCTGTCCATTTGTTCCTCATCGGCCTCCTCCGAGCATCGTTGACACCCGGATCCTCACTCCAAGTCCACTCCGTCCTGCGGTCTACCAGCTCTCTCCACTCGCGTCTTCTCTCTTCATCCCTCATTCCTCGCCGACAAAAAGATCGTGAAACCCTTTTCTCTGATATACAAAGAAGAAACAACACTCCTCTCATTGTACTGCGCACCTTCCAAGGCCCTCGTTATCCCTAGTCATAACCAAAACATTGCTGCTACAGAGAAACCATTACATTAGCAATGAAACCTTACAGAGCGTTACAAGAGTAAGAAACAAAACGGAAACATTAGGAACGGTAGCTTAAATAGATACATGAAATGCGCTGGAAGAAGACGACAGAATTATCAGTTCAGAAACAATGGAAAAGATTCATACAAAACATTGAAACTCAATTCGACGATTACGTCACCAAGGCCAACACAAAATTACCAAGAAACATAAAGATGAACTTTTGGTCTAATATCTGGTCAAACAGGATGATCCACAATCAAGAAGCAGGATGGATTAGGGAGGAAAAGGAACAAACACACACGATTGAAAAAAAAATGTATGAAATTACAACGGTATTGATAAAAGAGGTTATAAAAATACCTAAAACTGGAAGAGGACTGCAGTGATAATATTCATAATTATAGCTGTTAGAACTGTTACTTGACTTCATCCATATCTATTCATACATGTTAACAATTTTAATAAAAATTCTTAAAATGTGCTTGAGTTTTTGACAGAAGATGAAACATGTCTGTTACCTAAAGGGGAAATCTCAAATGATCCATCAAAATATAGTCCTATTACTTGCTTACAAACTATATATACAATCGTAACATCATGTATCGCGCAACTAATAACTTAGTTAACCACAATATACTTGCAGGCGAGCAGAAAGGATGCCGTAACGGTATGAAATAATCATAATGTAAAGAAAAGCTCTCTAAGTCTACTTTATACACGCTCTCTAATTTACTGAATCGGACGAAAGTTGGGTATATTATCAGAAATGCATTACTGTATACATTGAAGCACCTTCGCTCTGTAATCCTCTCGCCTTGGTTCCTAACAAGCTCGACTCGTTAGCCAATGCTGGCTATCAGCGACGTAACTCAGCATTGGATGGATAATGGAAAGTTCATCTTTTCAGATATTTCAACCTTAACAGCTAACCGGGGTGGGGGGGGGGGGGAGAATAAAAGGGCCCAGTAGATTGAAACCAGTCTAAATGTGCACATAGACGTTGGAGCTGTTTTCTGGGCTAGTCGGGTGATTCGCTTTGATTACCTCCTGCTGAACCGACGGTCTGCGTGCAGGACACCAGCCGTAGCTCGAACTTCTCTCGAAGGCCATTTCGAACGAACTGGCACTCCCTCCTCGGAACCATTGGTCGGCACAAGGTACTTCTTACAAACAGTGTCTCCCATTCTAGCGGCGTTCTGCGAGCATCTTCCCTTGTACACGTCTCCGCACCTCTGGCAACCAAGACCCAAATCAAGACGATTATCCCCAGAAATCTGATCCCTCCCTGCTCTCGCGATTGTTCCATGGCATTGCACTGAATAGAAAGGTACAGAACTTTACCAAATCAAACCTGACTGGCTGACTCAATATTGCTAAGTTGAGCAAAGAGCTACTTATCTCAGCCGAAGCACAAATAACCGGAACACGCTGCGTTTGCAGAAAAACTGCTGAAAGTATAGCAACGTAACAGTAGAAATACAATAACACAGGTTCTTAACCAGGGCATTACAAGTATAGGGATGATTTGAAATTATACGCTCTTTCATCGGTAAAGCTAATAAAATGCTGGAACTATTTTCGAAAGACATAATCATAATCTTCAATGCTTTCGAAAATTTGATAAACAGAGCTCAGCAGTAAAGCTATGAGAAAAGCAACAAACACATTCGCTATACCCATATTATACCCACAGCGTTTACTTGGAGTAAGGGGAAATATGAAGCTATCAGGCAGGAACTTGAAGCATACATTGGGAACAGAGGTTCTCAGGGAAATGTGCAGCAGAAATGTGGCAAATGTTCAGGGGATATTTGCGTTCTGCATAGGTCCGTCCCAACGAGACAGGAAAAGGTTAGTAGGGCACAGGTTACAGGTGATGTACAAAGGCTGTTGAAAATCTAGTCATGAAGAAAGGAAAAACTTACGAAAGGCTCAAAAAACCAAGTAATCATGGAGATCTAGAAGAGTATAAGAAGAGCAGGAAGAAGATTAAGAATGAAATTAGGAGAGCCAAAAGGGGCCATGAGAAAGCCTTGGTGAGCAGGATTAAGGAAAACCCCAAGGCATCCTACAAGTATGTGAAGAGCAAGAGGACAAGATGTGAGAGCATAGAACCAATCAAGTGTGACAGTGGAAATGTGTGTATGGAACCGGAGGAGATAGCAGAGGTACTTAATGAATACTTTCCTTCAGTATTCACTACGGGAAAGGATCTTGGCGATTGTAGGGTTGACTTACAGCGGATTGAAAAGCTTGAGCATATAGACGTTAAGAAAGAGGATGTGCTGGAGCTTTTGGAAAGCATCAAGTTGGATAAGTCTCCGGGATCGGATGACGTGTACCCCAGTCTACTGTGGAAGGCGAAGGAGGAAATTGCTGAGCCTCTGGCAATGATCTTTGCATCATCAATTGGGACGGGAGGGGTTCCAGAGGATTGGAGGGTTGCAGATGTTATTCCCCTATTCAAAAAAGGGAGTAGAAACGGCCCAGGAAATTATAGGCCAGTGAGTCTTACTTCAGTGGTTGGTAAGTTGATGGAAAAGCTCATGAGAGGCAGGATCTATGAACATTTGGAGAGGCATAATATGATTAGGAATAGTCAGCATGGTTTTGTCAAAAGCAGGTCATGCCTTTCGAGCCTGGAATGAATCTTTTGAGGATGTGACTAAATACATTGAGGAAGGTAGATCAGTAGATGTAGTGTATATGGATTTCAGCAAGGCATTTGATAAGGTACCCCGTGCAAGGCGTATTGAGAAAGTAAGGAGACATGGGATCCAAGGAGACCCTGCTTTGTGGATCCAGAATTGGCTTGCTCACAGAAGGCAAAGAGTGGTTGTAGATGGGTCATATTCTGCATGGAGGTCGGTGACCAGTGGTGTACCTCAGCGATCTGTTCCAGGAACCCTTCTCTTCGTGATTTTTATAAATGACCTGGATGAGGAAGTGGAGGGATGGGTTATTAAATTTGATGATGACAAATGGTTGGGGATGTTGTGGATAGAGTTGTCACAGGTTACAGTGGGACATTAATAGGATGCAAAACTGGGCTGAGAAGTGGCAGATGGAGTTCAACCTAGATAAGTGTGAGGTGATTTATTTTGGTGGGTCAAATATAATGGCAGAATATAATATTAATGGTAAGACTCTTGGTTTTGTGAGGGATCAGAGGGATCTTGGGGTCCGAGTACCTAGAGCTGCGCAGGTTGATTGCAGGCATACGGTACATTGGCCTTCATTAACCGTGGGATTGAGTTCAAGACCCGAGAGGTAATGTTCAGCTATATAGGACCCTGGTCATCCCTCACCTGGGATACTGTGCTCAGTTCTGGTCAACTCACTACAGGAAAGATGTGGAAACTATGGAAAGGTTGCAGAGGAGATTTACAAGGGTGTTGCTTGGATTAGGGAGCATGCCTTATGAGAATAGGTCGACTGAACTCGGCCTTTTCTCCTTGGAGCGACGGAGGATGAGTGGTGACCTTATAGAGGTGTGTAAGATAATGTGAGGCATTGATAGAACATAGAACATAGAATAGTACAGCACAGTACAGGACCTTCGGCCCACAATGTTGTGCCGACCCTCAAACCCTGCCTCCCATATAAGCCCCCACCTTAAATTCCTCCATATACCTGTCTGGTAGTCTCTTAAACTTCACTAGTCTATCTGCCTCCACCACTGACTCAGGCAGTGCATTCCACGCACCAACCACTTTCTGAGTAAAAAACCTTCCTCAGATATCCCCTTGAACTTCCCATCCCTTATCTTAAAGCCATGTCCTCTTGTATTGAGCCGTGGTGCCCTGGGGAAGAGGCGCTGGCCATCCACTCTACCTATTCCTCTTATTATCTTGTACACCTCTATCATGTCTCCTCTCATCCTCCTTCTCTCCAAAGAGTAAAGCCCTAGCTCCCTCAATCTCTGATCATAATGCTTACTCTCTAAACCAGGCAGCATCCTGGTTAATCTCCTCTGTACCCTTTCCAATGCTTCCACATCCTTCCTATAGTGAGGCGACCAGAACTGGACACAGTACTCCAAGTGTGGCCTAACCAGAGTTTTACAGAGCTGCATCATTACATCGCGACTCTTAAACTCTATCCCTCGACTTATGAAAGCTAACACCCTATAATTATAACATATAGTTACAACAGTGCAACAACACCATAACTTGATGATGAAGTCCATGAGCACAGTAAAAGGGTGGTACTCTTTGATTCTATTGTGTTTCTTGTATTTATTGTGATTGGCTGCAAGAAAATTAATCTCTGTAGTCCATGATACAGTAAAACATACGAACAGAATTTGGCTATTTAGCCCATTCAGTCAGCTCCGCCATTCCACTGAGTCTGATGTATGAGCTCTCTGAGCCTCATTCTCCTGCCTTCTTCCCGCAACCTTTCACACCCTGATGATGTCAAGAACTTATCAACCTCCGCCTTAAATATATCCAATTTTTCGCATGCACAGTCGCCTGTGGCACTGAATTCCAGAATTTTACCATCAACTGCTTGAAGAAATTTTTCCGCATCCCTGTTCTTAATGGATATTCCTCTATTTTGAGGCTGTGCCCTTCAGAGACAGAAACACAGAAAACCTACAGCACAATACAGGCCCGTTGGCCCACAATGCTGTGCCGAACATGTACTTACTTTAGAAATTACCGAGGGTTACCCATAGCCCTCTATTTTACTAAGCTCCATATATCTGTCCAGGAGTCTCTTAAAAGACCCTTTTGTATCTGCCTCCAGCACTGTTGCCGGCAGCCCATTCCACGCACTCACCCCTCTCTGTGTAAAAAAAATACCCCTGACATCTCCTCTGTACCTACTTCCAAGCACCTTAAAACTGTGCCCTCTCGTGTTAGCAATTTCAGCCCTGGCCAAAAAACCCCCGACTATGTACACAATCAATGCCTCTCGTCATCCTATACATCTCTATCACCTCTCATCCTCCGACACTCCGAGGAGAAATGGCCGAGTTCACTCAACCTATTCTCATAAAGCATGCTCCCCAATCCAGGCAACATGCTTGTAAATCTCCTCTGCACCCTTTCTATGGCTTCCACATCCTTCCTGTAGTGAGGCGACCAGATCTGAGCGCAGTACTCCAAGTGGGGTCCGACCAGGGTCTTATATAGCTGTAACTTTACCAGCTGTAACATTACCAGCTGTAACATTACTATATAGCTGTAACATTACCAGCTGTAACATTACTATATAGCTGTAACATTACCATTAAGTTCCTGACCTTAATCCCGCGGTTGATGAAGGTCAATGTACCGCATCCTTCTTAACCACTGAGTCAACCTGTGCAGCAGTTTTGAATGTCCTTTAGATTCGGACCCCAAGATCCCTTCTGATCCTTCACACTGCCAAGAGTCTTACGATTAATGCTATATTCTGCCATCATATTTATCCTACCAAAATGAACCACTTCACACTTATCTGGGTTGAACTCCATCTGCCACTTCTCAGCCCAGTTTTGCATCCTATCAATATCTCGCTGTAACCTCTGACAGCCCTCCACACTATCCAGAGCACCCCCAGCCTTTGTGTCATCAGGAAATTTAGGAACCCATCCCCTCCACTTCCTCATCCAGGTCATTTATAAAAATCACGAAGAGTAGAGGTCGCAGAACAGATCCCCGAGGCAAACCACTGGTCACTACCTCCATGCAGAATATGACCCATCTACGACAACTCTTTGCCTTCTGTAAGCAAGCCAATTCTGGATCCACAAAGCGAGATCCGCCACCCCCCTCCCCCCCGCCCCCCGGATCCCATACCTCCTTGCTTTCTCAATAAGCCTTGCATGGGGTATCTCATTAAATGCCTTGCTGAAATCCATATACACGACGTCTACTGCTCTACCTTCATCAATGTGTTAAGTCACATCCTCAAAAATCTCAATCAGGCTCGACCTGCCTTTGACAAAGCCATGCTGACTATTCCTAATCATACTGTGCCTCAAATGTTCATAAATCCTGCCTCTCAGGATCTTTTCCATCAATTTACCAACCACAGAAGTAAGACCCACTGGTCTATAATTTGGTCCTAGACTCCTCACTATTGGAAACATATTCTCCATATCCACACTGTCTAGGCCTTTCAATATTATCAGCGTTGTATAAATTGCTTTGAACGTTGAACTTAAGCATTAAAACTTCCAAAAATAGTTTTATGCGGTTTTAAAGTACCAAATAATGCGCGCACATTGTGAGACCATAGTTCCGGCAGTGGAAAGGTGCCGTTAATTCTTGAACAACGGAAGACAAACTTTGAGATTTCTGCTCGGTTTGGTGAACCGGCGCTTGTCACAGGAACCATATACAAATAGGAATAGAAGTAGGTAAGTAAACTGAAGATAACCAATAGCATTAAACATATACCGACACACAAACATCTATGTATGTTACAAGGAGGTGTTGGGGAGCGGACCCAAGTGCAAGACACAGGCACTGAAGCAGTATGAACAGGACGATGCTTATTCGTCGTCGTCGTGACTATCCCTCGAGGTCGAGGATGCTGGTCTTCGTTCCGTACATAGTGAAGACGCCTGTGCGTGCATTTGTTTAACGTGTACCCGATGTTGCACTCCAAGAACCACACGATACTTCACAAATCAACCAACTGATTCCAATGGCACGGAAACCATGACGATTGGAGCTGATGGATTCGTTACAGCCTTCATCCGCCTTCACAGCCGTTGAGTTCGAAGTAACTTCGTCCGCCTGTTCCACCGTTGAGGTCTTGGTTGGATTGTTCTTTGTCAGGGACCTCACCCTCGACCTTACCGCCATGGGTGACCCAACCAGGAGCATAGCTCCAGACAGCATCGCTCTCGGGATCACAGGACCACACAAGCTTCTCCACTACGACAAGGTGACAATACACGGAGAAGGATGCTTATTAGGAATACTAGGGAAGCCAAGGAGCGAGGACAAGATGACAACATGGACGTAGACATAGGATACAACCTGGGCTCGGACGTAGAACTTGGACTTGGCTGGGAACTCAGGTCACGACTCGGAACTCGGGTCTTGGCAGGGACTCGGTACCTGGGTCTTAACTTGATCTTGAGTTAGAACTCGGACACAGGACACAGAGCCGGGACTCGAACTCGGACACATGACACGGAGCCGGGACTCGAACTCGGACACAGGACACGGAGCCGGGACTCGAACTCGGACACAGGACGGAGCCGGGACGCTTCTTGGACACAGAACACAGAGTCGGGACGCTTCTTGGACACGGGACACAGAGGTAAGCTGGAGTCCACGATACTCAGTAGCTCCAATAATGGTCCAGACTTACCACACTGGCTGAGGTCACGCGTTTCTGGTAACGAACTCTTTGGTGTGGGTTTCTGATGCCGAGCTTCCTGGTGTGGGTTTCTGACGGGGATTCGAACGGGGACTGTCCAACAGAGGAACAGCTGCACCCCTGAGCTATTTCTGTTGCGAGCCCGAAATGCGGATCAGCTCCCTCAATTAAGGCGCCCAACTGAACAAAGGAAAACGGAAACAACCGGAATACGGAATCCATGGACCGGACCGTGAACTGGAATACGGAGTGCACGGACCGGACCGTGACAATGTAATTTTATAAAAACCTACGAGCAGCCAGACATTTTATCTTTGAATGTATCTGTGGGTAATCAGGCAACCTAATTAACTGCATATTCCCGCCAAACGCGTTAAACTAGCAGCAACACACGTCAAAGTTGCTGGTGAACGCAGCAAGTCAGACAGCATCTATAGGAAGAGGTACGGTCGACGTTTCGGGCCGAGACCCTTCGTCAGGACTAACTGAAGGAAGAGCTAGTAAGGGATTTGAAAGTGGGAGGGGGAGGGAGAGATCCAAAATAATAGAAGAAGACAGGAGGGGGAAGGATAGAGCCAAGAGCTGGGCAGGTGATTGGCAAAGGGGATGTGAGAGGATCATGGGACAGGAGGCCCAGGGAGAAGGAAAAGGTGGAGGGGGGAAACCCAGAGGATGGGCAAGGGGTATAGTCAGAGGGACAGAGGGAGAAAATGGAGAAAGAATGTGTATATAAATAACGGATGGGGTACGAGGGGGAGGTGGGGCATTAGCGGAAGTTTGAGAAGTCAATGTTCATGCCATCAGGTTGGAGGCTACCCAGACGGAATATAAGGTGTTGTTCCTCCAGCGTGAGTGTGACTTCATCTTTACAGGAGAGGAGGCTGTGGATAGACATATCAGAATGGGAACGGGACGTGGAATTAAAATGTGTGGCTACTGGGAGATCCCGCTTTCTCTGGCGGACAGAGCGGCACTTTTGTTTCATTGTCAAGAATACATCTCCTTGTCCCTGAAATAATCGAAAACTCAGTACGTCGATAATTGTTCTGCAGAAATTCAACGAACTACCATGCCTTTAGAGTTACGCAACACACATCAAAGTTTCTGGTGAACGCAGCAGGCCAGGCAGCATCTCCAGGAAGAGGTACAGTCGACGATTCATGCCGAGACCCTTCGTCAGGACTAACTGAAGGTAGAGTTAGTAAGAGATTTGAAAGTGGGAGGGGGAGGGGGACATCTGTCTCTGTCTCTGGAGACAGCTTATCCACTGATGTCTACTATAAGCCTACTGACTCTCACAGCTATCTGGACTATTCCTCTTCTCACCCTGTCTCTTGCAAAAATGCCATCCCCTTCTCGCAATTCCTCCATCTCCGCCGCATCTGCTCTTAGGATGAGGCTTTTCATTCCAGGACGAGGGAGATATCCTCCTTTTTTAAAGAAAGAGGCTTCCCTTCCTCCACTATCAACTCTGCTCTCAAACGCATCTCCCCCATTTCACGCACATCTGCTCTCACTCCATCCTCCCGCCACCCCACTAGGAATAGGGTTCCCCTTGTCCTCACCTACCACCCCACCAGCCTCCGGGTCCAACATATTATTCTCCGTAACTTCCGCCACCTCCAACGGGATCCCACCACTAAGCACATCTTTCCCTCCTCCCCCCTCTCTGCATTCCGCAGGGATCGCTCCCTACGCAACTCCCTTGTCCATTCGGCCCCCCCATCCCTCCCCACTGATCTCCCTCCTGGCACTTATCCGTGTAAGCGGAACAAGTGCTACACATGCCCTTACACTTCCTCCCTTACCACCATTCAGGACCCCAGACAGTCCTTCCAGGTGAGGCGACAGTTCACCTGTGAGTCGGCTGGGGTGATATATTGCTTCCGGTGCTCCCGATATGGCCTTCTATATATTGGCGAGACCCGACGCAGACTGGGAGACCGCTTTGCTGAACACCTACGCTCTGTTCGCCAGAGAAAGCAGGATCTCCCAGTGGCCACACATTTTAATTCCACATCCCATTCCCATTCTGACATGTCTATCCACGGCCTCCTCTACGGTAAAGATGAAGCCACACTCAGGTTGGAGGAACAACATCGTTTGCCTATCACCTGTCCAGCTCTTGGCTCCATTCCTCCCCCTCCTGTCTTCTCCTATCATTTTGGATCTCCCCCTCCCCCTCCAACTTTCAAATCTCTTACTAGCTCTTCCTTCAGTTAGTCCTGACGAAGGATCTCGGCCCGAAACGTCGACTGTACCTCTTCCTAGAGATGCTGCCTGGCCTGCTGCGTTCACCAGCAACTTTGATGTGTGTTGCTTGAATTTCCAGCATCTGCAGAATTCCTGTTGTTTGCCTTTAGAGTTTTTTTTTTACAAATTCCTTACTGAGTGAGCTCATTAATTATTTGAAAACATGGTCTGGAATTACAGGTTCTCCTCCGTCAGGCGATCTCCTCAGCCACTGGAGTTCTGACCTTGTTTGTTGTTGTAAATGCAAATCCAGACAAAACATCGACTCTGGTGGGACTCGAACCCATAACCTTTGAATTACTTCATTTTTGGTCATTAGAAGTCCAACACGCTATCCATTGCGCCACAGAGCCCACACTCAGCAGCTTGGATGCATGCAAATTAAACTTATTCAACAGGAAATTATCATTTATTGACTATAAGCATTCATGTGTTGTTGTATTTGGCCCAAGGAGCTGGGACATTCCCCCTTTCGTTCGCTGACTAGAAACTTTCCAGTCTCCTAGATGCTCTTCTTTACGAAAGCTTACTCTCTGTTTATCTTTAAACCCTGTGTTTCCATTGGAAATGCCAACACTGAAAATGCTGCCAACGTTCAGCGGACCCGGCTGTGGTTTTCGGCGGCTTACAGAAGAAAGACAGATAATGGTAAGATGGAGGGAACGCAGAAGGTTTTGGAAATGTACTTTCTTCGTCCCCAGATGCTGCCTGAGCTACTGAATGTTTGCACTATTTTCTACGTTTATGTCAGATTCTAGAGTCCGCAGGTGCTTTTTATTTCATAAAAGGTTGATCTTGTTTTCCGACCGAGCGTAAAGCATCAACATTTAACTTTTGAACTTTTCCAGAGCTGAGAGAGAGCTGCGCATTTGCCCGTTATTTGCCGAAGCCATGATTCGAAAGGGTGAAATGCGCTGAATTCGAGAAAGCACATTCCGCAGACATTGCGATGACAAAATCCCGACGGGATTCAAATATCGTGTCTCCACGATGACTGGCAGCAGGTTACATGCCAAATAAGGACCGGAGAAATTCATCATCCATAGAAAAGCTTTTCCTCTTCTTCTCTTCCCAGGCGCCGCCGGCGCAGAACTGGGTCTCATCCCTACCGTCGACTCCACATTCATCTTCAAAGTTGCTGCCTGCCCGACTGAGTTCCTCCAACATTCTGTGTGTGTTTTCCAGAGCCCTGTTTGGAGATTGCTTTCACTTTACTGACACAGAGACGGTGCTCACATGATTTCTGGTCATATTTTCATATTCGCTAGATTCACCGAGTGGAACTTAAAGTAGCCTTCCTCCCCCTCCTTGCTGCCTGGTCAGTGCTTTATTCGGCAACACATATAAAACGCTGGAGGAATCAGCAAGTCAGTCAGTACCTCTGCAGGAGAATAAACGGTCAACCTTTCGGGACGAGACGCTTCATTAATACCTTCACTGATACTCTGGGCTCTGCAGAGCAGGGTGGATGCTATTAGTATTTCACTAAGTCGGCTTGCTGATCTTCAGCTGCCGGCCTATTGAGCTTAAACTGACTCTCAACCAGCACTGGGAACATACGGTAAGCTTGCCGCTGCCCTGACCCGCTCTCTTATTGCCCCGTCTGTCATGGTCCCGTCTGGCAATTCCCCATCTTGCTATTATCTCGTTAATTCGGCCTTAATCCCCTCGTCTGATTTCCAATCATTCCCAGTTCCACTAATTACAGCATACCTGGTTCCTATTAGCGAACATTGGATAAAACTCGGGCGGCACAGCCATGCTTTGCCAGTTTGTTGGTCGACTCTAGTATCAGTAAACCTCGTTTCCTGATTCCTTGGGACTGCCAGTTCTCAGCTCCGCATCATTTCCTGGATACTCTACGTAAACCTTGTCCCCGTGTAAAGACTCTCCTGGATACCGGTTCCCCGTTCGCGGCGGTGCTAACACCTCACGACTCTGCCTCCGCGCCTGTGTCCTGCACTTGGGTTCGTCCTCAGCCTCGTCCTTGCAACACCGTCAGCGCCAACGCAATGTAAGTTTTGGACACGTTCAACAGGATGTGGTTCGGATAAGGGATTTTGGTCCGAAAGGATGACTGCTTTTTCCTCAGATGCAGCCTGATCTGCGTCTTGCTCACCTGACCAAACGCCTGTTGTGAAAACTGGAGAACAACGTTCTCTCTAATTTGTTTTTACAGACCAACCACCTCTCTGAGCTGGATTTTTAAAAATATGGATTATATTCATTAACATGTAAATATTTCACAATTATATGAACGTAATTTCAATACTATATTATCATATAAAAGAAAATTCTAGCTGCACTATCACAAAGTCTATCAGCGCGAGAGAATCTCAGTTGCTGCGCAGACGCGCACCCATGTAGTTTTGAGTAATGGTTTTCAACTTTTTTATATGCCTTGTATTTCTTTGGCACCCTGGTGAAGCCCATGGACCCCTCCTCAGTATAACCATAAGACCATGCGACCATGAGACATAGGAACAGAATTAGGCCATTTGGCCCATTGAGTGCGCTTAGCCATTTCATCATGGCTGATCCATTTTCCGCACAGCTCCAATCTTCGCCTTCTCCTCATATCCCTTCATGCCGTGACCAATCAGGAATCTATGAATCTTTGTATTAAATGTACATAAAGACTTGGCATCCACAGCTACTTGTAGCAACGAATTCCACATATTCACCACTCACTGGCTAAAGAAATACCTCCTCACCTCCGTTCTAAAAGGACACCCCTCTATAATTTGAGGCTGTTTCCTCTAAGGACGCTCCCACCAGAGGAAACTTCCTCTCCACATTCACACTATCAAGGCCTTGCACCATTCGAAAGGTTTCAATTAGGTCACCCCTCATTCGTCTGAATTCTAGTGAATACAGGCCCAGAGACATCAAACACTTTTCATATGACAAGCCGTTTAATCGTGAAACAATTCTCCTGAACCTCATTGAACCCTCTCCAATTTCAGCACATCTTTTCTAAGATAAAGGGCCCAAAATGCTCAGAATAATCCAAGTGAGTCCCTGCCGGTTCTTTATAAACACTCAACATTACAATGCTTTTTTATATTTCAGTCCTCTTGAAATGAATGCTAACATTGCATTTGCCTTGCTCACCACAGGCTCAACCTGCAAATTAACTTTAGGGAATCATGCACAAGGGCTCCTAAATCCCTTTGCGCCTTGGATTTTAGTTTTTTCTCCCACTTAGAAAAAAATCAACTCGTTCATGTCTTCTACCAACGTGTATGATGATACACTTCCCGATACTGTATTCCATCTGCCATTTATTTGCCATTCTCCTAATCTGTCCAAGTCATTCTGTAGTCTTCCTACTTCCTCAAAGCTACCTACCCCTCCACCTATATTCATATCGTCTGAAAACGTTGCAGCAAACCATCAGTTTCATCATCCAAATCATTCACATATAACGTAAAATAATTCGGCCCCAACATAGTCACCTGTGGAAAACCACTAGTTACCGGCAACAACCAGAAAAGGCTCTCTTTATTCTATTCCTTGTATACTGCCCAGGGCTGGATTTAGTGTGGCCGGGGCCCCTGGGCTGGAGGCCGTGATGGGCCCCTGCCAACACCGTAAAATGCTGCTGTGCCAAGCAAAAAAAAAAAAGGCAAAGGTTGTACTGGTCTAAATATCAAAGCTGTGGACCAAGGCATTGGTTTAGGCTATAAACTTACAGGCCTTCAAAGGGAGGACAGAAAGTAATGCAGATTCTTAGTTTGAAGGACAGCATCTCAAAAATTGACCTCGGCTTATTTAGCTTGGTAAAGTTATGAGGGAGATGAAGTAAGATGTACCCAATCTTAAATCTTTGTTTAGCTATTGCTGCACATACCATAGGCCTCATTTCTCAACCAATACCAAAGCATTTTTATCTCGGTATTTTTCTCAACCGTGTGTTCTGAGAAAATGAAATAGAAATAAGAGACAAAAAGGCCAAGAGAGATGGCACTATGGCAAACTAGGAAACCTGACAATACTCCAACAATCTTTTTGAAAAATGAGATCTAGCACATACTAACCTATTACTGTGCTGTGTGACTTGCAGAGTAAAGACCACTTATTACTTACTAGGTTTGTAAACAGTCAACTATTAGCCTATTGCCACAAAAACAGGAACAGCACTGACACACAAGCCTAGATATTTACAAAGTCAGAACCTTGTTTTTCAAAATTAAAGCCTAGTTCTTCTGGATTTCTTCACATCAAAGTCCTTGATCAGATCACTAAAATCCAGTTTCCGAACAAGATCACTTTCAGGTGACATCAGAGTAAGATGACTCAGCCTGTCCTGTGCCATTGTGGATCTGAGCCTATTCTTCACTAGCTTGAGGTTGGAGAAAGATCGCTCACCACTTGCACTTGTGACAGGGAGAATCAGGTAAAGCCTCAAAGCAATGCTTACATTTGGGAAGATGACCTGCAAGTTTTTTTTTCTCTGAGGAAGCATAAAAGCTCTGTTGCGGTGAAATATCTTTGCCACTTACAAATTCTCTGAAATGGACAATCTCCTCCACACAAAAAAAAACAAACAGCCGGTGGAAGAGGAATATAAGAGCCGGTGCCTTGATATGTACTTACCATTTACGAGCTTGCGTTTGAAGTGAAATTTGGAGAAAAAGCGTCTCTGCTGTTTGTATACTCGTTCCGAAGCTTTGATATCCGCATCCTTATTAGAAACATAGAAACATAGAAACATAGAAAATAGGTGCAGGAGTAGGCCATTCGGCCCTTCGAGCCTGCACCGCCATTTATTATGATCATGGCTGATCATCCAACTCAGAACCCAGCCTTCCCTCCATACCCCCTGACCCCTGTAGCCACAAGGGCCATATCTAACTTCCTTTTAAACATAGCTAATGAACTGGCCTCAACAGTTTGCTGTGGCAGAGAATTCCACAGATTCACCACTCTCTGTGTGAAGAAGTTTTTCCTAACCTCGGTCCTAAAAGGCTTCCCCTCTATCCTCAAACTGTGACCCCTCGTTCTAGACCTCCCCAACATCGGGAACAATCTTCCCGCATCTAGCCTGTCCAATCCCTTTAGGATCTTATACGTTTCAATCAGATCCCCCCTCAATCTTCTAAATTCCAACGAGTACAAGCCCAGTTCATCCAGTCTTTCTTCATATGAAAGACCTGCCATCCCAGGAATCAATCTGGTGAACCTTCTTTGTACTCCCTCTATGGCAAAGATGTCTTTCCTCAGATTAGGGGACCAAAACTGCACACAATACTCCAGGTGTGGTCTCACCAAGGCCTTGTACAACTGCAGTAGTACCTCCCTGCTCCTGTACTCGAATCCTCTCGCTATAAATGCCAGCATACCGTTCGCCTTTTTCACCGCCTGCTGTACCTGCATGCCCACTTTCAATGACTGGTGTATAATGACACCCAGGTCTCGTTGCACCTCCCCTTTTCCTAATCGGCCACCATTCAGATAATAATCTGTTTTCCTATTTTTGCCACCAAAGTGGATAACTTCACATTTATCCACATTAAATTGCATCTGCCATGAGTTTGCCCACTCACCCAACCTATCCAAGTCACCCTGCATCCTCTTAGCATCCTCCTCACTGCTAACACTGCCACCCAGCTTTGTGTCATCCGCAAACTTGGAGATGCTGCATTTAATTCCCTCATCCAAGTCATTAATATATATTGTAAACAACTGGGGTCCCAGCACTGAGCCTTGTGGTACCCCACTAGTCACCGCCTGCCATTCTGAAAAGGTCCCGTTTATTCCCACTCTTTGCTTCCTGTCTGCTAACCAATTCTCCACCCACACCAATACCTTATTCTGGCAGGACTCCGGCCCTTTCTTAGCCCAGTACGCTCGGAGTGAATCATCTAACGTTTCCTTTCCCCAGCGAGCAGGATCAGTGCTGTAAGGATCCTCAGTAGCGGAAACGTTAACATCAATGGCGGCCCGACTTGGTTGTTCGCAGGCCTCTGTGGTCGGGAATCCCAAAGTCATGCCCTCTGCCTCTTCAACTTTAGCTGCTGACTGCGACAAGGTGGTCCTGTGCGAACGCTGATGCTAGCGCTAGCTGTTGAACAAGTCTCCATTTGTCCACCTGTCTGAGACTGTGACAAGAGCGACGATACTGCTGCATCATCGAGAACAAGTTTAAAACATTCTGTCAATTTTAATGTCCTTTTTTAATGCTTCTTTCTCAGGGTCCCCTTCTTCTTGTTTCTTTTTTTTTTCTTTTCTGTGCTCCACTTTCGTATTTTTTTTTTGTCCGCCATGATGATAGCTACCTGTTTAGGGCCCCTGGGCTGCAGCCCAACCTAGCCCTGCCTGAAGTCCAGCCTTGCTCCTGCCAACCAGACACTGCCGTATCGGTTCCAGAATCATTCCTGTAATACCGTGAGCCCGTGGCCTGTTAAGCAGCCTCGTGTGTGGCACCTTCGTGAAAATCCAAGTACACATCAACTGATTCTCCCTTTTATATCTTGCTTGTTACTTCTTCAAATAAGCCCAACAGATTTGTCAGGCAAGACTTTGGGCACCCTGCATGGTCAGTACTTAGTAACACCCCCTTTGGCAAGTATCACAGCTTGTAAACGCTCTCTGTAGCCAGCTAAGAGCCTTTCAATTCTTGTTTGGGGGATTTTCGCACATTCTTCCTTGCAAAAGGCTTCTAGTTCTGTAATATTCTTGGGTCATCTTGCATGCAATTCTCTTTTGAGGTCTATCCACAGATCTTCGATGATCTTTAGGTCGGGGAACTGTGAGAGCCATGACAAAACCTTCAGCTTGCGCCTCTTGAGGTAGTCCATTGTGGATTTTGAAGTGTGTTTAGGATCATTATCCTGTTGTAGAAGCTATTCTCTTTTCACTTTCAGTTTTTTTACAGACGGTGTGATGTTTGCTTCCAGTATTTGCTGGTATTTAATTGAATTCATTCTTCCCTCTACCAGTGAAATGTTCCCCGTGCCACTGGCTGCAACACGAGCCCAAAGCATGATCGATCCACCCCCGTGCTTAACAGCTGAAGAAATGTACTTCTCATGAAATTCTGCACCCTTTTTTCTCCAAACATAGTTTTGCTCATTACAGCCAAAAAGTTCTATTTTAACTTCATCAGTCCACGGGACTTGTTTCCAAAATGCACCAGGCTTGTTTAGATGTTCCTTTGCAAACTTCTGATGCTGAATTTTGTCGTGAATGCAGGAAAGGTTTTCTTCTGATGACTCTTCCATGAAGGTCATATTTGTGCAGGTGTCGCTGCACAATAGAACAGTGCACCACCACTCCAGAGTCTGCTAAATCTTCCTGAAAGTCTTTTGAAGTCAAACGGGGGTTTTGATTTGCCTTTCTAGCAATCCTATGAACAGCTCTCTCGGAAAGTTTTCTTGGTCTTCCAGACCTCAACTTGACTTCCACCGTTGCTGTTAACTGCCATCTCTTAATTACATTATGAACTGAGGAAACGGCTACCTGAAAACGCTTTGCTATCTTCTTATAGCCTTCTGCTTTGTGGGCATAATTTATTTTAATTTTCAGAGTGCTAGGCAGCTGCTTAGAGGAGCCCATGATTGTAGGGACAAGGTTTAAGGAGTCAGAGTATTTATAAAGCTTTGAAATTTTCATCACCTGGCCTTTCCCAACGATGACTATGAACAAGCCATAGCCCTAACAAGCTAATTAAGGTCTGAGACCTTGGTAAAAGTTAGCGCTGTGTGTGCGCCTCAGGCTTCTGTTTCTCCTTCTTGACGGCTACAATGAGAAGAGGGCATGCCCTGTGTCGTGGGATTCCTTAATAATGGACAAAGCCTTGTCTTGGATACTACTGAGACTAATAGCCAAGATGGAGCTGAATAATTTTGCA
Organism: Mobula hypostoma; assembly: GCF_963921235.1. Classification (NCBI taxonomy): domain Eukaryota; kingdom Metazoa; phylum Chordata; class Chondrichthyes; order Myliobatiformes; family Myliobatidae; genus Mobula; species Mobula hypostoma. Next base: position 249,676,807 of record NC_086098.1, read on the forward strand.
ACTTTCTGTAGCTTTCGGTCCTGTACTGCAGCAGCCCCACTATCCCTCACCCCCAACAGACACATACTAGACATATGCAACCTGTCAGGATGCTCTCCAGTTTACAGCCGAATATTTTCATACTCCTAATGAAACATAGCCGCGATCTTCGCAGGCCAGGATGCATCTATGGAAATCAAAAGCACCGTCGATGTTTCGGTCCGAAAGCCTTCTGCAGGATTGGAGAAAAGAAAACACTGAGGAGTAGATTTGAAAGGTGCGGGGCGGGTAAATAGAAACACCAGGCGATAGGGAGAGGGATGAAGCCAAGAGATAGGAAGATGATTGGTGGAAGAGACATCAGGCCATGGAAGAAAAAAAGGGGGAGGAGGAAGACCAGGAACTCCAGAGGGATGGGATGGGCGGGCAACAAGATTACATGAGAGACGAAACGGGGGGTGGGAAATGATGAAGGGGGGGGAGGGTGGGGAGGCATTACTTGAAGTTTGAGAAATTGATATTCACGTCATCAGGTTGGAGGCTACCCAAACGGATTGTAAGGTGTTGTTCCTGCAACCTAAGTGTGGCCTTCTCACGTTAATAGAAGAGGAGGCCTTGGATAGACACATCGGAATGGGATTAGGAGTTGAAATTAAAATGGGTGGCCACCGGGAGACGACACTTCACCTGCGAGTCTATTAAGGTTATGTACTGAATTCGGTGCTCCCGGTGTGGCCTCCTCTATATCGGTGAGACCCGACGTAGATTGGGAGACCGATTCCCGTGCAATTACGCTCCGTCTGCCAGAATAAGCGGGATCTTCCAGTGTCCTGCTGAAGGGTTTCGACCCGAAACGTCGACTGTGCTTTTTGCATAGATGCTGCCTGGGCTGCCGAGCTCCTCCAGTATTTTGTGTGTATTGCTCAGATTTCCCGCATCTGCAGATTTTCTCTTCTTCCGACAGTTAAGAATCCTCATTTGATCTGCCCAGTTTTGCAAAATTTTAAGGAAAAAAAAATAAAATGACGCACTTCCTTCTACACATTGATCGACAAGAAATTGCAGTACGGGGATATGGACAGTAACACGGATATATGGGTCACAAATGTCAGAACACGCTATTTCACCGTTTGGTGTCTTAACGTATACTGGGCGCAGAGCTGCCTGATAGTTGACCAGCTACGTTGTACGAGCGTCTGCTGACAGCGGGACGTCGATCATGTCTGATATAGCGGCGGATCTAATAACTACTGTAATTTTGAAGCGGTGATAAAGTAGTAAACTACATGGTGAGATATTTGCACGACTGTATTATGATATGAAAACATCTGTGATTTTACTTGGTGACAAAATATGTACTGCTAATATCACTGTGGTTTGTTTTTTGCTTACATTCATAATTGAAGGAGATGTTGTATTTCAGTTAGAGGTTACTGAAAATGGAGAAGTAATATTTTTCCTATCCAGGTTCACTGACACGTGGAATCTGTCCGAAGTGTCACTGGAACCAAGACGGAACAATGGTGGTGCAATTCAAACGCCTGTGTCAGCGGGAGTATCTTTCAATTGCACAAGTTTACTGTCAAAATTATCGTCAGCGGACACGGCCCACGGATTCGATGTTTTATTGATACTGAGAATGATACGTATTTAAAGGTATTTTACCAACAGACTCGCTGGCCAGACCCGAATAATCATTTGGCGTTTACAATGTGCATCGGGCCCCTTTGTGTTCGCTCTGTCGCTACCATTCTTCCCGGTGTACATACCTGACCCGCAACCGCTCGAATTGGCGGTTCGACACTGTATTCGGAACCGCTTCACTTCCGAACGCAAGTTGGAGTGAAATAGTTTTCACGTGTTCTATGTATATCGCACGTCTGGATTGATTTTAGTGGGATTTCATCATCATATGAAGGATCTCTTTCGAGATGCTGGTGTCGTGCTGAGTTTGCAAAAAATTCCCGATTAGGAAGCGTTCTCCTGTCGCCACAGCGGGTGCCTGATATAGGGCGGCCTGTACACAATAACGTGATGTTCTCCACCCTCACTCTCTCTCTGACTCGCTCTGTGCTCTCATACGTTCGCAATTTGAAGAGTAAGATGCTTCTTCTGTCTGAGGCTGTTCCTACAGCTGCTGAGAATGATGTGACCTAGCATTCCATCTTCAATGTTTTCCGTAGCCCATTGACTTCGTGGTCTTAATGAAAACAATTGAGAAGAGCGTGATCAACAGTCGATATGGTGACGTGATGCGTGGGCACAGACTGATGTGTTTTTCTTTCATTTTCCTGCTTTATTTCCATATTCCCCTTCTGAAAGAGGGCCAGTTAACGGCCAGATATTTTGCTTACTGCTTGGTCTGCGGACGTGGTAGGTCATTGATATGCAGAAGCCCCCTAACGCTGCGGAATCATGGCCGATATCATCCAGTTCCAGTTCCATTTCCCGCGGTATCTGCGAGGTCGGGCTTTCAGATATAAATGAGTTGTGCTTCGGTCTTGCGCAGGAATAATATTTCAGCTTTGGCTTCGGGATATGAACGGAGTTCGATTCCGGTCGCTCCCGTGAAACTCTACAATATTCCTGCTGCAAGCATCAGCAATAACACTGCAGCGTGTAAACTGCTGATGCTATGCTATTCCATGCGGTGGTCGCAAGGGTGGGGCACAACGGTTCCGTTCCGGCTGGCATTTCACCCGATAGTCCCGCCATTCTGTTGCTATGCCGGTGGATTTTCGCCATTTCTCTGTCTAACTCTTTCACACTTTGACTTCCCGTTCACATCTCCCTGTCCGTTCCTGTCTTTGTAACTCACTGCTGTTTTACCGTAAGCCGACTCATAAAGAAACTCTGTACCGAAGTCTCTCTTTCTCAGTCCCTGATTGGATTTGCACCTGACGACGAAATTTGGAAAGGATTGGGGTGGACAGGGAAAGAGCGTTGAGACGAAATGTCAGCCAACGTGTAATCCAATTTACCACCTCTCCATATATACCTAGCGACTGAATTTTCCTAACTAACCTCCCATGCGGGACCTTGTCAAAGGCCTTACTGAAGTCGATGAAAGACAACATCTACTGTCTTCCCTTCATCCACTTTCCTGGTAACCTCCTCGAAAAACTCCAATAGATTGGTCAAACATGACTTACCACTCAAAAAGCCATGTTGATTCTCCCTAATAAGTCCCTGTCTATCCAAATGCTTGTTGATTCTGTCTCTTAGTACTCCCTCCAATAACTTACCCACTACCGACGTCAAATTTACCGGCCTATAATTTCCCGGATTACTTTTCGATCCTTTTTTGAACAACGGAACAACATGAGCCACTCTCCAATCCTCCGGCACCTCACCTGTAGACACCGACATTTTAAATATTTCTGCCAGGGCCCCTGCAATTTCAACACTAGTGTCCTTCAAGGTCCGAGGGAATACCCTGTCAGGTCCTGGGGATATTCTTTCAAACATGCGCCGAACGAAGAATTTTCTTAATGTCCCTAATATATCTGCCTCTACCATAATCGCTGGTATTGCGTTCCACGAACTTGAAACCTACTTCTGACCCACCCTTTTGACTTCTATACTTTCCTCTATTCATCTTAAAATTATGCGTTGCGGTTCCGTTGTATTAGCTACTGCCGCCCTGAGACCTAGTCGCTTGATGTCCACTTTGGCTATGCTTCTTAGCATCTTATATTTCTCAATCTTCCTTCGCTCCAAAGAGAGAAACTCTAGCAGCTTACTCATCATCTTTTTTAAAAAAGACGATTTTGAGAAGATGCAGAGAAGATTTACCAAGATGCATTAGAAAGCAAGTCTTATAAGGATAGCTTGAGTCTTTAGGGTGATTCTCCACACCTCTCGGACAGCGTGGCCGTGACCGTGAGAACACTGTCCCACAATTCACCTTGTGGACTAATTGCAACACCTCACTTCGTTTAGGCCGCGACGTCAGAGGTCGGACAATCATGAACAAGTGAAGATAGTTATAAATCATGCGATTCCCAGTGGGTGGTGCGACGGCCGCAGCGCAGGAGGCATTCTCTCTTCAAAGTGTATCCGTGTAAGAGCGAATCAGAAAGTGAGTGGGCCATGGGATGCTGTGCTGTAAAAACTGTCCTGCGACCGTTGCATCAGGAAACCGCCGTGACGAAAGGAGATCGTCCTGATCAGAAACTTGTTGCAATCTCAAAACGAAAGCAGCATCTGCGCAGAAACCTTGCTCTGACAATACTGTATCCCACTAGAAGCAAATCAGTCTGGCGAAAGACGTGGATCACCTGAAAGGTAATTCACTCTTACTCGCAATTGGAAGTGGAACGGTTCCTAGTACAGGGTCTAACCCGCAATGTGAGCCGTTGTGGATCAGGGACATACACCGTGAAGATTAGAAGCGGTTGAGCGAACAGAAATGCATTATCATATTCAGGATAATGTGGGATACGGTGATATGTTACAATTTGTGCTGTAAAAGGGCGAGAATGAGATGAGTGAATGTTGTCGATTACGGAAGGAGAATAAATGAATGGTTGAGAGCCTTTCCAGTGTGACGAAGAACCAAGTTATCAGAAGATTGATGCTGATGAGAGAGATAAGAGAGACAAAGAGAGAAGCGTTCAAAATGTTAATGAGAGAGAAGAGAGATTAAGGAAAAGAGGCACAGTTCCGAGTATTGACAGACCGGTTGCTTTGAACCTGAACTGTTTGAAGTTTGATGAACAGGCGATACCCCAGCAGGGTGATAGAAGGAACAGGTTCGCTAAGGCACGACAGACACCACGAGATCACGAGATAACGAGACCCTGGAAGTGCGGTGTGCCCCCACAAGCTGGTGGAGTGTGGAGGTCTGGTCGCAGGACCGACCATAAACGCACAGGGTGAAAAGATACGATCGGCGGGAACCTGGTGTGTGTGTCCGCCCTTGCCTGGGTACCGGGTTCACCGCGGAAGAACGATCGTATGCGGAATGGAGAGGTCACAGTCGGTTACCTCAGAAGACAGTAAAAGGGCTCGCCCGAAAGCTAACTGCGAGGAACATCAAAGGTCTGTTTGATTCGAAATTTGCATTCGCTTTCTCTCTCTCCAACGGCACAACAGCGATTACTGCGAACTGTACTAAGCTGAACTGAACTCTGCGTCACTTGAGACTGATCACTTTACCCCTAGACTGAGATAGAGCTTGATTGATTCCTATTATCCTAGTTCTTTGTACATGTGTGTTTTATCATTGCTAACTTGTTGCATTTATATCCTTACGATTAGAGTACTGTGTTACTTATTTCTTTAATAAAACTTTCTTAGTTCTGGTGATCCAGACTCCAACTAAGTGGTCCATTTCTGCTGGTTTGGCAACCCAGTTACGGGGTACGTAACACCAGTAAATTGATTTCAACAAAAGGGCTTCGGGTTGTTTCTGCCTGGTTTCGAACCAGGGACCTTTCGCGTGTGAGGCGAACGTGATAACCACTACACTACAGAAACACAGCATTACTTTTGCATGTCCCGCAGCAACAGATCAGTATAGATATCTGTACAATGCACACTTGCAGATAATTGTTCGGTCCCCGTTCAAGAGACTGATGGCTAAAGTATCTGAAAATAATCAAGCTCAGTATTCATAAGAGTTTGAATCAAGTGTATCAGTTACGCGTCCAACAACATTCAGGGCAACCCCGCCGTAACTCAATGTGATTCCCGCTGAATCAAGGCCCGGTGTTTGAATTTAATCAAATATTTCACAATCCGCCTGTACTCCCGTGAGTTCCTTTCTGCATCTGCGAGACAGTGACGCTGTTTTGAATCGGCTGGGCATAGATTTTAATAATTAACGAAAACAGACATGAGCAATAACAACACCTACTGAGGAAAGTGGGGAAAAGATAAACCTACCAGGAAGAGAAGGGTTGGGAATGGACAAAACAAGAGATTCAGGCACTTCGCCCAACCCCCAATGTCAACCGTTGCGGATCAGAAAGATTGGAACATTGGATGTGGAAGATTGTAAGCAGATGAGCGAACCGCGCACGCCAGCGGCTATATTTCATTCGAGGTTTGGGGAGATTCCGTATGTCACCAACAACTCTAGCAATTTTCTACAGAGAACATTCTAACTGGTTGCATCGTCGGCTGGAAGGGCCGGTGCACAGAATCCGAAACGGCCTCAGAGTGTTAGCATCTCAGCCAGCTGCATCATGGCGGCAGGTTACCCAGCATCGAGGATACCAACCCCCAGGACGTGCTTTCGTCTTACTCTATCATCAGTGAGGAGGAACAGGAGCTGAGGACACACGCTCAGCTGTTTCGGGAACGGTACCTACCGCTCCGTCATCGGACAAGGAATCAACACATGAACACCACTTCACTACACTCGTTTACGTATTTAGTTTATACTACCTATCTATCTAATCATGCTGTCGCGAAGGAAAACATTTCCCGACATATGCCAGAGATATTAAAAATCACTCGGATTCGGATTCTGATTCTGAGAAAGAGTACAGTGGGGTCAATTGTGTTCATGCCAGGCGCGCAGCATTGAATTGGTCCTGTCCTTCGTCCAGCCGGAGGTGAGCATTGAATATGGATCGGATGCTTTCAAACTGCAAGAGTAAACCTCGCGTTTCTGCAGCAAGACCTTCGACCGTTCTCAAGGTAAACGGAAACGGCAAATATTAGCAATTCCATGAAAAACTGGAGTACGAGTAGAACCGGGGCGATCTTCGTGTGAGGCGAGCGCGATAAACGCTACGCGGAAAAAGAACACTAATATTAAAAAGAGGCTACTGTATGTTTAACCTGGAACTAGCTGAACGTTTAAGAGGAGATAGAAAGATGAGATTTCAGTCAGCCGGTCGGTTACGGCAGAAATCAGAAGGTGGTGCAATGTTACAACGCGTTTCTCGAGGTTTTCGGCAGTGAATTTCTGTCGTAACGCACACAAAATGCCGGAGGATCTCAGTAAGAGGTTGGTTTGGATTTTCCAGGTCAACTATATTCTCGTCCACGTAACAGAGAGAAGGAAATAGCTTGCGGTATTGCCTCATTCGGACGATTTGCCGCAAGCCTTCGCATCAACTTCCCGTCCTCTCTCGGTACATCGTGAAGGACGCTCACTTCCTTGGAGCCAAGCTGACGTGTTGGAGTTGAACAAAACACGAAGCCTGGCTGCCGAAGGCAAATTCCCTGCCCAGAATCTCTCACCAAACCTAACTGCAAATGCTGTAGAGTCCATCGTGTTTTGATGTATTTGGGCCATGGAGCTCTGGTTGATGGTGACCCTTTGCATTAACTGACTGCGACATTTCCCTTGCCGAATATTTACTTTCTGTTGATCTTCAAGTGCTGCGTTGTTCTAGTGAAAATATCAGAATTGAAAACGCTGGCAATGATGATTTTGGTTTTCAGGCAACCGTAGTTGACATCATCATCAGCATTATGGTCAAGTCGAATGGTGTAGGCGATTATGGTCCCATGACCACGATTGTTCATGGCAAATTTTTGTACAGAAGTGTTTTGCCATTTCCTTCTGGGCAGTGTCATTACAAGAAGGGTGACCCCAACCATTATTAACACTCTTCAGAGATTGTCTGCCTGGGATCAGTGGTCCCATAACCCGGACTTGTAATTTTGTAATATGCACAAACTGCACCCATGATTTCACGTGACCCTGGTGGTGGGGTGGGGGTGACGAAGTGGGTGCCACACATTGCCTAACGGTAACCTGCAGGCTAGCCGAGGGAAGAAGCGCCTTACGCCTCATTTTGGTGGAGACTTATCTCCACCCCTCCACCCAAGCGAAATCAAAGAGTATAAACGGAAAAGAGTCAGCATGTAACAGCAAAAGTTAGTGGGAAATTAGAGGAGTGGGAAATTTAAAACCAACAGAATACAACTGAAAATAGCCATAACGCGAGAAAGGATGAAACATGAAGATAAACTAGCCAACAATATAAAAGAGGATACCAAAAGTTTTATTTTTTAAAATTCAGATATGTAAGGAGTAAAAGAGAGGCGACAGTGTACATCAGACAGCCGGGATATGGCAACGGAGTGCTAATAATGGGGGACAAAGAAATAGCGGCAGAGCTTAGTAAATATATTGCGTCAGTCTTCACAGTGGAAGACACGAGCAGTATGCCAGAAATTCGTGAGTGTGGGGAGCAGAAGTGAGTGTGGAAGGTGAACCAGAAGGCGCCTGGGTAGCTAAAAGGTCTGAAGGTGGTAACTCACCTGGATCGGATCACCTAGACCCCGGGGTTGTGAAGAATGTAGCTGAAGAGATTGTGGCGGTGTTGGTAAAGATCTTTCAAGAATCACTAGATTCTGGAATGCTTCTGGAGGACTGTAAAATTGTACATGATACTTCACTCTAAGAAATATTGGAGGCAAAAGAAAGAAAACTAGGGAGTCCACGTGCACGATTCCCTGAAGGTTAACCTGCGGGTTGAATCGGTGGTAAGGATGGCAAATGCAATGTTCGGACAAGGGTGTAATATTGAGGCTTTCTAATACATTAGTTAGAGGGCATTTGTGAGCAGTTATGAGACCCTTATGTTAAAGGATGTGGTGACACTGGAGAAAGTCTGCGGAGGTTCACGAGGTTATTCACACACACGAGGGAGTGATAGGGTTAAGGGAAGAGGAACTATTGATGGTTTGAGCCTGTAGTCGCTGGAGTTTAGCAGAATGGCGGAGGGCGGGGGATCTCATTTAAACCTATCGAATATTGAAATATTCATTTTGATGTAGGTGTGGAAAGCGGCCAGTGAAGGAATGGAGCTTTGAGGCTTTGACTCCAGAGATTCTGGCAGTTGGACTGTGCAATCAAGTCGATCAGGATTGAATAGCTCAGCAGAAAGCAGTTGATTAGACAATCAAGATTTGAATAGCTCAGACTCAGCAGAAAGCAGCTGATTGGGCAATCAAGGTCAGGTGACCAAACAGTTTGAACAGCTCGAACAAATAAATAGAGGGATAGCTCAAGTAGAGCGGCCAGTGAGTGAGCGGGCCGGTGAAGGAGTGGAGCTTTGAGGCTTTGGCTAAAGAGGCTTCGATGAGAAGAGGCAGAGGACAAGCTTGCTCCCAGTTCGGCTTTACAATGCCTCCTGAGACGGTGATTTGCCTCTCATGTGAGATGTGGCAGCTGTGGGGGAACTCCCCTCTCCCGCAGAGTCACATCTGTCAGAAGTGCATACGGCTGGGCGATCTGGAAGACCGTGTAAGGAATCTGAAGCAGCAGCTGGATGACCTTCGACTCATAAGGGAGAATGAGGCAGTCATAGATGACAGCTACAGGGAGGTAGTCACACCTGGGCTGCAGGAAGAAGATCGTTGGGTGACAGTTAGAGGGGGGAAAGGGAAGGTGAGTAGACAGGTAGTGCAGAGCACCCCTGTAGCCATTCCCCTGAATAATAAGTTTACCGTCCTGGATACTGTTGGCGGGGACGACCGACCAGGTGTGAGCCACGGTGGCAGGGCCTCTGGCACTGAGTCTGACCCTGTGGTGCAGAAAGGTGGGATGGAGAAGAGGAGAGCTGCCTTCATTGGAGACTCTATAGCCAGGGGAGCAGACAGGAGATTTTGTGGACGTGAGAAGGACACCTGCATGGTTTGTTGCCTCCCAGGTGCCAGGGTCCGGGATGTCTCTGACCGGGTGCACGACATCCTGGTACGAGAGGGAAAGCAACCAGAAGTCGTGATACATGTTGATACAAACGACATAGGCAGGAAGAAGGATGAGGGCCTGAAGTGTGAGTTTCGGGAACTAGGCAGAAGGCTGAAGAACAGGACCTCAAGGGTGGCGTTCTCAGGATTGCTGCCAGTGCTACGTGACAGTGATGGTAAGAATTGGAGGAGATGGAAGTTGAATGCGTGGGTGAGGAGTTGGTGCAGGGAGCAGGGTTTTAAATTTTTGGATCATTGGGATCTTTCCTGGGGAAGGTGGGACCTGTACAGATTGGATGGGTTGCACCTGAACTCGAGGGGGAGAAATATCCTTGCAGGGAGGTTTGCTAGCATGGTTCGGGAGGGTTTAAACTAATTTGCAAGAGGGATGGGACCCGGAGCGATAGAGCTGTGAAAGAAGTGCATGGAGTAAATCCAGATCTAACATATAGAGGGGGTTTGAGGAAAGAAGCAGAATAAAGGGTGTAAAGGTAATAAGGTAGAAGGGCTAAAGTGCGTGTACTTCAATGCAAGAAGCATCAGGAACAAAGGTGATGAACTGAGAGCTTGGATACATACATGGAATTACGATGTAGTGGCCATTACAGAGACTTGGCTGGCACCAGGGCAGGAATGGATTCTCAATATTCCTGGATTTCAGTGCTTTAAAAGGGATAGATGGGGGGGGGGGGAGGGGAGGAGGGGTGACATTACTGGTCAGGGATACTATTATAGCTACAGGAAGGGTGGGTAATGTAGCAGGATCCTCTTTTGAGTCAGTATGTGTGGAAGTCAGGAACAGGAAGGGAGCAGTTACTCTATTGGGAGTATTCTATAGGCCTCCTGGTAGCAGCAAAGATACCGATGAGCAGATTGGTTGGCAGCTTTTGGAAAGGTGCAAAAATAACAGGGTTGTTATCATGGGTGACTTGAACTTCCCCAATATTGATTGGCACTTGATTAGTTCCAAGGATTTAGATGGGGCAGCGTTTAAGTGTGTCCAGGACGGATTCCTGTCACAGTATGTGGACAGGCCGACTAGGGGGAACGCCATACTAGATCTAGTATTAGGTAACGAACCGGGTCAGGTCACAGATATCTCAGTGGGTGAGCATCTGGGGGACAGTGACCACGTCTCCCTGGCCTTTAGCATTATCATGGAAAAGGATAGAATCAGAAAGGACAGGAAAATTTTTAATTGGGGAAGAGCAAATTATGAGGCTACAAGGCTAGAACTTGCGGGTGTGAATTGGGATGATGTTTTTGCAGGGAAATGTACTATGGACATGTGGTCGATTTAGGGATCATTTGCAGGATGTTAGGGATAAATTTGTCCCGGTGAGGAAGATGAGGAATGGTAGGGTGAAGGAAACATGGGTGACAAGTGAGGTGGAAAATCTAGTCAGGTGGAAGAAGGCAGCATATATGAGGTTTAGGAAGCTAGGATTAGATGGGTTTATTTAGGAATATAGGGAAGCAAGAAAGGAGTTTAAGAAGGGGCTGAGAAGAGGAAGAAGGGGACATGAGAAGGCCTTGGCGAGTAGGGTAAAAGAAAACCCCAAGGCATTCTTCAATTATGTGAAGAACTAATGGATGACAGGAGTGAAGGGAGGACCGATTAGAGATAAAGGTGGGAAGATGTGCCTGGAGGCTGTGGAAGTGAGCGAGGTCCTCAATAAATACTTCTCTTCGGTATTCACCAATGAAGGGGAACTTGATGACGGTGAGGACAATGAGTGAGGCTGATGTTCTGGATCATGTTAAGGGAGAGGAGGTGTTGGAGTTGTTAAAATACCTTTGGACGGATAAGTCCCCGGGACCTGACGGAATATTCCCCAGGCTGCTCCACGAGGCGAGGGAGGAGATTGCTGAGCCTCTGGCTAGGATCTTTATGTCCTCGTTGTCCACAGGAATGCTACCGGAGGATTGGAGGGAAGCGAATGTTGTCCCCTTGTTCAAAAAGGTTAGTAGGGATAGTCCGGGTAATTATAGACCAGTGAGCCTTACGTCTGTGGTGGGAAAGCTATTGGAAAAGATTCTTAGAGATAGGATCTATGGGCATTTGGAGAATCATGGTCTGATAAAGGACAGTCAGCATGGCTTTGTGAAGGGCAGATCGTGTCTAACAAGCCTGATAGAGTTCTTTGAGAAGGTGACCAGGCATATAAATGAGGGTAGTGCAGTGGATGTGATCTACATGGATTTTAGTAAGGCATTTGACAAGGTTCCACACGGTAGGCTTATTCAGAAAGTCAAAAGGCATGGGATCCAGGGAAATTTGGCCAGGTGGATTCAGAATTGGCTTGCTTGCAGAGGGTGGTGGTGGGGGTTGTACATTCAGATTGGAGGATTGAGACTAGTGGTGTCCTACAAGGATCTGTTCTGGGACCTCTACTTTTCGTGATTTTTATTAACGACCTGGATGTGGGGGTAGAAGGGTGGGTTGGCAGGTTTGCAGACGACACAAAGGTTGGTGGTGTTGTAGATAGTGTAGCGGATTGTCGAAGATTGCCAAGAGACATTGATAGGATGCAGAAGTGGGCTGAGAAGTGGCAGATGGAGTTCAACCCGGAGAAGTGTGAGGTGGTACACTTTGGAAGGACAAGCTCCAAGGCAGAGTACAAAATAAATGGCAGGATACTTGGTAGTGTGGAGGAGCAGAGGGATCTGGGGGTACATGTCCACAGATCCCCGAAAGTTGCTTCACAGGTAGATAGGGTAGTTAGGAAAGCATATTTGATGTTAACTTGCATAAGTCGAGGGATAGAGTTTAAGAGTCGCGAGGTAATGATGCAGCTCTAGAAAACTCTGGTTAGGCCACAGTTGGAGTACTGTGTCCAGTTCTGGTCACCTCACTATAGGAACTATGTGGAAACATTGGAAAGGGTACAGAGGAGATTTACCAGGATGCTGCCTGGTTTAGAGAATATGGATTATGATCAGAGATTAAGGGAGCTAGGGCTTTACTCTTTGGGGAGAAGGAGGATGAGAGGAGACATGATAGAGTTGTGCAAGATATTAAGAGGAATAGATAGAGTGGATAGCCAGCGCCTCTTCCCCAGGCACCACTGCTCAATACAAGAGGACATGGCTTTAAGGTAAGGGGTGGGAAGTTCAAGGGGGATATTAGAGGAAGGTTTTTCACTCAGAGAGTGGTTGGTGCGTGGAACGCACTGCCTGAGTCAGTGGTGGAGGCAGTTACACTAGTGAAGTTTAAGAGACTACTAGACAGGTTATATGGAGGAATTTAAGGTGGGGGCTTATATGGGAGGCAGGGTTTGAGGGTTGGCACAACATTGTGGGCCGAAGGGCCTGTACTGTGCTGTACTATTCTATGTTCTATTTTTCCTTTAGTGGCCGAGTCTCGGGCCAGAGGGCACAGCAACATTAGAGAGTCGTCCATTTATTGTAGAGATTGTGATAAATTTCTTTAGGCAAAGGTTTGTGATTCTGTGCAATTCGTTGCCACAAACGGCTGTGGATTCCAGGTCATTGAGTATATTTAAAGCAGAATTTCATAGGTTTTTGCTTTGTCGGGCCGTCAAAATTTATGGGGTGAAGGCAGGTGAATGGAGTTGAGAGGGATAAAAAATCAGCCATAATGGAATAGCGGAGCAGGCTTGGTAGCCGAATGGCCTAATTCGCTCCTCGTTCTTCTGGTCTGAAATATGCAGGGGATTAAACAGTTAATGTTTCCTTTCAGAGGGACAGAGGGAGAAAAAGGAGAAAAAGGGGTATAGTCTCTCTGACTATACACCTTGCTCATCCTCTGGGCTCCCCCCCACCCCTTTTCTTTCTCCCTCGGCCTCCTGTCCCATGATCCTCTCATATCCCTTTTGCCAATCACCTGTCCAGCTCTTGGCTCCATCCCTCCCCCTCCTGTCTTCTCCTATCATTTTGGATCTCCCCCTCCCACGTTCAAATCTCTTTCTAGCTCTTCCTTCAGTTAGTCCTGACGAAGGGTCTCGGCCCGAAACGTCGACTGTACCTCTTCCTACAGATGTTGCCTGGTCTGCTGCATTCACTAGCAACTGTGTGTTGCTTGAATTTCCAGCATCTGCAGAATTCCTCGTGTTTGCCCTCCTCGGAGCAATGGTTGGTCCGCGCAGCTGTAAAACCAAGTAGAGGGAACATTGGCTCAGTCTTACGGAAAGTCGACCGCTGTTCCACGCCTCTTGAAGTTTTCTGTACTTACTGTCTTTTCACTGACGATTGTTACGTTGGGATGTCATTTGATATGAACAATTCCCTGACCTACCTCAATGCAGAGACCTTGACTGAAGTTTCTCCAGAAAATGAAATTCTGTTTGTTGCAAGGACGTGGCGGTGGTACGAACCCAAGTGCTGAACACAGGCCCGGAGGCCGAGTTGGGAGGCGTTATGGTTGTAGCGGGCGTGGAATTGGTGTCTGGAGAGAGTCTTTAGCCGAAGTTTTGGTTTCAGTAGAGAATTCAGGAACGATGCTAGAATTAGAACTGATAGTCCTAAGAACCATAGAACGAGGCTACTCATACAAGAGTCGACCAACGAACTGGCAACTTCTTGTTGTGATCACAGGGTCTTTATCCTGCAGCATCTGATGGGAAGCAGGTGTGTAGTTAGTGGAACCTGGGAATGATTGGAATTTAAATGAGGGGATTGAGGCCCAATTCCTGAGGTAAATGGCATGATGGGGGATTGCCAGAAGGGACCATGATACTGTTCTGGATTTTATCCCGCGGAATCCGAAATAATTCCCGAATTCTGCCGTCAAAGTGCAGGAGGCGGCAGGGGTTTTTTCATTTACGGGATGTCAGCGTCACCAACGAAGCCAACATTTATAGCTTATTGCCAGTTGCCCTTGAGAAGGTGGTGATGAACTGCCTTCTTGAACCGCTGCAATACCTGAGGTGCAGGTACTGTACACCCACAGTATTGCTAGGGAAGGAATTCCATGAGTTTGACTCAGCGACAATGAAGAATCGGCGATATGTTTCCAGATCAGGATGGTGAATGACGAGGAGGGGGATTTCCAAGTAGTGGCTTTCTCGGGCATCTGCTGTTGTCGTCCTTCTAGATGGTAGAGGTCGTGGGTCTGGATAGTGCTACCTTAAGAACTTTGGTGTGATGTTGCAGTGCATCTTGTAAATAGTACACGCCGCTGCAGCTGTCCGTCGATGGTAGAGGGATTGGATGCTGGTGGAAGGGGTAAGTAATCAAAGGACAGTGTGCTCACGTCATTGTCAATCGGATAGCCGCAGCGCTTCTTCCTCGGATCCTCGCTACTTCTGGAGAAGATTTTCAGCCCGCTATCTTTTTCAGGATGCGAAACATAGAACATAGAACACAGCACAGTACAGGCCCTTCGACCCACAATGTTGTGCCGACCCTCAAACCCTGCCTCCCACATAACCTCCCACCTTAAATTCCTGCGTATACCTGTCTAGCAGTCTCTTAAACTTCACTAGTGTATCTGCCTCCACCACTGACTCAGGCAGTGCATTCCACGCACCAACCACTCTCTGAGTAACAAACCTTCCTCTAATATCCCCCTTGAACTTCCCACCCCTTACCTTAAAGCCATGTCCTCTTGTATTGAGCAGTGGTGCCCTGGGGAAGAGGCACTGGCTATCCACTCTATCTTTTCCTCTTATTATCTTGCACACCTTTATCATGTCTCCTCTCGTCCTCCTTCTCTCCAAAGAGTAAAGCCCTAGCTCCCTTAATCTCTGATCATAATGCATACTTTCTAAACCAGGCAGCATCCTGGTAAATCTCTTCTGTACCCTTTCCAATGCTTCCACATCCTTCCTATAGTGAGGCGACCAGAACTGGACACACTACTCCAAGTGTGGCCTAACCAGAGTTTTCGAGAGCTGCATCATTACATCGCGTCTCTTAAACTCTATCCCTCGACTTATGAAAGCTATCACCCCATAAGAACTACCCTATCTACCTGTGTGGCAACTTTCAGGGATCTGTGGACATGTACCCCCAGATCCCTCTGCTCCGCTTGCGAGTTTCTCTAAGCAGAATCAAATGTGTTCTGTAGACGTACAGCGCGGTATCAGATAACTTTGGCCAACGATCCCGGACTCCCCCCCCCCCCCCAACCACTGGGCCGTGCAGCTGTAAAAACAAGTAGAGGTAACATTGCCTCACCAATGCACCTACTATTCCCCACCCCCAGTGCGTCTTTGGAATGTGGGAAGAAATCGGAGGACCCATTGGAACCCCACACATTCACAGGGAGAACGTACAGTCTCCAGACAGAGCGGGACAGAATTGAACCTGGGTTCGTTGGCGCTTTAAGTAGCCTTCAAATTCGGTTTCATTTACTTATCACACATATATCGCAACATGCTGTGAAATTCGTCATTTGCGCTCGCAAAGAAAACAACCAGGGCGTGATGAGGATTGCCCTCAAGTGCCGTCTCGTATTCAGGCGCCTCCAATCTCCAGTGGATTTACGGACTCAAAGACACCAGACGTCCGACATCCCCAGTGGGCTTGCAGAATAGCAGATACAGGCCTTTGGCCATCTGGTTTTGATTTCGGGTTTCCGATCCACTTTGAGCTTCGGTCTACGTATCGGACCCCAGGACGTTGCCATGTCGGGACTCTGGACCGCCGATGACAGGTCCTCGTACTCTAAGCCTTGAAATACGAATATGCTGACTCACTTAATTCGGGGGGTGGGGGGGCGGTCTCTTAGTTGGTTTTGTCGGTTCTTCAGTTAAAGAAAATTGAGAGTGGACGACGTTTTGAATTTGATCAATATCAATTTCCTGTACAGAGACGTTTATCTGCATGCACCAAAGGCAGATGGTCGTGACCTCTGTAGTGCATTGGAGAGTGTGTTGCACTTCTAATGTTGTGTCATGAAATAATTCAAAGGTTCTGTGTTCGAGTCCCAATAGGGTCAGAGTTTTTGTCCGGTTGCGTTTATTCAATGGTAAACAAGGTCAGAAAAACGGCCGATGACGCCGCTTGATGGCGGAGAATCGGGAATGTCACATGGTTTGAAATAATCAACTAGTTCACCTAACACAGAAAAAAAGAAGATTCTCTAAAAGCCGGAGAAGTCTTCCAGGAAAATAAATGATGGTGGCAACGAGTCTTTGTTTCAAAGATGGAGAGAGGAATTCTTGACAAAAGGGGCGCTGATATCGTATGGGTTTGAGGGAGGCAGTCTGATTATCCGTAACCTCCTCAAATGACAGACTCTCTCGTCGGTCTTATCAAATACACAGATGCTGTTATTTGCCTCCACTTTACCTAACTTCCATTCCTTTAATGACGTAATAGGGACAAGATATTTGCATCCTATTCATTGCAACTCAACCACGTTCTGAACAAAAACCTACAAGTTCGTATTCAGAAATAATATGTATCACTTTACCCGGAATCTGCCGCCTCAGCATATGCAAGTGCCAAATATTTCAACACCATTGAAGTAGTTGTTCACCTTCTGTGTGTAGCCCTCCTGGCCCGCCTCAGGGTCGCTCGGCTGGCTGTCGTCTAGGGAAACAGGCCTCGGGCTCGGCAAACTGGGTAATTAGTTTGTGTAGATGCTGGGTGATGTACCCCACCCCGCCCAAATAACAGACAATACACCAGATACGATTAAATGATTTACAGTTTATAGATATTACTGGAACTATATAATTAATAGAGAATAAAATATAAAAGGAAA
This sequence comes from Mobula hypostoma, assembly GCF_963921235.1. Classification (NCBI taxonomy): domain Eukaryota; kingdom Metazoa; phylum Chordata; class Chondrichthyes; order Myliobatiformes; family Myliobatidae; genus Mobula; species Mobula hypostoma. The sequence goes on from NC_086098.1 coordinate 249,694,121, forward strand.
ATAAAAGGCGCCACACTTATCAAAGTTCAATCTCTTCGTTCACCAACAGTTGGAGCTCAGGACCCTTCTTCTTCACCCCGCGACCCCTCGGACCACCTCGACCGGCCGCCTCTGACCAACAACGGTGGTCGACCGGACGCTCCACGCCAGCCCTTCTCCGTCTCCTCTCCTCGTCGAACTCCCTGCTCGGGGTCCGACCCCGTTAGCAGACATCACAGTACCTGGTCCATCCTCTGTCTCTCTCTCCCGCCTTCTGCCTCCAAAACCCCGCTCATACAAATCTTCCAGATACACCAGAAGCATAACAACTATCCCAATTGGTTCATAACATTTTCTTATCACAGCCTAACCCAAAACAAGCTGCTAGCGCAAGAACTTTCTTGGCGTTTAACATGACAAAGAAGCATTCCCAAGTATAACATAACAAAGAAGCCATTTTTATTAGCCTACGCAGTAACATAAAAGACGAAACCCCCTTACATGTGTGAGAAGAGAGAGGGAGCGTGAAGATCTTTAATACCGCTGCAGTTTACATTTCTCGATTATCTTGGGATAGAGAACAAAGCGATAATAATATTTATTTTGTGTTATTGTTTGATTCGCTCTTCCCTCATTTTGCTTCCCTTACTCCTGCATAAAAAAATAATCGGTAGTTCTTGACTGCTCCTGGTGTCAACAGTTTTGAATAATCCCTCACCTTTTGTTCACCTTTTCGTTGTTCAGCATTACCACAGCTGGGTGTATTTAAGGCAGAGCTTGATTGGTTCTTGATTGGACATGGCATCAAAGGTTCCAGGGAGAAGGCTGGGGAGTGGGGCTGAGGAAGGGAAAAAGGATCAGCCATGCTTGATCGGCGGAGCAGGCCGGATGGGCCAAATGGCCCAGTTCTGCTCCTATCTCTTAGAGATTTATGGAATAACATGGAAGACTAGAAAAGGAATTCTCTCTAATTTGTGATCAGAATTGGAACGGTTCCTTATACAGAGTCCAACTGCCAATGTGAACCGTTGTGAATAAGGTACATGGACGAGAAAGAATGGGCTGTGGAGACAACGCGAAGACGTTTCCGTACTCCGGATAACGCGGGAGCCAGAGAAAAGAAGGCAGTACGATCACCAACCCCAGAGTCCCCCCAGCCCGCAAAATAAAATAAACACCAACGGAACAGTCACATTGACCTCCAAATCCTTTCTCCTGCAGAAAAATCCAGCAAAACGCATCAGGCGCTTCGACCCCCCCCCCCCCCCACAAATGCCACTAACAGCACAGAAAAAAAAACAAATCGGATCAGGGACACCGACCCCCAAATCCCTCCTCCCGCAGAAAGGAATAACAAAACGGACGAGGCTTATCGACCCCCTAAATCGCACTTCCAGCCAAAAAAAAACCCGAACAAAACGGAACAGCACACCGACCCCAAATCCCTCTTCCCGCACCAAAAAAAAATATATTCGAACAAACCGATTCGTCAAATCGACACCCGACTCCTAAATCCCTCTCACCGTACAAAAAAAATCCGACAAAATCTGCGAAAAAACTCGGAATATAAAAACTATATGCAGGAAAAAGGAGTCTACAGGCCAAAGTTCAAAACGCAGAAACAAAACCTGAACAACACTCTCCTCAGCGGCGGGCTCTCTTCTCTCCGGAGCAGCCGCCGCTCACCCCCTGCCATCCCTTCCATGCCTCAGTCTCCCTCATCGCTTTAATCGGCGAACAATGCGAGCTTTATTCGCTGAAATAGAGTCAAACATCTGCTTGTGCCCCGTCCTGCAGCCTGTCCGCTACGAGGTTTGAGCACGGTGCCTCTGCGGAAACTCGAAATGTTGCTCCCTGATTCCGAACCAGAGCCCTTACGCGTTTGAAGTAAAGGTGATTACAGAGACCTTAACGTTGGTTAGCATGTACCTCGGCCGTAGATGTAAAAAGCGCTATGCACCCTTCCAGATGATAGTTTGTTTCTGGTATAAGTGACTGACTTGTATCTAGAAACAAATTCTCCCTGCAACCACCTTAATTCATTTGGCGGTATACATGTATAGGGTTAACTGACAATAATCTTGAACGTAGTTACTGAATAAGTGTGTGGTCCTCTGTTCCTTTCTGCGTGTATGATACGGAGTTTTCAATCCGAAAGGCAAATAAAACAACATAGAAAAACAGAATTTAACAATAACGACACCTGTTGAGGAAATTGGGAAAAAGAAACGGAAAGAGACAGATGCGCCAGGAGTGGATGGGTTGGAAGCAGACGAACGAGAAATTCAGGTAACAGCGGAAATACTTTCGGAATAATTGTGTTCATGACGGTGCGCGTCTAGCCGAAGGTGGGCATAGAAGATGGATCAGGTGCTTTCAAACTGCAAGAGTAATGGGTCCACGTATCAGTTTCACTAATCAATTTCCCAACTCTTGACTTCACCCCTCCCCACCCTCCGGTTTCATCTACCACCTTGTGTTTCTTCCTCACCTCCCCCACCCCCGACTTCTCATCTTTATTTTTGGTGGTACTGTGAAGGGCCTAGACCCGGAAAGTCGACTGTACACTTTTCCTTAGATATTCCCAGGACTGCTAATTTTCCCCAGCGTTGTAGTGTGTGTGTGTGTGTGTGTGTGTGTGTGTGTGTGTTTGTTGCAAGAGGACTCATGTTTTTGCAGCATGACCTTCAGCAGCTGTTGCGACGGTAAATGGAATCGCTGTGAACGCGCACTCTCCGGAGTAACTGCAACACGAGGCAAAAGTATTTTCCCGCCCAATATTGAATTGAGGATTTTTCGCGTGTGTGGAGAACGTGATAACAAATACACTACAAAAACGGGAGATTTGGGAGATGGGAGATCCTGCTTTCTCTGGCGACACATTTTAATTCCACATCCCATTCCCATTCTGACATGTCTAACCACGGCCTCCTCTACTGTAAAGATGAAGCCACACTCAGGTTGGAGGAACAACACCTTATATCTCGTCTGGGTAGCCTCCAACCTGATGGCATAAACATTGACTTTTCTAACTTCCGCTAATGCCCCACCTCCCCCGCGTACCCCATCCTCTATTTATATACACACATTCTTTCTCTCACTCTCTCCTTTTTCTCCCTCTGTCCCTCTGACTATGCCCCTTGCCCATCCTCTGGGCTTCCCCCTCCCCCTTTTCTTTCTCCCTGGGCCTCCTGTCCCATGATCCTCTCATATCCCTTTTGCCAATCACCTGTCCAGCTCTTGGCTCCATCCCTCCCCCTCCTGTCTTCTCCTATCATTTTGGATCTCCCCCTCCCCCTCCCACTTTCAAATCTCTTACTAGCTCTTCCTTCAGTTAGTCCTGACGAAGGGTCTCGGCCCGAAACGTCGACTGTACCTCTTCCTAGAGATGCTGCCTGGCCTGCTGCGTTCACCAGCAACTTTGATGTGTGTTGCTTGAATTTCCAGCATCTGCAGAATTCCTCGTGTGACCCACCTACTGATGTTCCCACATTCGGGCTGCATTGTTCGTTTAGTGGGATTCATCACTTTCGAAGTAGTGCGCACGCGCGCGCACTCTCTCCTCTGTTTCTGCATATCTTTCTCTCTCTCTCTCTCTCTCTCTCTCTCTCTCTCTCTCTGTCTTTTACTCACTCGTCATATTTCGGTTACAGGTAACGATTCTTTCATTGGGTGTGTGTCGCTTAAAGATATGTGAGCTGGTGAAAACTGAGCCATTCCTGTTTCTGTTTTTTTGGCCTCGGGTTGTCCTCCCCAGCTCCTCCATGAGTGCCATCGCCATCTTTGTTAATGCATTTACCTGTCTTTGTGTGCAACCGGAAATCACTTCCATCTCCCCCCTCTCTCTCTCTAACGATATCGTTTGTTCTTTACGTTTTCCTCTTCCGTCCATCATTGCATTCCTCCCCAATTCCTCTCACTCTCTCCTTCCTCCTTCCGTTTTTGTTAATCTCCCTGACTTACTGAAAACTTCTTGTCGCTCGGATACCTCCTACTCTTTTGCTCCATTTCTCACAAGCAGCAAGCCAGAATAAATGTTGTGGCGCTGTCCACCCCCCCCCCCCCACACACACACACACACACACAAATCCGGATGGATTCAAATCAGAATCAGTAACTATATCTGAGTTTCCTTTTGAAGTGGCGGTGTGAGAATGAAGGTGGAGTATGACGGTGGGGTGGGGGGGGGGCGGGTGCAGGGGGATTTCCTACATTTACTGCCCAGTAAACGGCACAAGCTGTTCTGAGGACATATTGACCAGCTCTATCAGGAGATATGTGGAGGTTTGGGATGTGCAAATACCCTAATGTGCAAAAGAAGACAAATTTGCAAATACAAAAAAGTAATTATAGTAATAAGTAAATAACCAGATAAATGAATAATACTGAGAACTTGAGTTATACAGTCCTTGAAGGTGAATCCATAGGCTGTAGAATTAGTCCAGAGATGAGGCAAGTGAAATTATCAAACACGAGGAAATCTGCACGCTGGTTCTGGAGTCCGTGGTTTGTAAGGTAACCGACTGGCGGCGATGGAAAAGGGCCGGCCGGAAATTGAGCAAAAACAGGGCGTGGAATTTGAAAACGGTGCCAAAAGCCATTCGTGAGTCAGGGTCGAGGCATCATTACTGCGGCCATAACGCAGAGTACTAACCACTATACGATTACGGCCTCACACTTCAGCTGTGTGCTTCTTATACTGTCAAAATCTGTGATACTGGTGTGACCAATCCGCTGATGTTCCTGCATCGCTGATTGAGTTTCACACTGTCCACACAGCGCTCTCTCTCTCTCTGTATATCAAATCACTCCGTCCCTCTGTCTCTGTCTGTCTGTCTGTCTGTCTCTCTCTCTCTCTCTCTCTCTCTCTCTCTCTCTCTCTCTCTCTCTCTATTGTTTCTCTCTCGGATACTGGCAAAAATCCTACCTTGCTTAAGTCTCTGAGATGTGTGAGCCGGTGTAAACTGACCCATTCCTGTTTCTGTCTCTCAGCATCTGTCTGCCCGCTCCAGCCCTTCTTGGACTACATTTCCCAGTGTGCATCGCACCAGTGCGTATTCAGAACTGCATGCGAAGATGGCGATTGTGAAATGAGTGGACCTTCAACATACATTTCCTATGCTGCTCTACAGTGAGTATCAGTTTAACTGCCTCTGCTGGTCTGTCTGTGTATGAATGTGCGTGAGACAGTCTGTCTGTGAGTGCGACCGTCTCTATCTGTGTGCGAGACGGCCCTGTCTCTCCCTGGGCCTACCTCAGTCCGTCAGAGTTCCTTTCTCTGGCTGGGAATGAACAGACTGCTGACTGTTGTTGCAACCTTTGTTTGTTTGAATCTGCTGAGGCGCGTTTCATTGTACATCTATTTATCTACATTTTCGCACCTGTCTGAACGTAATGTTTACGTAATCTTCAATGTGAATCTTTGCCGTCGGTTTCCAGCCCTGCGGCGCCCGGAAGGCCACGGTCTCCGTGTGTTTCTGACTTCCATTTCTGACATTCCTGTCTCTGAGTGTGCCTGGACTTTTTTGTTTATCTGCCTCTGTATCCGAATATGTCAGCACTTTCCGTGAGAGTATCTACTTTTCTTTCTTACTCTCTCTCTCTTCTCTCCCTCTCTCCCTCCCCCTCCCCTCCCCCTCCCCTCCCCCTCCCCCTCCCCCTCCCCCTCCCCCTCCCCCCCTCCCCCTCCCCCTCCCCCCCCCCCTCCCCCCTCCCCCTCCCCTCCCCCTCCCCCTCCCCCCTCCCCCTCCCCCTCCCCCTCCCCCTCCCCCCCCCCTCCTCTCCCCCTCCCCCTCCTCTCCCCCTCCTCTCCCCTCCCCTCCCCCTCCCCGTCCCCCCTCTCCCTCCCCCTCCCCCTCCTCCCTCCCCCCTCCCCTCTCTCCCCCTCTCCCCCTCTCCCCCACCGTGTATGGATTTGTCCCTGTCTCTGTGTATGAACCCGCTTTTCTGTTTGAGTGCATGTCCATCCACTGTTCCTACCAAAGTCTTTCAGCATACCTCGCCCTGTGTGTGTTGGTGTGATTTGTATGTGGTCCTGCGGCTGTCCGTGAGCATACTCGCACTGTCTCTTGAATGTCCCGGCCTCTGTCTCAGTATGCTGCAGGCATTTCTGTTCCCAGACCGTGACTTTCAGCAAGCCAGTGTCTGACAGTGTACAGCTCTCTTTGAACTTGTGTTTGATTTACACTCGCTATGACTGTGCATGATTATGTTTTCATTTCTTTTCATCTGCCTCTGTGTGAACGTTGATGCCTGCTTCTGTTCGTGAGTATGCATGTGTCTCTCTGTTAGTGTACAAGTCCCATTCTTGGTCTATGTATGTACCAGGTTATGAGTAACCTTGCCCAAACTCTTGATTGTGTTGGAGCAGGAACGCTCATGATCTGTGTCTACTCATCTCTGTGTAACTGCTTTTATCATTGAATAATTCAGTGTACCTGTTACAATGGCTGATTTTATCTATTGTCCCTTTCTCTTTCTGTGAGTGCCACAACTTTGCTTTCAGCTCTGTATTAATCTCTCTCCTTCTCTCAGAAGATCTGTCTCAAAGGGAGATGAGCATTCCTGGCCTCTGTCTGCATGGCCAGTGTTCATGGCCCCCATATGTCAGTGTACTTCCCTCTGACTCTTGGTATTTGTTTCCTGTTCCTCCCTGTGAATGCCAGTGTTAGTGTTCCTGGCCTCTGCCTGTGAGCTTTCATGCCTTGGTCAATGTCTGTTAGTGCTCTTGATCTCTGTCTGTCAGTGTTCCTGTATCTATCCATCAGTGTTCTTGGCCTCCGTCAGTGTTCTTGGCCTCCATCTGCAGTCGTTCTGCATCTGTCTGTCAGTGTTCCTGCCTCTGTATGCCAGTGTTCTTGGCTTCTGCCAGTGGTCCTGCATGCTTCTGTTAGTGCTCTAGTGCTCTTGGCCCCCGTCTGTCAGCGTTCGTGCCCCCGTCTGTCAGCGTTTGTGCCTCTGTCTCTCGGCATCCCTACCTCTGCCTATATCTAGAACGTAGGACAATGCAGCACAGCACAGGCCCGTCAGCCAACAATGTTGTGCGAACCTTTTAACCTGCTCTATATCAATCTATCTCATCCCTCGTACATAGGCCTCCTTTCTTTAATCATCTCTGTGTCTAACTGAGATTATTGAATGTCCCCAATGTATCTGTCTTTATCCACCCCCACCACTCTCTGTGTACAAAACTTACTTCGGATTTCCTCATCTCACTTCAGTCTAATCACCTTAAAATTAGGCCCCACCATAATCAGCAATGGGAAAAGGCCTCGAGATATCCACTCAACCTTTACCTCTTCATTTCTTATACACCTCTATCAAATCCCTCTCAACCTCATTCGCTCCAAAAGAGGAAAAGCTCGAGCTCACTTGAACTATCCTCATAAGACATGCTCCCTAATCCAGGCAGGTATCCTCTGCAGTTTTCACACCCTTCCTGTAAAGAGGTGACCAAAATTAATTACAATATTCTAAGTGTGGTATAACCAGGGTTTTATAGAGCCAAAACATCATTTCATGACTCTTGAACTAAACCCGCCAATTAATGAAGGCCAACCTTCATTAGCCTTCCTATCCACCCTTCTGAACACCTGCGTAAAAACATGTATTGCAACGTTGTAACATTTGCCTGTGACAATGTCTGCCTCAGTATGTACTGCCTCGGACATAACTGTACACCAATGCATATCTTGTTCTTTTCTTTTCAGAAATGCCACTCGGATTTCCTGAAGCATACACAGACAGTAAGGTGACCTATATTTGAATTCAGGTACAGTGATAGGTTCGATTTGATTCTCCCATACAGGAGTTTCTTCCCAGTAACTCTCCACTTGCTTACCAACATCATGTCCAAAAAGAGGACGGCAAATTCAAGTCTAAGGGGCAAACCTAAACGACCTCGCAAGGGAATTTCACTGGACATGAAACTCGATATTTTACGAAGGTTTGACGCTGGAGAGAAGCTTAGTGCAATTGCTAAAACGCTGGTACTTGCTAAGTCAACGGTGGGAACAATAAAAGAGAACAGAGATAAGATTAAGGCAATTGCCCAAGTTGCAGCACCGTTAAGTGCTCGAACGCTTTATCTTCATCGTAGTGAAGTGATGCTGACAATGGAAAGACTACTGAGTGTTTGGATAGAAGAGCAGACACAATGTAACGTGCCATTAAATCCAATGATTATTCGAGCTAAGGCCAGGAGCTTATATGATGATTTACTGAAAGAAAAAGGTAGTGGTGCAGGAGAAAAACGTTTCGTGGCAAGTAAAGGTTGGTTTGACAGGTTTTGCAAGCGATTTAACCTGCATTACATCAAAGTAATCAGCGACGCTGCTGGGGCTGATGAGGAAGCTGTGATAAATTCTCCTAGTGCTTTGAGCAAGATCATATATGAAGAAGGATACCTACCAGAACAAGTATTTAATGTGGCTGAAACTGGTCTTTTTTGGAAACGCATGCCTGACAGGACATTTATTTCAAAAGAAGAGAATTCTGCACCGGGTTTTAAAGCTTCTAAAGACCGTCTGACACTACTGCTGGGAGGCAATGCTGCCGGTGATTTTAAGTTAAAGCCTCTTTTAGTCTATAGCTCTGAGAACCCCAGAGCTCTCGATGGTTACGCAAAACCTCATTTGCCTGTGATATGGCATTCAAACAGGAAAGCCTGGATGACCACAACTATCGTTCATGACTGGTTCACCAACTACTTCTGTCCAGATGTGGAGAGGTACTGTGCCAAACATAACATTTCAAACAAAGCCCTGCTTATTCTCGATAATTCACCAAGCCACCCTCTTAACTTAAATGACCTTTCCAATAATGTGAGGGTTGAGTACTTGCCGAAGGAAACATCAACCTTAATTCAGCCAATGCATCAAGGTGTAATTACAAATTTCAAGCGGTATTATTTGCGAAGAACGTTGAAGCAAGTGGTTGATGCAACTGATGGCGAAGGGAAGACAACAGTCCGAGAGTTTTGGAGATGCTTCAACATTATGAATGCCATTGACAACATTGCTGAATCGTGGGATGAAGTAAAAGTATCTACAATGAATGGTGTTTGGCAAAACATTTGGCCGGGGTGTATCAATAACTTCACTGGCGACCCAGCGGCAGAACCTGCAGAGAAAGTTACTGGAGACATTGTAACACTGGCAAACCAGGCCGGGTTTGAGGATATCGTCAAGGAGGATGTAATTCAGCTGCTAGATTCACAGGAAGAAGATTTGTCAGATGAAGACCTTATGTTATTGGAGCAAGAGCGAGCGTCAGAAGATATCAATGTTGCAGAACCTCCAGCCAGTCCACGTCAACTAACAACAAGCCACCTGTCTGTTACCTTATCGTACATTGACCAGGTCGTGGACATCCTCAGTGCCAACGATCCAAGCCGAGAGCGTAGTCTTAGGGTCGTGCGTTTGCTAAACGACGCTATGAGCTGTTACAGGGAAATGTACAAGGAGAAAATGCGCCGTGAACAACAAACAGATTTTGATGCTTTTCTCATCTGCAAATCAGAGCCTTCCTCTCCCCACATGTAAATCCACTCCGCCACCACTACATCACGCATCGCTCCACCACGTCTCTGGTCAACATTTCGGTACTTTTGTGCATCAGTTCTCCTTTGTTCAGTGATATTATTACCTATCTTATTAAGGATTAACATGCATTTCAAAGTGTTTGTATCTATTGATATATTTGTTATTATTGTTGAGATCATTTGGAACCCATCTTCCTTATAATATGCAAAAGTTTTGTGCTTGGGGAAAATGTCATTTACATGCTTGAAACCACTCCAAACAGCATGGTTGTATTATACCGTCATGTCTCAGTCAATCGACAGAGCAGCCAGCTCTAGATCTAGTGCTCACACGAGTAGTGTGGAGAATAGGCATGTGTAAGCAACCCAGGACACAGTGATAGCCAGTGTCTCAGCTTCAGGGTTCAAACTCAGAATTGTAGTGATTTTGGTAATTAACCAGACCTCAGAAGTCCCCCTGTCATTGCTCAGTGATCGTGTGTCTGGATGCCTACACTCACCAGCAGAGAGTGAGAGATTGAGACAGAAGCTCATTCGGAAGGATAAAGCAGAGCATGCTTCCATTGAATGTAAATTTGAGCTGTCACCCATCAAAGAAAAAGGCATTCTGCTTTTCCTCTTAGTCTGGTCTCTACTAACAAATAAAAAAAACCAGTGCTGCCTTTGATCCCTGTTCTTTGATCTCAGGCAACCTCACTCATAATTGTTGCCGTCTATTCCGAGTGGTTCACAGTCCGCGGGACTGAAGGTTTCATATCAATCAACAGTGAGGTATACAACTAGTGCAATAACATGGGAAGTCATTGACCAGTGAGTCTGTGAAGAGACGGGTCCTGAATTAGTGTGTTTCACCAGTATTGTCCCATTCGATAAAGAGAGTATGAGGCAGGCAGCTCCAGACAAGTATGTTCTGGGGAATGGTAAATCTCCGCCAGCAATGGCTGGTTCAGAGCAGAGACTAAGTTGTTGCTGAGGCAAATCTTTCTACCTCTCTCTCTTGAACTCCGCAGGTTGAGGCCATGATCCATGTTAATTTACTGATGTTAAGTACCTAGAGATCCCATTTACATTCTTGCACCCACTAATCAAGAAGATTCAGCTCAAAATGGTCCAAGTTCTATGTATATTAGTGCAAGTGTAAGTGTTATCCAGGGGAGAGCTGGTGATGATGGATAAACTGTGGCGGGAAATTGAGTAAAAAGGCGTGTTGAATTTCAGGGGGCTGCTGAAAGCCAAATACTGAACACCCCGGTAGATGTATTGGCTGGAAGTTCAGAAAAAAAGTAGCGCAGAATTTGCAGATGTGTCATGACTTGGATTTGACTGAGATTGCTGCAGCCACAATGCAGAATATTAACCTAAATCCAATAATAGCCTCATACATCAGCTGTGCATGTCCTGCACTGTTAAAATTTCTTACCAATGTGACTGAACCACTGATGCTCCAGCAATTAGCAGTAAACCTGAACTTGTACTGCTCAGCTGAGATTCCACCGTGAGACCCTTTCAGTTTTAATTCTGTGAACTGACTGGATGTCTCCCACCAGCGGAGTTTAGAGAGCAAAGTGGCTTTCAGTTCAGTTATCAAAAGTGAGTGGCAGTTGGAGATAAATACACAAATAGCAGGCATTCTGTAAAACGGCGTTGAAGATTAAAAGGCGATTAAACATTGGTTTTGTCATTTGTATATTGAAACAGACTGAGTTGTGTCATTTGTGTCGACGGCCACCACATTCTGAGAAATGTGCTGGTTGTACTCACCACTATGCTGCTGTGGCCCAGGTAGCAGTTTACATAACCTCTTTGTTCCTTTACCTTGAAAGTGCTTGTTCCTACCGTCTCCTCAAGGTCCGCAAGTCTGACTATCAGGGAAGGCCCATTTTTTTCTGGCTGCTCCTGCCCTATTGAACTCATGTCCACTCCATTCTGTCCCACCACCCCCCGCCCCAGTTCAGTTCCTTCACTCCGACATCCATGACAGTTCCCAAACGCTTGATCTCTTCAATCACTTTAATTTCTCTGAATCTGATTGCCTCATTTTCACTATGGATGTCTGAGCCCTACACATTTCTATCTCCATCAGGAAGGCCACTTTCCAGAGAAAAGGCATAACCAGTTCCACTCATCCACCACTCTACTCCATCTGCCAGAACTGGTGCTCATCCTCAACAATTTCTCTTTTAGCTCCTCCCTCTTTCTCCAAAACAAAGTTGTAACCGTGAGTACCCATATAGCCCCCAGTTACATCTGCCTTTTCATTGGCTCGATGAAACAGTCAATGATCGAAGCCTATACTGGTAATAATCCCCAAGTCTTTCAATGGTATGTCAACAACTGCATTGGTGCTGTTTCCTGCACCTATGCTGAACTTGTCAATTTCATCAACTTAGCCTGCAACTCCCACCCTGTCCTCAGATTTACGTGGTCCACTTGCACACCTCTCTCCCCGTTTTGTCTCTCCCCTTGCCCATCTCTCTCCCCTTAAAGTCCATTCATAAACTTTATAATTGTACTGACTCTCACATAGTGTCTCTTCCCACCCTGTCACTTTTTAAAAAGCTAGTCTTTTTTCAGTTACCCGATCAACACTGCATCTGTTCTTAGGATGAGACTTTTCATTCCAGAGCATCTGAGATGTCCTCTGTTTTCAAAGAACAGGATTTCCTTTCCTCTACCACTGATGATGCCCTCTTCCACATCTCCTCCATTTCCAGACATCCACCATCACCCTACCTTCCTGCCGCCGTAACAAGGAAAGAGTTCCTTTGTCTTTACCTGCCATGCCATGAGTCGCTTCATCCAGCACATCATTCTCCATAACTTCCCTAATCTGCAATTGGATACTCCAATAAGTACATTTTCCTTCCCCCCTCATTCTGTGCATTCAATATTGATCACTGTCCACATCACCAACTTGTCCAATCATCCCTCCCCACTGAATACCCCCTGGCACTTATCCCTGCTGGCGGGACTAGTGCTGCACCTTCCTCACCAGCATTCAGGGTCCCGAATAGTCCTTCGACGTGAGGTACACTACAATTGTGAGTCGTTGGGGCCATCTACTGTATCTGGTGCTCCTACTGCACTTCATCTACATTGGTGAGACCCATCTTAGATTACAGGACCATTTCGTGGAGGAGCTATGCTCCATCTGCTGCAAGGGATGGGATTCCCATTCAGACATGTTGGTCTGTGGACTCCTCTGCACTGCGGTCATGATGATGACACCCTCAAGTTGGAGGAGCAACACCTCATATTCCATCTATTCAGCCTCCAATCTCAGGGCATGAATATCAATTTCTCTAACATCTAATAATTTCTCCCCACTTCCCTTCTCTGTTTTGCCATTCCCCTTTTGGCTCCCCTCTTATCCACTTTTTCTCCTCACCTGCTGACCACCTCCCAGTGTTGCCCATTCTTCTCTTTCGCCATGGGTCTCCTTTATTCCGCTATCAGATTTAACCTTTTTCAGCCCTTACCTCTTCGACTGATCATGTCCAAGCTTCTCCTTTGATACTTAGCCCCACCATCCAGTAACTTTCCCTTCACCTATCACTTGCCACCTTTCACTACTTCTCCTCTCCTCGCCTTCTTATTCTGGCTTCTTCCTCCTTCCTTTCAAGTCCTGTTGAAGGGTCTCAACTCGAAAGGTCAAACGTTTCTTTTTCTCCACAGATGCTACCTCATCTGGCAAGTTCCTGCAGCATTTTGTATGTGCTGCTTCAGATTTCCAGCACCTGCCGAATCTCTTGTGATTACTGGTTCTATAGATTACTGGACAACAGAATAGAATGGCAATGGAGATGGATCAAGAGGTTTAAAGCAGTGAGTCTGTCAGCACTGGGTGTCCTGATTCTTAAACCCACGTTTGAACTGTGCAGGGGCTGGGGAAGGTAGGGTCTTTAATGCAAAGTGGAAACATAGAAAACCTACAGCACAATACAGGCCGTTCGGCCCACAAGGCTGTGCCGAACATGTCCTTACCTTAGAAATCTGGTTTTTACCCATAGCCCTCTATTTTTCTGAGCTCCATGTACCTGTCTAGGAGTCTCTTAAAAGACCCTATCGCATCTGCCTCCACCACTGTTGCTGGCAGCCTATTCCAAGCACTCACCACTCCCTGCGTTTTAAAAAAACTTACCCCTGACATCTCTGTACCTACTTCCAAACACCCTAAAACTGTGCCCTCTCGTGCTAGCCATTCCAGCCCTGGGAAAAAGCCTCCGACTATCCACATGATCAATGCCATTCATCATATTATACACCTCTATTAGGTCACCTCTCATCCTCCATCGCTCCAAGGAGAAAAGGCTGAGTTCACTCAACCTGTTTTCATAAGGCATGCTCCCTAATCCAAGCAACATCCTTGTAAATCTCCTCTGCACCCTTTCTATGGTTTCCACATCCTGCCTATAGTGAGGTGACCAGAACTGAGCACAATACTCCAAGTGGGGTCTGACCAATATATCTGCAACATTACCTCTCGGCACCTAAACTCAATCCTACGATTGATGAAGGCCAATGCACCGTATGCTTTCTTAATCACAGAGTCAACCTGCGCAGCAGCTTTGAGTGTCCTATGGACTCAACCCCAAGATACCTCTGATCCTCCACACTGCCAAGAGTCTTACCATTAATGCTATATACTGCCATTTCAGCTACCAAAATGAACCACCTCACATTTATCTGGTTTTGACTTCATCTGCCACTTCTCAGCCCAGTTTTGCATCCTATCAATGTCCCACTGTAACCTCGGAATGCCCTCCACACTATCCACAACACCTCCAACCATTATGTCATCAGTAAATTTACTAACCCATCCCTCCACTTCTTCATCCAGGTCATTTATAAAAATCATGAAGACTAGGGGTCCCAGAGCAGATCCCTGAGGCACACCACTGGTCACCGATCTCCATGCAGAATATGACCCGCCTGTAACCACTCTTTGCCTTCTGTGGGCAAGCCAGTTCTGGATCCACAAAGCAATGTCCCCTTGGATCCCATGCCTCCTTACTTTCTCAATAAGCCTTGCATGGAGTACCTTGTCAAATGCCTTGCTGAAATCCATATACACTACATCTACTGCTCTACCTTCATCAATGTGTTTAGTCACATCCTCAAAAAATTCAATCAGGTATGTAAGGCATAGCCTGTCTTTCACAAAGCCATGCTGACTATTCTTAATCGTATTATGCCTGTCCAAATGTTCATAAATCCTGCCTCTCAGGATCTTCTCCATCAACTTACCAACCACTGAAGTAAGACTCACAGGTCTATAATTTCCTGGGCAATCCCTACTCCCTTTGTTGAATAATGGAACAACATCCTCAACCCTCCAATCTTTCAGAACGTCTCCTGTCTCCATTGATGATGAAAAGATCATCGCCAGAGGCTCAGCAATCTCCTCCCTTGCCTCCCACAGTAGCCTGGGGTCCATCCCGTCCGGTCCCGGTGACTTATCCAACTTGATGCTCCAAAAGCTCCAGCACATCCTCTTTCTCAGTATCTACATGCTCAAGCTTTTGAGTCCACTGTAAGTCATGCCTACAATCGCCAAGATCCTTGTCCATAGCGAATGTTGAAGCAAATATTCATTAAGTACCTCTGCTATCTCCTCCGGTTCCATACACACTTTTCCACTGTCACACTCGATTGGTCCTATTCTCTCATGTCTTATCCTTTTGCTCTTCACATACTTGTAAAATGCCTTGGGGTTTTCCTTAATCCTGCCTGCCAAGGCCTTCTCATGGCCCCTTCTGGCTCTCCTAATTTCTTTCTTAAGGTCCTTCCTGCTAGCCTTAAAATCTTCTGGATCTCTATCATTACCTAGTTTCTTGAACCTTTCATAAGCTCTTATTTTCTTCTTGACTCGAGTTACAACAGCCTTTGTACACCACCGCTCCTGTACCCCACCATCCTTTCCCTGTCTCATTGGAATGTACCTATGCAGAATTCCAGGCAAATATCCCCTGAACATTTGCCACATATCTTCTGTACATTTCCCTGAGAACATCTGTTCCCAATTTATGCTTCCAAGTTCCTGCCTGATAGCCTCATATTTTCCCTTACTCGAATTAAAAACTTTCCGAACTTATCTGTTCCTATCCCTCGCCAATGCTATGGTAAAGCAGATAGAATTGTGATCACTATCTCCAAAATGCTCGATCTCTGAGAGATCTGACATCTGACCAGGTTCATTTCCCAATACTAGATCAAGTACAGCCTCTCCACTTGTAAGCTTATCTGCATATTCTGTCAAGAAACCTTCCTGAACACACCTGACAAACTCCACCTCATCTAAACCCCTTGCTCTAGGGACATGCCCCAATCGATATTTGGAAAATTAAAATCTCCCACCATGACAACCCTGTTATTATTACACCTTTCCAGAATCTGTCTCCCTATCTGCTCTTCGATGTCCCTGTTACTGTTGGGTGGTCTGTAAAAAACACCCAGTAGAGTTATTGACCCCTTCCTGTTCCCAGCTTCCACCCACAGGGACTCTGTAGACAATTCCTCCTTTTCTGCAGCCATGACACTATCTCTGATGAACAGTGCCACGTCTCCACCCCTTTTGCCTCCCTCCCTGTCCTTTTTGAAACATCTAAAACCTAGCACTCAGTCACCATTCCTGCCCCTGAGCCATCCATTGTGACGGAGGTCTCTGCTCAAAATGGTGCAGAGTCAGCCCATTACATGTTTGGTGAAGAGGAGGTTTTGAACGCAAACCTCCTTTGTCAACACATATGACACTCTGTATGGAGAATTAGGAGAGCACCCTTACAATCTGCTGGCTGTGGTTTCTTACCATTCCGCGCTGTTCCAGGCACCGGCAACTCACCAGCAGAATCCCACACAGCAGTTGAATTGTATTTGCAAGTCATCTTCCACCTCACTGGTGGAAACTTTCTTCAGTAAACTGAATGCACATGGAAAGGAGGATATATGTTCAGAATGATCACCTGTATGAGATTAAAAACAGCAGTGCACACTTATTGGCAACTTGCTCATTAATACAAAGCATGTGGCAGAAACTCAATACATAAAAGCATGCAGACATGGTCAAGAAGTTCATTTGCTATTTTGACCAGTCGTCAGAATTGCGAAACTTCTAATCTCTTGGGATTTTCATGCACAACAGCCTCGAGAGTTTACAACGAATGGTGTAGGAAACAAAAGAGATCCAGTGGGCGGCAGTTCCGTGGATAAAAAATGCCTTGTTAATGAAAGAGATCAAAGGAGAATGCCCAGACTGGTGCAAGCTGATAAAAAGGTGACAATAACTCAGATAACCACATATTACAACAGTGGTGTGCCGAAGAGCAGCTCTGAATGCACAACACATCAAACCTTGAAGTGAATGGCCTATAGCGGAGAAGATCATGGACATACCAAATTGAGGAAGGACATTCTTGCTATTGAGGGAGTGCAGCGTAGGTTCACAAGGTTAATTCCCGGGATGGCGGGACTGTCATATGTTGAAAGATTGGAGCGACTGGGCTTGTATACTCTGGAATTTAGAAGGCTGAGAGGGGATCTTATTGAAACATATAAGATTATTAAGGGATTGGACACGCTGGAGGCAGGAAGCATGTTCCCGCTGATGGGTGAGTCCAGAACCAAAGGCCACAGTTTAAGAATAAGGGGCAGGACATTTAGAACGGAGTTGAGGAAAAACTTTTTCACCCAGAGAGTGGTGGATATATGGAATGCTCTGCCCCAGAAGTCTGTGGAGGCCAAATCTCTGGATGCTTTCAAGAAAGAGATGGATAGAGCTCTTGAAGATAGCAGAATCAAAGGTTATGGGGATAAGGTAGGAACTGGATACTGATTGTGGATGATCAGCCATGATCACTGTGAATGGCGGTGCTGGCTTGAAGGGCCGAATGGCCTACTCCTGCACCTATTGTCTATTGAAATACGCTCAGTGGCAACTTCATAAATTACCTAATAAAGTGGTCACTGGAAGTACAATATAATGTGTTGACAGGAAGGGGTGGAGCAAGGGATGGTGTGTGATAGGTGGGTGAAGGTGAGTCATGATATCAGACCGATGTGGGAGAGAAGTACAGTAATACTGCAGAGCATGGTAGGCGAGAAATGGCTGCAGATGATGCATTCCAGTTGGAGAAAAAGCACTATATATACTTAAATAAGGGAAGCAGATGGGTAAATGTGAATAGTGGTGTGTGGGAACCAAGTGTGAGGCATTTGTGGGTGATGAACAGATAAGTAGAGAGGCAAAATAAAAAGGTTGATAGGGGATGAGAGGTGAGATGTGTGGTAGAGTAGTAGGAGGAAGGGGAGGAGTGGATGGGGGAAACAAACAAATTGCTCTGGCTTTTGGATTCTATGGGTGTCAGAGGACTGGTAGATTAGAAGAGAGAAAATGGATAAGGGACAGATGAAAACATAGAAATCAGAGAATTCACTGGTCATATTACCAGGTTAAAGTAGACTGCCTGGGCAGAATATGAGGTGCTTTACCCCTTGTTTGCCTTGACTTTCATCTGGCAATGGAGGCAGCCAAGGACAGGTATTTAGCGTGAGAATGGGGAGGAGGCCACATCAACAGCAACACATACAATAAACAGAGTGAGAGGAGGTGCCTGGAAGGGCTGTTCAGGTCTCTGGATGATGGTGAAGGACGAGGTGTACAGACAGGTAGCTAAAGGCAAGGGAGGGAAGAGTGGACCAGAAAGTTGTGGAGAGAGTGAACCTTGGGGAAAGTAGAAAGGGAAGGGAGGGGAAGATGTGACCAATAATGGCATTTCATGTTAACATTGTAAATGTTGAAACATAATGCGATAGATATGAAGACTGGTGGGTTGAAAAGTACCGGCAATGGGACACAATCCTTGTTCTGTCTGGAGAAGCTGTGGTAAGAGCAGAAATGTGGAAATCATAGGAGATACAGGTGATGGCCCCATCAATAGGGGGAGGGGAATCACCATGTTCTGGAAATAGAAGACATCTCACTGTTCCGTCTCTGTGGTTTGTACCTGCAATATAATCCAACCAAGGAAATTGGACAAAACAGAATTGTGGTGCTACCCATGTGAACATCTGACACTTCTTGACCATCCCTGCCTCTCTGTCAGCCTTTTTTCTACCTCTGAGGCTTCCTTCTTCATTCTGTGCAATACCTTCACAAAGTGCTGAATGAACTCAGCAGGTGAGGCAGCATTCATGAAAACAAATGAAGACTCAACATTTCAGGCTGAAACCCTTCATTAGGTCCATAGGCACTGCCAGCCTGACCTGCTGAGTTCCTCCAGCATTTGTAAGGGTTGCTCCGGATTTGCAGAATCTCCTTGTTTGTCTTGGTGAAATACCTCTATTTGTTCTCCAGCCTCAATGTCCAAGTGTGCTTCTGCTCCACTGTGTGTGCAACCTTCCTCTTCAACTTTTTACCTACTTCTTTTCTCTTCCTCTTTTTGAGCAGGGTGTGTGTTTGTGTGTGAGTCTGTTTCTGTCTCCCTCTCTAATTCTGCATGACATCCATATGGTGTACTGCACCTGTCTTTCAGTCTCTCCCTCTGTCTCCATCTCTCTGTCTGTCTCTCCCTCTCTCACTCTTTCCCTGTAATTGTTTATATTTGTACCTGCCTCCATCTCGATGGGGCGTTCCTCTGTCTGCATCAGTTTATTGAGCAATGAACGTGCATTTTCCACATCTGTTTTAACCATACACTGGAATGTACCTGCCTTGCTGGACTACAAATGCACCTTCTTATGCTTGCCATCTCTTAACTTAGTGTTCTTGAAAGGAATGTGCCTTTTTTTCTTAACGTATTTGCTTTGTCTCTCTGTGTCAGTGCATGGCCCGTGCTGTGGTCCTGTTGGCGTCTTTGTGGATGGAAGTTACTGACTCTGGCTCTGCGTGACCCTGCCTCCGTTACTAGGTGTTCCTGAATCCTATCAGTGTTCCATGAGTACAGTAATTTGCTTCTAATTGTGTGTGTTTCTGCCTCTGCCGTGAGTGTCTGGCCCTGTTTTATGTGACTGCCTTCCTCTTCCTGAGAAATATCTGTCTCTGTGATCCAGCTGCAACATGCGAGTGTGCCTTGCTCTCCCCATGTGTGCAACTATCCCCTTCAGATTGTTTGCCTTTCTCCGCTTTTCTCTTCTTTTGGTCAGGGATTTCTGCTCTGTCTTTGATTGTGTGTGTTTCTAAGTCTCTTTGACACTACATGAGTTTCTCTCACCATCTCCATATCTGATACCTCCTTCTGATTGTCTCCTTTTCTCACTGTCAATGACATCCACGTTGGTTTGCCTGCATCTGCCTTTCAATGCTGCTTGTGAATGTACTTGCCTCTCTCTGTACCTGTCTCCATATTCCTCGGCGACTGCAACAGGAGGAGTACTTCCCTTATCCATACATATTGATTTCTTGAGTAATGAATGTGCATGTTCTGGATTGACTGCCTCATCCTCTGGCGTTAGGTTGCTGGCCTTTGGCTGTGAAAGTGCTGCCTCTCTGTGTGTGCCTGTGCCTCTGCAGGTGAGTGTTCCACTTCTCTCTGTGGCTGTTCTTGCCTCTCAAACAGTGTATACCTGTCTTGACTGACGCTTTCCACACAACCAGTCCTCCTCCCCTATGTTGCAGAACTGGCTGTGCATTTGTGCTTTCCTGTCTCAGTGTCAAAGTACTTGCCTCTCCTTGACACTGCACCTACCTTTTCCTGTGAATCTACCTGGCTCTGTAGCTATTTGCATGATTGTGTCTTCACAGGCTCTAGCTTATGCTTTTGAGAAACGTTGTCTCTCTGAGTACCATCCCCTATTTTTGAATGTGCATCCATTTGTGTGTGTGTGTGTGTGTGTGTGTGTGTGTGTGTGTGTGTGTGTATTTGCTGTCTATGTCCCAAGCTTCAATCTGCTGTTTCTCAACACGCCAGTCTCTCTTTCTGTTGTCCTTGCTGTGTCACTACAAACCTGCTTCTGTGAGTTTTTCTGTCTCAGCGTCTCACTGTAACAATGGACAATGTCTCTCTCTCTACAGAGTATATTCTCGGCATATTCAGCCATCTCTACCTGTACTTTTGATTCCCAGAATGTGTATTTTTCTTCCATTTTTCCCTTACTGTTTGCTGCCCTCCCTTTCCGTTATTAGGCCTCACACCACTTTCAGGGAGCCCCTACAGATGTGCCATAGAATGCATTCTATCTGGCTGCGTTACTGTGTGATTAGGAGGGGGCGGACACTGCACAGCATCAAAATAAACTGCAGAAAGTTGTGAACTCAGTCAGCTCCATCACGGGCACTAGTCTCCCCAGAATCCAGGCATCTTCAAAGCGTGACGGCTCTAAAAGACGACATCCATCAGTAAGGACCCCCATCATACAGGACATGTCCAGGGAGGAAGTACAGGAGCCTGGAGGCACACACTCAACGATTCAGGAATAGCTTCTTCCCTTCTGCCATCAGATTTCTGAATGGACATTGAACCCATCAACACTACCTCACTGCTTTTAGTTTTCTCCTTTCGCATTATTTATTTAATATAACTATTTACTATATAACTATTTGTTTTAATTATTACGTACTGCTAACGCGTAACAATACATTTCACGACATATGCCTGTGATATTAAACCTCATTCTGATCTCTCTCTCTGCGCGGGTGCCTGCTTCTGTCTTTAACTGCCAACTACCACGTCTCTCTTTCTCTCACCCCAACCCCATCTCTTCTGTACATCCCTACCATTGTGCGTTATTTTCCAGACTCTGTGAGTCTGACTTAATTAGTCTCTCTGTAACTAGTTCTGAGTTTGTATCTGCCTGCACGGTGAACTCACCTGGGGACGTTCCTTTGTCCATGTTAAGTTGTTTCCCTCCCGATGCCTCACTTGATGAGCTCCCTCCTACAGACAACTAGGAACACACTGAAAAAGGTGTTCCTACTCCCGGTCGGAGAATGGCACCTTGCCCGGTGACGTACCAGGTCATTGTCAGCCCTCCTTCCGGAAATACTGCTTGATAATGGCAGGCGGAGAGAGGAAGAGGAGGCATTCCTGTCAATTCTCCAGCTCCAGGGAAAGGCAGCTACGCACGGAATTGCGCGTGCGTAGTGTCCCTTTGCCGGCGTACACAGTAATTTCCATCTGTGGTACTCTGGGTATTGTAGTCAAGACTTTGCAGCTTTGGTGGGAGGATTCAGAGACCTTGTAGAAAAGAACGTTTGGCATGGAGGCAGCAGTTTTAAGTGCTCACTTACTCAAAGCAGAAGTGGTATATACGTAGCAACACACATAAAAATGGTATATACGTACTTTGATAATAAATTTATTTCAAATCTTTGCAACTTTGAAGTAATACACAACAGTTACCACTGACAACCTTGTGCTAATAACTCAATAATCGGGATTGTAGGTTGTAGGTTTTCAGTACACGAATGCAAAGGAGAACGAAAATGGTTGTTACTTCTGATTCGATGCAACAGCAAAAAGCACAATAAAGAACACCATCAAAACAAAACAAAACAGAAGATATAAGTATCAAAACAATCCTATAACACACGATATGCAATTAAGTGTTAAATACATACAATCATTGTACGTACATAAGTGACGGTAGGTGATATGGGTTAACCTCTGGAGATGTTGATGGCTGACGATTTGGAATTCCCACAGCGAGAGGTGCCTTAACCAATTTCCCCCGGGATCAATAAAGTATGACTATGACTAATACAGACCCACAGGAATTCATTCCTATACCAGTCTAATAAGAATGGTGTTAATTTGAACATGCTCATATTCAGGAAAAAACAGGAAATATCCGTGTAATCCTTAACTCGAATATTTGAAAAGATTAGAATATATATATATATATACACACACACACACATACATACATACACACACGTTTGTATAACCGGTTTTAAGGTCCTCCGAAAGAGATCATTTAGAAAGTTCCATCAAATCCGCTATTATACACACCTTACCCACTCACGTTTATACAGCATCACTCCCTTGGACTGGAACTTCTGGAACGAAGATGTTCCGTCCGGGGGCCAGAGAGAAAGAACCATTCTGCGGTGTCGCCCTCTTCTGAATAAACCTCAGCGTCAACTTCTCATCTTCCCTCCGAGGAGCTGCCGTCGTACAGCTACTAGTTTCGACTGAACAGGGCCCGGGAGACACTTTCTTTTTATTGAGCCAAACCCCTTAAAACATTCGTCACACAGTTTCCTGACATATTACTCGGAGCACTGGTTTACAGGGGT
This sequence comes from Mobula hypostoma, assembly GCF_963921235.1. NCBI lineage: Eukaryota > Metazoa > Chordata > Chondrichthyes > Myliobatiformes > Myliobatidae > Mobula > Mobula hypostoma. Next base: position 249,716,872 of record NC_086098.1, read on the forward strand.
GTCCCAGATCAGCATCTCCGAAGACCTATCCCGTGCCCGACAGAGTGGTCAATTACATGGAAGGCAAGCCACCAGCAATATTTCATTCTGAGTCTGAGAAAACTTGATATGTCACCAAAGACTCCAGCAAATATTTACAGATACACCGCAGAGAGCATTTTACCTGGTTGCATCACCGTCTGGTGTGGAGCGACCATTGCACAGGGCTGGAAAAATCTGCAGAGAGTTGCATGCAAAACCAGCTCTATCGTGGACACTAGCTTCCCACCATCGAGGACTTTCTCAAGAGGCGGCATCCATCATTTTAATATCCCCATCGCCCCGTGCGTACACTCCTCTTACTAACATCAGGAAGGAGGCACAGGAGACCGAGGCACACACTCCGGAACCCCTCCGCCATCAGATTCCTGAACGGACAATGAATCCCAGCCCATGAACACCGCCTCACAATGTTTGCTCGCTTTTTACACTACCTATTTAATTTATATCTTATATACTGATTGTTGCAATTTGTTATATATTACACTCTAATATTGCCGCAAAAGAACAAATTTCACGCCATATGTCAGTGACATGAAACCTGTTTCCGATTCCGGGTCTATCAGCCAGTCAATGAATGTGTGTTCTCTCCCTTCCCTGTGTTTAAGAGCTTGCCCCTCCTTCGATCAGTGTCTGTGTCTTTCTGAGACTGCCTAGTTCTGGGGCTATTTGATTAGTGTGTCATCAAGTATTCCGGTTTAAGAGCGTGTCTCTGTATGAATATCGCTGGCTCCACAATGTTAACATCTATTTTCACATGCCTGCTTCTGTGCATCTTCTCAAAACTGACTGAAAGTTCTGGAATCTGTGGCAATGTCCTGCTCTCCACAGGCAGCACATCACATTATTTCCTGCATTTTATGCTTGTGGTTTCGGATTTCCAGAACGTGACCCGTATTTTTGGCGACCTCCGTTCCTCACAGTGTGCTGCCTGCATGCTCTGTTTGCGCCTTTCACTATTCCCAGGGAGCTCCTGCCTCGTTCTGTATGTGTGCCTGCATCTGTATCTCATTATTCCTCTTTCCCGGTTTATTTTCTCTCTCTTCTCTGTCTTTGACTCTCTCACCACTCTCACGGAGTTCCTGCCTCTCCCTCTGTGAGCGTTTCTGCCTCTGGCTCTCACTGTCCTCTGGCTCTCACTGTCCTTCTCTTCTTCTCCATGTCTTTCAATTTCTCTTTATGTGTTGGCCTTCAGGGACTCGAACCGAGGTACAGCCCACAGAGCGAAAACCACTGTCAGACACAAAGGCCGGGACACCCACATGAGGCAGAGTCAGAAAAAGACACAGAAGTAGGCACTGACTTCTGTGAGGCTCGGTACGTCTCTGATTTCGCGTTCATTTGTCTCCCTATGTGTCTGGCGCTGTATTTGTATCTGCGTGCCTCCTAATGCCCGGTGCCATTACCTGCTAAAAAGCTCCCTGCTCCTGTTAAGTTGTATCCTTCCTTTTGCCTAGGTGATATGGCCCTTTCGACAGACAATTTAGAGCTCAACCACACCATTGTCCAACACACCGCCGCTCTCAGGGAACGCAGCCACTGGGCACAGTGACGGCAGATTGGGGATAAAGAAGGAGCGTGTGAGTTCAGAGGCAAATGGGATATACTTCATCATTCTCCAGTTTCAGGAGTCGAGGTTGCGCAAGGAGCTCGGCAAGACCCCACGCCTTTGACCACTATTTGCGCAGACGCATTATGGGAATTGTAGTCAAGTGGATGTTGGCTTGCAAGAAGGAGATCCTTGGAGTTGGAGACAGGAATGTCACATACTGAGGCCGCAGTAGCTTACAGATCCCAAACCTCATCACAGTCCATGACAAATAGACGATAGCCACTATAAACAATGTGGAAGTCAAATAAAAAACAAAAGAAAAACTTGCGACAATGGCTCAGATTATTATTCTGTCGGCGCTGGCGAGGCGAACGTAGATGAGATTCATAAAGATGAGATTCCGGCTTCAACATTCCCACAGACCAGTCTCACTCTGCAGAAGGAATACTCAGTGATGTCCCAGTGCTGTCTCTCCGACGTACATTACACTCTCAGTCCCTCCCTTCTGCCAGTGCAGTATCATCCCCAACACCATCTCCCTGACAATGCAATACTCCCTTATTACAAATTTCCACACCCCACACCGGATGCTGAGACATTTCCACAGGACGGACATTCTGACAGTAAATGCTGCCTTACTACAGAACGTCTGATATTGCCTCCTTATTGATCTCATAAAATGATGGGATTGATATAAAATTCTCATTTCAAGGTAAAAAGAAATACTCTCAATGATCACTTTATTCGGTAACTCCTGTACCTAATAAAGTGGCCACTGAATGTATATTCTTAGTGTTCTGCTGCTGTAGCCCATCCATTTCAAGGTTCGACCTGTTGTGCATTCAGAGATGTTTTTCTGCACGCCACTGCTGTAACGCGTGGTTATTTAAGCTACTGTAGTGTCCCTGTTAGCTTGAACCATTCCCCTCTGACCTCTCTCATTAACAAAGCGTTTTCCCCTCACCTGCCACTCACTGGATGGTTTTGTTTTGTTTTTCGCACAATTCGCCGTAAACTCCAGAAATTTGTACGTGAAGATCCCAGATCAGCAGTTTCTGAGATGCTCAAACCGCCTTGTCTGGCACCAACAGTTCACAGTCAAAGTCACTTAGATCACATTTTGATGTTTGGTCTGAACAACAACTGAACTTCATGACCATATCTGCATGCTTTTATTGTGTTACTGCCATGTGTTTGGATGATTAGATAAGTGCATTAACGAGTAGTTGTACAGGTGAACTTATGGCAACTTAGTGTACTTGCGTAATCATGAACGCGAATCTTTTTAGAGAAGCTAATACTTTGCTGTCAATAAAATAAACTTTTGTTTATAAACAGTTCCAGTGTCAGATATTTAAGACAATTTAGAATGTTTTCTTTATATCTGTTGCTAATATATACCTTGTTACAACCTCTTCCACAAAAAACTCACAGGATTTAGATTGCAATTTCCGTGCCGATAGTGTCTCATTCATGTGATAGAGAGAGCGAAGCAATCTGCGATATCGTAGCCAAATCACAAGCTAATTCAGAGCCAAACTCACTCCCCTAACCTCCTTCACCCTCCACTCAGCCACAACTCAACCTGTTGTCAATAAGGATCATCCTAAGTGTGAAATAACTCCGCCATGGAACTCCTCAAGCCGGGCTGCGAAAGGAGGAGGGTTTGACATGTGGCTAACAAACCCATCCTGTAAAAATCCAGAGCTACAGAAACGCCAAATGCCGCTCCCTAGGAGAGGAAGGACTTTACAAGATCGGTTACTCTTGGGGACAACCTAAAACACTGGCCCAGGACCGAGGGTTCAGGCAAGCTACCGTCTGCAACTTATGCTCCAGAAAGGTTGATGGGTTTAACTAACGAACTGGAAAATCTCTCGAAGTTCTCTCTACTGGGGTTCCCTCATCCGTTGTTTGGATGCATGCAATCCTGGCCAGTCCCTTTACTTTCTTCTGCATTTTGGGAGAAGATGTAGGACGCGGAGAGTTAGGAACAACTTCTTCTACACTGTTGCCAGGCTTCTGAACTAATCACCTATTTCACACATCTTTCCCGGTGGTGCTGCCCGGCTTTTGGACTCCACCTCTCTCGATTGGTCAATTATCGGCACTTTAGCATTTGTTTTGTTTTGCACTACTTCAGAATGCACCATAATATTTGGACAATTTTGCTCTTTTGCCTTCATTACATTTGTTGTTGTATTTATTATTACAATGCACATTGTTCAATCTGTGAGTTTCATTGTACCCTAGTGCACACGACAATAAACCAATCTCATGTGAAACCTTGAATCGTTTGATTCCCTATAACCCTCTGCATCAACTTCCCGTCTCCTCTCGCTATATATTAAAAGGCGTTCACTTCCTTGAAGCCAGTGTGACCTGTTGGTTTATGAACGAAACCCACGATCTGATGGCGAGGACATCTCTTCCTGCACTGAAGAGAAATATTGTACAAACGTACATTTAGTCCAAGGAGCTGAAATGTCTCCCTTTTCATTCGCTCACAACAATCTTCTCATCTTCTCAGAATCTGTCCCTTAAACCCTTCGTCCTTCTGGTGCAAATGTGACCATTGGAGGGCTATATGGGAGGTACGACTTTGACTGAGCTTAGCGTAGGGAAAAAGACGAACACAACTATTTAGTCTGAAGGGCCTTTACTACGCTGTTCTTTTATATAGGAAAATCTGCCAATAGCCAGGCGGCGGCTTCATCGGCCTTTCGAAGGAAGATTTTAAAAACCTAGAGATGGAGGGAATGCAGAATGTGGTGGAAATGTAGTCCCTGAATTCATTCAAGTGCTGAATGAGCCTCTGAATTTTATTTTTTTTATTTCAAATTTCCAGCATTCGCAGGTTTTTCACTAAACGAAAGATGACTTTGTTTTCGACACAGCACTAGATATCCGCATTTAATTGCTGACCTTGGCCAAAGGAGAAAGAGCTGCATATCTACCGAAGGGGAAAGTGCGCTGAATTGAGAAAGGAATCACTGAGTCGACACGCCGCAAGGACGACGGTAAGAAAATCCGATACGGTGTTTGCGAGCACAACATGATTCAACACGCAGACGGCGCTACGATTGCGCCACGAAGTCAGGCAGCAGGCTTTACATCGTACAACGAACTTTGAAGTTCCTCCGGATCGGGTGAAATAGGAGGAGGCTGTTTATATTTCTCCGACTCGGCTTGCAAAATTCGGTTGCCGATCTACTGTGTTTAAAAAGACTCCTAATCCGCACTGAGAATTGCGCCTTGAGTGTATTATTTCTCAAACCGTTGGCGTCGTCAGCACCAAGTGGTGCAGAGATGTGGACACGTCAGACAGAATCTCACTGAAATCGTGAGAAACGCGTTGAAACCTTTCAACAGCTTCCGTTTCCTCCATCTAACTGAAATGACGTCTTTCCATTCGCTCTTCAACATCATCCACATAGACCGGTCTGTATTTTTCTCCTATCCGGTTTTGTAGAGTTGTCTTTGTAGCATTTCCAACACACTCGTAAGGACCCTAATTCGATTCTGGCCAAGAATAATATTTGACTGGCTCTCCAAATTTCCATGGAAGTGCCTGTACTGGCTGTTCCCATTCATCTTGACAACAACTCCCCGAAGATCTTGCTGCAGAAACATGGGAGTATGCCAGATTAATCTTCTATGCCCACCTCAAAATGGACGAAGGACAGGACCAGTTCATTGCCGCTCATCTGGCATGAAGACAATTACCCCAAACGTGTTCTCGCAGTGGCTGATCTCTAGTCCCACCTACTTTGAACAAGCTGCCTTCTTCCCCCCACCAACTCTCTCTCCCTCTTTCTCTTTCTCTTCCCCCCAGACACTTCTTTCTCCCCGTTTACTAAGTACAAGCCGCCATTGTTGATTTCTGTTTTCGTTCTTTTTTTATTATTTGAGGCGGATTGAAAACTCCGTCTCGAACACACAGAAACGAAGTACCAGGACCGCACGCGGATTGTAAAACGTGGGCTGCAGTTCAAACGCCCGGCCTTGACTCAGCAGAAGCCGCTTTGAATTGCGGCGAGTTTGCCGTTAAAGTTGTTGTCAGCGGTAATAGCCTGCTGGATAGATTTTTTTTATTGATACTGTACCGAGAATGATTTTTAGAGATGTTTGAACCATCAGTCTCGTGTGGAACAGCTGAATAATAATCCAACAATGTGCATTGTACATAGAACTATTCTGTTCTATCCCTGTGGTATAGTCCATCTACTATGTGATGTTTCTGTAGTGTAGTGGTTATCACGTTCGCCTCACACGCGAAAGGTCCCTGGTTCGAAACCAGGCAGAAACAAATTTGTTTTTTTTAAAATCAGTTAACGGCAAAGAGGCACATCGAGATGTTTGTTCAATTTAATGCATCTGCTGATCCTTCCATAACGTACTGCATTTCCTTATCTCCCTCCCATCGTTTCATTAAACACTCGTTAAACATTACCGAATCTCATATTCTTGTGAATATGATAATACCCTTGCGTAAACACGAGAGATTCCACTAATGCTAGAAATTTTGAACAACACATAATAAAAATGCCGGAGGAACTATGGAAGTGAAGCAGTATCTATGGTAGGGAGCAAACAGTTTACGTTTCGGATTGAGACTGTTAATCTACCACCCGAAATGCCAACAGTTTATAGATGCTGTCTGACTCGCCGAGCTCTTCTGCTTCTGAGTGGGACGCCTTTGCGTTCGTTCTGCTGCCCTTATTAATCCCTGTGAACGCAAATGATCCGCGATCATTCAGCATGGTTTGGACCCGTGTTAGAAACTGCTCCAGTTCCGATCTCAGTGTCGGAGTGAGTAGCTTTCACGAGTTCGCCGTCCTTCGCCTGTCTGCCTTGCTTTTCGTAGGTCATTATCGAAGGAAGGATCTCTGCAGAGATGCTGCTGTCGCTCTGAGATTGCAACAAGTTGCCGATCGGGACGTCCTCCTTTCACCATAGCGTCTTCTTTCATGTAACGGCCTCGGGGCCGTCTCTACAGAGCAGGGTTCTGTCCCCACTCACTTTCTGATTGCCCTCTGCGGACGTTTCTAAACTTCTGTATATCACGTAGTCAACGTCTCTATATTCATTGTTCGTTGTTCCTGACTGCTCTCCCACTGTCGTCATTACCGGAAGGAACAGAAAATAGGAGAATGTTGGAAACAGTCGACACGGTGATCTGTGGAAGTTGATCTCCGCATCAGCAGGGAGCTGTGGGGGGACATCCTCAAGAAACTCACACAATGGCGGAGAAAGCCAGGCGGCATCAATGGAAAAGAGTACAGTCGACGTTTCAAGACTGATGGAGGGTCTCAGCCTTGGATTTCCAGCATCTACAGTTTTTCGCTTGTTCGTCCGTAAGAAATTGAGGGGATCAAATGTGGCGGAGATATTTGTATTTTCTCCTTTTACTTCCATATCACTGTACGTTCCCTTGCTGACAGAGCATCGGGTGATCGACCTCGTGTTTGGTTGTTGGACGTTCAATTTCGTGGTTACAGCATAAGAGTGGGATTGAGGGTGGGTGGTGGGGGGTGCGGTAGGTGGACGATACGCTTCGGCGATATACTCCTGATGAAATGTGAAGTTGATTACAAAAATGAAAGGGAATGCGATCAGCAGAGGGGTAGATAATTAGCGTTACAGTATTACCAGAGGTCATGGTCATGTGAGAAATCCCTTTCTTTGACATAGAAACATAGAAACATAGAAACATAGACATCGTCGCATTCATTGATTTATTTCGTGTAAAGAAACAACAGCTTGTTACCCGATTTCCTTTCATTCTTTGGATTATGTAAAACCATCGAAATTGAACTTTAAAAAATTATGCAGCATTTGTGTAGTTGACAAAGTCTGTACCTCGAAGGAAATAGTGATTTTCAATGTTTCTTTACGATCCGCAGATATGGAAAATCGAATAGAAAACCTTAACTCGTGGCTCAGGTTGGTTTCGAACCTCCGATCTTTCGGTAAACAGACGAAGCATTGGCTGACTTGCGGCAGAGATACAGATGATGCCGATGCTCGTCCACCTGCAAAGTTAAACTGCAGCAGCATAAATAACGTAACGATGCAGAGACACAAATTAATAAACTTATTACTGTTTTCAATTTTGCGCTTTTTCAGTTATTGGACGGCACCAGGTGTTGATGCCTTTACATCGATTTCTAATTTATAGAGAAGGGTGGGATCTTCCCAAGGAGTAACATCTGTGTGAACAAAGGCTCAGAATCAGAATCAGGTTTAATATCAGGGGCTTATGTCGCGAAAGTTGCTAACTTTACGGCAGCAGTGCAATGAAATACGTGATAAATTAAAGAGAAATGTATCGATGTGCATGTCTATTCAATAGTTAAGTTAAAATAAGTATTGAAAAGTAACAGACATTTTAAGAAAAGTAGTGAGATAACGTTCATGGGTTCAATGGCCATTTAGGAATCGGATGTCAGAGGGGAAGAAGCTGTTTCTGAATCGCTGAGTGTGTGCCTTCAGGCTTTTGTACCTCCTCCCAGCGGTAACAGTGTGAAGAGGACGTGATCTGGGTTGTGGCATCCTTAATGACGGACGCCACCTTCCTGAGAGCAGGATTCTACACTCTTGCTGGCCGGTTCTGCCTCTTGTACTCTGCGGGACCGGGTAGCGATCCGTGTTATATTGCTGATGATAAATTCCCAGGGATCCCTTTACATGCTCGAGTTTTCTGATCTGTCGATAACTTTCAGCTGGAAATGCACCCCTCCCCACGGCGCTTCCATCAGTGAGATGGTCGTGCTTCCAGGGGAAAGCTATTGGTGACTGTGGAATCTCACCCTTCCGGGAGAAGCGGGAAATTCAGCAAAAAGTGAATTTCGTACTACAGAACCCGTTGAAGTTCAAATATATAAAAGTCGCCTGCCGTGACTCGGATTCAACCGAAGTTGCTGTCCCCACCAACGCAAGGTACTAACCACGACATTAGGAGTTCCCAGCCTTGGGTCCACGGAGACCTTGGTTGATGGTAGGGGTGAGGCAGGAAAGCATAAAAAGGTTAGGAACCCCGGCACTATGTCATCACAGCCACACACTTCTGCACTGCGCTTCCTGCCTGTCAAAGCCTCTGATGGCACTGTGACTAACCCACTGACTCTCCAGTGACATCAGCGTCGCCGCCCTGTCTGTTCGCACTTCTATACTGCTCCTGTTCCCTTTTATTACTCTTCATTGCCGCTTTCCACCGTATTTTCCCTAGGTCTTTTCTCCCAAATCCGCCCATCACCCTTCCTCTTCTGCTTCCTTCTACCCATCCCTGAATCCGTCTTGGTTCGCAATCACCTCTACGTCAGCACTTGCCTCTCCCCTGTCTAACAGCATCCATGTGTCTGCGTTCTCAACGCTCATGCAGGGTCTGGATCCGAAACTTCAGGTTCATTGCCTTCCACAAATTCTGTCTGATCCACTGAGGGCTTTTGCTCCAGATTCCACAATCTCTAGTATCTTGTTACGTATACGTTTATCGAGCAAAAACTCAACGAACAAGAATTAAACTTTTTGTTTTACTGAGCCATGATAGTCACAGTACACGCTCGGCAAACAGACCCTGCTAAGACGAAAAAGCACATGCGCAGTCCAAGGCCCGCGCTCAGAAGAGAGAGTTCCGACGTGTGGGAGTCACTATTGATTTACTGCGCGGTGGATCGGCCGCATGCACTTTTGCCATGTCCTCGCAATGGACCGGATTCGGTTCACCTTGCGTGTCTTGCATCTAACTGGTTGCATTACCGTCGGGTATAGAGGGGTCTCTCCAAGGAATCGGAAAAGGCTGCAGAAAGTTGTAAAATTGGTATTAGGGGTAGCGTACTAACATGGATCGAAAATTGGTTGGCAGACAGGAAACAAAGAGTAGGGATTAACGGGTCCCTTTCAGAATGGCAGGCGGTGACTAGTGGGGGTGCCGCAAGGCTTGGCGCTGGGACCGCAGCTATTTACAATATACTTTAATGATTTAGATGAAGGGATTAAAAGTAACATTAGTAAATGTGCAGATGACACAAAGCTGGGTGGCAGTGTGAAATGTGCGGAGGATGTTGAGATAATGCAGGATGACTTGGACAGGTTGGGTGAGTGGGCAGATGCATGGCAGATGCAGTTTAATGTGGATAAATGTGAGGTTATCCACTTTGGTGGCAAGAACAGGAAGGCAGATTACTATTTGAATGGTGTCAAGTTAGGAAAAGGGGAAGTACGACGAGATCTTTGTGTCCTTGTTCATCAGTCACTGAAAGTAAGCATGCAGGTACAGCAGGCAGTGCAGAAAGCTAATGGAAGCTTGGCCTTCATAACAAGGCGAGTTGAGTATAGGAGCAAAGAGGTCATTCTGCAGTTGTACAAGGCCCTGGTGAGACCACACCTGGAGTATTTTGTACAGTTTTGCTCTCCAAATTCGAGGAAGGACATTCTTGCTATTGAGGGAGTGCAGCGTAGGTTCACGACGTTAATTCCCGGGATGGCGGGACTGTCATATGTTGAAAGATTGGAGCGACTGGGCTTGTATACACTGGAATTTAGAAGGATGAGAGGGGATCTGATTGAAACATATAAGATTATTAAAGGATTGGACACGCTAGAGGCAGGAAACATGTTCCAGTTGTTGGGGGAGTCCAGAACCAGAGGCCACAAATTGAGAATAAGGGGTAGGCCATTTAGAACGGAGTTGAGGAAAAACTTTTTCACCCAGAGGGTTGTGGATCTGTGGAATGCTCTGCCTCAGAAGGCAGTGGAGGCAAATTCTCTGGATGCTTTCAAGAAAGAGTTAGATAGAGCTCTTAATGATAGCGGAGTCAAGGGATATGGGGAGAAGGCAGGAAAGGGGTACTGATTGTGGATAAACAACAGGAATTCTGCAGATGCTGGAAATTCAAGCAACACACATAAAAGTTGCTGGTGAACGCAGCAGACCAGGCAGCATCTCTAGGAAGAGGTGCTGACTGATTGTGGATGATCAGCCATGATTACAGTGAATGGTGGTGCTGGCTCGAAGGGCCGAATGGCCTACTCCTGCACCTATTATCTATTGTCTATTGTCTAAAGCTCTATTGTGGGCACTAGCCTTCACATTTTCGAAAGGTGATGCCTTAAAAAGGAGGCGGACATTATTAATGACCCCATCACCCAGGATTGCTACCATCAAGAAGGATGTACAAGACCTTGATAATAACGCCCGATGATACACACCCAAAGTATTGGGAACGGCGACTTCTTCTTTTCCGCCATAGATTTCTGATGGGCAATGAACCCATGAACAATACCTCATTGTTTTTTTAGCTTTTGCTTTCTTTTTGCACAACTTAATAAATTTATTTTTCATGCATATTTCTTACTGTAATCTATAGGTAGTTTGTCATTATGTTTTGCGATGTACTGCAGCCCCAAATTTAATGCGGTTTTTGTGGTTCAATTCAGCTGATTGACTCCTGTTTAATGATTAAGAGAGACGAGCTTGTATTGACTCAATTAGCTGCGGAAACTTGCGAGCGGAGCCCCATTCATTTTGCCTGTTCAAACCCCATTCCTTATTTATATGTTGACCCTGCAAACAACACCGTAATCAAGCTCGGATATAAGACAGTACAATGATGTGGGCGGAATTTCCTTGTCGTTGAAGTCTCATACGTTTGCACCTATTTTGCTGCAATGTGCTCGTGCAATAAGTCTTTCGAAGAGTGCAGTTGCGCGCGAACTGCTCACGCTCCATTACACGTTTGACAAACCGTGCTTGTGAGAAGTTCGTGTTGATTCACCTGTGTTATGTAGAAAACAGTATCTAATCACGCAGGGATTCATGTGCCGACATTGAAGCGTGGAGGGGCATAGTGAGATTTTATGCGCTCCAGACTTTAACGCGTGTCGGAGACGAGGGACAGAAAAGGTACTACATTCTCCCCCCCCCCACCCTACGCTCCCCCTGATCCTGCAGGTAATATCACCTCTCAGCAGTCTCAACATTCTGTTCAGGTTCACACGATGGTACTGAAAGTATTGAATTCAACAGCATGAAGAAGCAACCATATAAGGATAAGTAATAACCTTATAAGGATAACCATATAAGTATGTTTACTGTGTGTATATTTATAAGGATATTTGTGAGTAAGCGAACAAACTTAGTTGAATTTGTTCAAATTTTAAAGTATTTCTTGTTGTATTTATAGCTATTATGTCGCAAAACAACAAATTTCACATTATTCAGAGATCATTAACCCGATCCTGAAGGTTCTTCCGTCTGGAAGGATTGCGTTTCCAACGATTCTGTTTTGTCATCACAGATTGTGAGAATAAAGAGAGAGAGAAGGGGGAGAAGGGCAGTAATAGTGGGTATCGGAGAAATGTGTGAATTTGAAGTGAAGAGATGGAGAGGGAATGTCTTTGTTGGATAGAAACATTGAGGTTGAGAAACTGAGACAGTTAACTTGGAAGAAGGCCGTTCAGCCTTTTCGTTCAGGATGCTGTTCTTCATCTTGATTTACTTGTCATTCGAATCCATTGCATTTGCCCAGGCTCTGCAGTTGCTTCAAATATACGACAATAATGTTTGCATTTCAGGAGTACAGCGGGTCGTGGGGGCGTAGCTCTTTGTTCTGTCTCCTTATCGGCCTGTAACCGTCATCACAACACTGCAAATGGCACCAGGATTGTTTCAGCACAACTTGCAGCAGCTGTGGTAAAGTGAACTACAGTGCCACCACTCGGTGAGAATAAATTCGCCGATAGGGAGAAAAACCTCGATCCGCCCAGCGTGCACCTAGAGGGTATAAGATTGCGGATTTCGGTGTTTTATAAAAGAAACGCCAGTTCAAGGGTGTTCCGGTATCATGTGATTCACTGAGACACCTCATAGTCACCGACAGAGATCTCCCCTCCCTCAAGCCGCATTAACAAGACGGCAAACTGCCGCGCCATTGTCTTCCTCATCCGTGATTGTTAACTAAATGTTCGAATCACTTGGAAAGCAGTGCAGAGGAGGAGCCGCTGAATATGTAGGCTTTGGCGGAAAAGGAATTAGAAATACCTCCATTTATCTGTTAGTGAACAACATAGAGATTCCGAGAATGCACTGACCAGCACTGCGTCCAAAAGATGGAGATTGGTGATGTGCACATAGCCCGAGGCATAGTGACGGCCCAGTACAGAGTATCATGGCGGTAACCCAGGAATTCGGCACGTCTGGTCCGTACTTATACTTTATGAATAGAAGATAGTCCGTCCCTTCACGTGTCGTTATTGTGAACCAAACACGGAGTGTAGTTCGGACCATCGGGAGGCATTGATATATATCGCGAATCTTGTTGTATCATTAATCAAATGAGGACTGTTTTCCTTTAATATTGACCCACTATTCACATCGAAAACAACTTCTGATTCTTCCACGTGCTTTGATTGAGCACACCGTCAATGAAATCAAGCTGGGAAATATTATTGTCAGGCCATTTAGAATTGGTTTATAGTTCCCAGGATTGTTTCATAGTTCATAGTTTCATAGTCATACTTTATTGATCCCGGGGGAAATTGGTTTTCGTTACAGTTGCACCATAAATAATAAATAGTAATAGAACCATAAATAGTTAAATAGTAATATGTAAATTATGAAATAAGTCCAGGACCAGCCTATTGGCTCAGGGTGTCTGACCCTCCAAGGGAGGAGTTGTAAAGTTTGATGGCCACAGGCAGGAATGACTTCCTATGACGCTCTGTGTTGCATCTCGGTGGAATGAGTCTCTGGCTGAATGTACTCCTGTGCCCACCCAGTACATTATGTAGTGGATGGCAGACATTGACCAAGATGGCATGCAACTTACACAGCATCGTCTTTTCAGACACCACCGTGAGAGAGTCCAGTTCCATCCCCACAACATCACTGGCCTTACAAATGAGTTCGTTGATTCTGTTGGTGTCTGCTACCCTCAGCCTGCTGCCCCAGCACACAACAGCAAACATGATAGCACTGGCCACCACAGACTCGTAGAACATCCTCAGCATCATCCGGCAGATGTTAAAGGACGATTGAGCGTTTAATTTCAAAGTGACAACGGAACAAGAAAGAGGTATAATGGGAAGATAATCAGAAATAATTTGTCACCAGCCATTAACAAAGTTTAACTGAAAAAACATGTAAGAGCCGCATCGGCACTGACCCACGGCAGAAGCTGGATCGGGAAGCAGGATTTTGCACTTCTTTTGTATAGAAGCCCGGCGACGCTTCTATACAACTCACGCCATCTCTGGTCTCTGCTGCGGTTCCCCTTTAAGACAGCAGAATAGAGAAGACCGCTCTAGTTTAAAAAGGCCACCGGGATAGCTCTGCCGTGGGACAGGTTGGCGATGCGTGTTCTTTTAGTGATGGTATTTATCCAGAGAGCCGCTTAACATGCTAGTATTTTCTGATCTGTCAATAACGATCAGCTGGAAATTACCCTTCCGGTTCCATGTACAGTAGTGCCTGTGGGTCTCCAAGATAACGCTGGCGGTGGTAGAGGAATCTCGCCCATACCACCCCACTCCCGGGAGAAGCGGAAAGTTCAGCAAAAGGACAGCGTTGTATCCACAGGAGCTGCTGAAAGTCAAAAACTGAATATAAAAAGTCTCCTGCCGTGACTCGGATTCGAACCGAGGTTACTGCGGCCACAACGCAGTGTACTAACCACTGTACGATCACGGCCAAACACTTCAGCTATGCGGGGCCCGCGTTGTCTCTGTGCCTTGTCCTCTGACTCTCAGGTGACCAATAGCACATCCGTGGTCTGCGTTGCCCAGCGACGCTTCTATACAACTCGCGCGGTCTCTGGTGCGGTTCCCCTTTAAGACAGCGGAAGAATGGATACCGCGCTGGTTTATAAAAGTTCGCTTAAAGAGACGGCGGTCTCCGGTAGCACTACCGACTCTCCAGCTGGAAAATGTGCAGCCTCTGGTAAATTAAATCAATGAACTAAGAGCAAGATTCCTGCATCAGATGAACATTACTACCTGTCGTGTGTTTTTTTGTTTTACGGAGTCTTTGTTCTCCTACGACATTGCCGACGCAGCGATACAGCTCCCTGGCTTCACAATTCACCGCCAAGATAGGGCTGCTAGGATTTTCAAGGCGGGTAGAATATGCTTTGGGATCAACTCTTTGTGGTGTACAAACGTGCGGTGCTGTCCCATTTCTGCTCACCCGACCTGGAACATTTCACGATCAAGTGTCATCCATTTTATATGCCGCGGAACTTTTTCCGCCAACTTCTTTTTAGCGGTGTACTGTACATCCCACCTCAGGTCCGTGTCAAGCAGGCTCTAGACAAACTGGACGACGTAATCAACATGCACTAAGCAGCCTTCCAAATCATTCTGGGGGGCTTTAGCAAGGCCATCTTGAAAAAAATCTCTAAATGATTATTACGAGCACATTACTAGCAGAACCAACACATTGGACCACTGTTAGACTACCATCAGGAGAGCTTACCGTGCCTTCCCGTGACCACACTTTGGAAAGTCTGAGCACCTAGCTGCACTTCTACTCCCTGAGTATAGGCAGAGGCTGAAGACCGCAGCACCAGCAGCGAGAACCAAGAAGCTATGGACAAGGGCAGTGCAAGAGCGTTTACAGATCTGCTTTGAGCCGGTGGAATGGAATGTATTCAGAGGTTCATCTTCGGTTCTGAATGACTTCATTAACCTTGTGTGCGTGAGTGCGTGCCAATGACAAAAAATACTGTACATAGCCGCAACAAAAGCCGTGGATGAACCAGGAGATTATAAGATCACAAGACCATAAGTTTTGGAAGCAGAATTAGGCCATTTGGCCCATCGATTCTGCTCCGCCATTTCATCATGCCAGATCTATCTTTCCTCTCAGCCCCAAACGCCCGCCTTCTCCCCAGCTCCCTTTATGACCTCACCAGCCTATAATCTATCATCTATGTCTTAAACATACATAAAGACTTGGCCTCCGCAGTCGCCAGTGCCATCGAGCTCCCGAGATTCTCCACTCCCTGGCTAAATAAATTCCTCCTCATCTCCGTTCTTAAAGGACTCTTCTTTATTCTGAGGATGTGTTATCTGGTCCTGACTCTCCCACCATAGGAAACATCCAATCCACTCTATCAAGTCTTTTCACTATTTGATAGGATTCAATTAGACCACCCCGCGTTCTTCTGAATTCTGGTGAATACAGGCCCTGAGCCAGCGACCGCTCTTCTTATGACGAGTCGTTCAATCCTGGAATCATTTTGATCAACATACTTTGAACATTCTCCAGTTTCAGTATATCCTTTCCAAGCTAAAGGGCCCAAAACTGCGCACGATGTTATGTGAGGGCTCACCAAAGCTCTATAAGGCCTCAAGATTACTTTTATATTTTAGCCCTCCCGAACTGAATGCAAACATCGCATTTTTCTTCCTGGCTACAGACTCGGCCCGCAAATGATCCTTCTGGAAGTCCTGTACAAAGACTCCCAAGTCGCTTTGTCCGTCAGATTTTGAATTTTCTCTCCATTTAGGAAACAGACTACCCTTCTATTTCTTCTACCAAAGCGCATGGTCACATACTTCCTGACATTGTATTCCATTTGCCACACGTTTGCCCATTGTCCCAAACAGTCTAAGTCCTTCTGTAGCCTCTCTACTTCCTCAAGCGTGCCTGCCTCTCCACCTATATTCGTACACGTTTGCAAATTTTGCAAA
Organism: Mobula hypostoma; assembly: GCF_963921235.1. Taxonomy (NCBI): domain Eukaryota; kingdom Metazoa; phylum Chordata; class Chondrichthyes; order Myliobatiformes; family Myliobatidae; genus Mobula; species Mobula hypostoma. The sequence goes on from NC_086098.1 coordinate 249,733,157, forward strand.
ACCATCAATTCCGTCATCCAAGTCACTGATATATATAGTTACTAGCAGCTAAGAAGAAAAGGCTCCCTTTCTTCCCATTTTTTCCCTCCTGTCAATCAGCCACTGCTTTATCCATACTAGAATTTTTCCTGTAATACTTTGCACTTGTAACTGTTTTAGCAGCTTCATTTCTGACAACTGGTCAAAGGCATTCTGAAAATCCAAGTACACAACATCAACCGATTCTGCTTTGTCTATTCCGCTTGGCATTTCTTTAAAGAATTCCAACAGCTTTGCAGGGAAGATTTTCCTTTGAGGAAACCATACTGAATGCAGCCTATTTTATCATGTACTTCCAAGTATCCGGAAACCACATCCTCAACAATCATATTTTCCCAACAACTGAGGTCAGATTAATCAGCCTATAATTTTCTTCCTTCTGATTCTCTCCATTCTTGAAGAGCGGAGTGCTATTTGCAATTTTCCGGAAGCATTCCGGAAACTGAGTGATTCTTGAACGATTATCTCTAATGCCTCTATAATCCCGTAAGTCACCTCTTTCAGAACTGTCGAGCGAATACCAACTTGTCTAGATGACGTATCTACTTTCAGACCTTCCAGTTGCCCAAGAAGCTTCCCACTAGTAATGCTAACGTCAAACATTTCATGATGTCTGACATCTGCAACTTCCACCATACTGCTAGTGTCTTCCACAGTGACGACTGTTGCTAAATACTTCTTCAGTTCGTCCGCCATTTCCTGGTCTCGCATTGCTATTTCTCCAGAATCGTTTTCCAGCGATCCGATATCCACTCTCGACTCTTCTACGCTTTATGCATCTGGTGAACTGCTTCAATTCAATTCAAAAAAACTTTATTGTCATTCTAACCGTACATCAGCTCTGCAGGGCAGAATGAGACAGCGTTTCCCAGGAGCAGTGCAATCATAACGTAACAAATATCCTCTTAGTATCCTCTTCAATATGATTAGCTAGCTTACTTTCGCATTCCATCTTTCCCTTCTTATTAACTTTTAAAATTTTCCTTTTGATTTTTAAAAGCTTCCCAATCCACTAACTTCCCACAAATTTTGCTGTATTATGTGCTCTCTCTGTGGCTTTAACTTCTCGTGTTAGCCACGGTTGTGCCAATTTGCCTTTAGATACTTCTTCCTTTTAGAGGTGTATATATTTTGTGCCTTCCGAATTACTTCCAGAAATTTCAGCCATTGCTGCTCTGCCTTCGTCCTGCCAGTGTTCTTTTCAGTTAATTTTGGTTAACTCCTCTCTCATACCTCTGTAATTTCCGTTACCCTACTGTAATACTAATAATCAGACCTTACTCCTCAAATTTCAGGGAATATTCAATCATGTTATGATCACGTGCACCTAAGGGCTCTTTTACCTTAAGCTTTCTAATCAATTCTGCTTTATTGCACAGCACCCAATTCAGAATAGCCGATCCCCTAGTGGACTCAACCACGAACTTCTCTAAACCCCATGTAACCCTTATAGAAATAACCCCACTTGGATTCCAGCACCAGCTTAATTTTCTCAATTTACCGGCATATTTAAATTCCCCCATGACTATCGTAACATTGATTTTTTTGGCATGCATTTTTTAGCTCCTATTGTAATTTGTAGATCACCTCCCTGCTGCTGGTTGGGGTCTTTAATCAGAGACATTTTACCATTGAATTTCTTCGCTCTTTTTAATGGTTTGATTTTTTTTTCCAACATCGCCCCTGCCTGTCCCATCGATACAATGTGTATGCATGGACGTTAAGCTCCCAGCTATAATCTTCTTTCAGTCATGATTCAGTGATGCCTACAAGATCATACATGCCAATCTGTAACTGTGCTACAAGTTCATCTACCTTATTCCATATACTGCGCGCATTGAAATATAATACAGATCGTACCCTCCTCAGAAGGGATCGCAATGACCCATAAATCTGAACCCGTGTTCCCTACACTAGTTTCTCAGCAACGTATACACATGCCATATCATCCTATTCTTGCCCTCACTAGAGCGCGACACAAGCAGAAATCCAGAGAATACTACCCGAACACCCTGAAACCAAAGGCTCACCCTCCTTGAGAATGCCATGGGCCAAATCTGAGACATGCTTTATCGTGGCACCAGGGAGGCAACAGATCATCCGGGTGTCTTATTGTGCCCAAGGAATCTCGTCTGTTCTTCTGACTATGGAATCTCCTTTCAACACTGCAGCCCTCTAAACCTCTCTGCTTTTCTGAGCCACAACGCAAGACTCACTTTCAGAGACCCGGTCACTGTGGATCCACGCCCGGAAAGGTCGACCCCCTCAATAGCATCTGAAGCTGTATGCTTCTTATTGAGGGGGATGGTCTCTGTACTCTGCACTGGATGTGCATTTCCCCTCCTTATCCCGACAGACACTCAATTCCTCTCTCTTGCACTCCCGGGCTGACTACCTCCCTATAGGTCCTATCTACCTCTTCTTCATTCTCCCTCTCAGTCGGAGATCACCAAACTGCAGCTCCAGTTCCTTAATCCGTTCTCTCAGGAGCTGCAGGCCTGTAGTCCGTTGGGGGCTAAATCTGGGATTTTCAATATCCAGGACGATTTAAAAAAGCCAAGTATGAATTGCAAATTACCATCTCAAGAGCAAAAGAACAATTTTGAACAAGGTTGGAGGTGGAATCGGATGCACGTCAACTCTGGCTGGGTTTGTAGGCCATTAGTTCCTACAAAGCGAAGTCTGGTATCGTGAAAGGCAGTGATGCTTCACTAGTAGACAATCTTAATGCCTTTTACGCACACTTTTTTGAGAGAATCTTTAATGGGAGACGGTTATTTCTTGAGTGGTTTGATGGGAGCACGACTGCGCAAGCGCGAGGACGTCAGCCAGTGAGAACAACGAGAGGAGTTCAACAGGAGATTTCTTATAGAGCGGACGTCGGAGGAGCGGGCGACGGTGTAGAGCTGGATAGAGTAGAAAGGCTATGGCTCAACGGGGCTTCGGCGATAACGGGTGGAGGCGAGGTAGGTTGTCTGTGTGGAATACAGACAGGAAGAATATGTGTGAGGCCCGTGTTCTGTGCTCGGCGTCAGGTGTGGGAGGTCCTGGAGACTCCCAGCCTCCCGGACGGCCATCTCTGTACCGGGTGCGTCGAGCAGCAACTCCTTAGGGACCGCGTTAGGGAACTGGAGATACAGCTCGATGTCCTTCGTCTGGTCAGGCAGAGTGAGGAGGTGATAGAGAGCAGCTATAGGCAGGTAGTCACACCAGGGCCTGGGGAGATAGATAAGCGGGTAACAGTCAAGAGAGGGAAGGCCAGCAGTCAGACGCTAGAGAGCACGCCTGTGGCTGTACCCCTTGACAATAAGTACTCTAGTTTGAGTACTGTTGGTGGGGGAGGGGGGGGGAGACGGCCTACCTGGGGGAAGAAACAATGGCTGCGTCTCTGGCCCTGTTGCTCGAAGCGTAGGGGGAGTAACAGGATGGCAGCAGTGATAGGGGACTCTATAGTTTGGGGGTCGGACAGGCGATTCTGTGGATGCAGCAAAAAAGCACGGGTGGTAGTTTGCCTCCCAGGTGCCAGGATCCGGGATGTTTCGGATCGCGTCCACAATATCCTGAAATGGGAAGGAGAACAGCCAGAGGTCGTGGTACATATTGGTTCCAACGACATAGGCAGGAAAAGGGAGGTGGTCCTGAAAGCAGACTGCAGGGAGTTAGGAAGGAAATTGAGAAGCAGGACCACAAAGGTAGTCATCTCGGGATTACTGCCTGTGCCACGTGACAGTGAGTATAGGAATAGAGTGAAATGGAGGATAAATGCGTGGCTGAGGGATTGGAGCAGGGGGCTGGGATTCAGATTTCTGGATCATTGGTGCCTCTTTTAGTGCAGGAATTACTTGTACACAAAGGACTGGTTGCACTTGAATCTGACAGGGACCAATATCCTGGTGGGGAGGATTGCTAAGGCTACTGGAGCGAGTTTAAACTAGAATTGCTGTGGGTGGGAACCAAACTGAAGAGACGGAGGAAGAGGCGGTTGGCTCACAAATAGAGAAAGCTTGGAGACAGTGCGAGAGGGAGGATAGATAGGTGATAGAGAAAGGATGCGCTCAGACCGATGGTTTGAGATGTGTTGATATTAGTGCAAGGGGTATTATGAACAAAGTGGATGACTTTCGAACTTGGAGCGATGATGTTAGGGCCATTACAGAGACTTGGATGGCTCAGGGACAGGACTGGTTACTTCGAGTGCCAGGCTTAAGATGTTTCAGAAAGGACAGGGAGGGAGGCAAAAGAGGTGGGGGAATGGCCCTGTTGATTAGAGATATTGTCACGGCTGCAGAGAAGGAGGAAGACATGGAGGGATTGTCTACGGAGTCTCTGTGGGTAGAAGTTAGGAATAGGAAGGGGTCAATAACTCTACTGGGTGTTTTTTATAGATGTAACAGGGAGCTCGAAGAGCAGAGAGGGAGACAGATTCTGGAAAGGTGCAAAAATAACAGGGTTGTTGGGGTGGGAGGTTTTAATTTCCCAAATACCGATTGGCATGTCCCTAGAGCGAGGGGTTTAGATGGGGTGGAGTTTGTTAGGTGTGTTCAAGAAGGTTTCTTGACACCGTATGTAGATAAGCCTACAACAGGAGAGGATGTACTTGATCTGGTATTGGGAAATGAACCTGGTCAGGTGTCAGATCTCTCAGTGGGAGAGAATTTTGGAGATAGTGATCAGAATTCTATCTCCTTTACCATAGCATTGGAGAGGGATAGGAACAGACAAGTTAAGAAAGCGTTTAAATTGAGTATGGGGAAATATGAGGCTACCAGGCAAGAACTTGCAAGCAGAAATTGAGAACGCATGTTCTCAAGGAAATGTACGGAAGAAATGTGGCAAATGTTCTGGGGATATTTGCATGGATTTCTGCACAATACATTCCAATCAGACAGGGAAAGGACGGTAGGGTACAGGAACAGTGGTGTACAAAGGCTGTTGGAAATCTAGTGAAGAAAAAAAGAAGAGCTTACGAAAGGTTCATAAAACTGGGTAATGATAGAGATCTAGAAGATTATAAGGATAGCAGGAAGGAGTTTAAGAAAGAAAATAGGAGAGCCAGAAGGGGCCACGAGAAGGCCTTGGCGTGCAGGATTAGGGAAAACCCCAAGGTATTCCACAAGTATGTGAAGACCAAGAGAATATGACCAAGCAAGTGTGACAGTGGAAGCGGAGGAGATAGCAGAGGTTCTTAATGAGTACTTTGCTTCAGTATTCACTACACAAAAGGATCTTGATGATTGTAGGGATGACTTACAGCGGACTGAAAAGTTTGAGCATGTAGATATTCAGAAAGAGGATGTGCTGGAGATTTTGGAAAGCATCAAGCTGGATAAGTCTCCCGGAGCGGGAGAGATGTACCCCAGGCTGCAGTGGGAGGAGAGGAATGAAATTGCTGAGCCTCTGGTGATGATCTTTGTATCATCAATGAGGACGGGAGAGGTTCCGGAGCATTGAAGAGTTGTGAATGTTGTTCCATTATTCAAGAAAGGGAGGAGAGATAGCCCAGGAAATTATAGACGAGTGAGTCTACCTCAGTGGTTAGTAAGTTGATGGAGAAGATCCTGAGAGGAGGATTTATGAATATTTGGAGAGGCATAATATGATTGGGAATATTCAGCATGGCTTTGTCAAGGGCAGGTCGTGCCTTACGAGCCTGATTGAATATTTTGAGGATGTGGCTAAACACATTGATGAAGGTAGAGCAGTACATGTAGTGTATATGGATTTCAGCAAGGCATTTGACAAGGTACCCTATGCAAGGCTTACCGAGGAAGCGAGGAGGCATGGGATCCACGGGGACACTGCTTTGTGGATCCAGAATTGACTTGCCCACAGAAGACAAAGAGTGGTTACAGGTGGTTCATATTCTGCATGGAGGTCGGTGACCAGTGGTGTGCATCAGGGATCTGTTCCTGGACTCCTAATCTTCGTGATTTTTAAAAATGACCTGGATGAGGAAATGTAAGGATCGGATTAGTAAATCTGCTGATGACACAAAGGTTGGATGCGCTGTGGATAGCGTGGAGGGCATTCAGAGGTACAGTGGGACATTGACAGGATGCAAAACTGGGCTGAGAAGCGGCAGATGTTCAACCTAGGTAAGTGTAAGGTGGTTCATTTTAGTTGGTCAAATATGATGACAGAATATAGTATCAATGGTAAGACTATTGGCAGTGTGCAGGATCAGAGGGATCTTGGGGACCGAGTCCATAGGACATTCAAAGCTGCTGCGCAGGTTGACTCTGTGATTAAGAAAGCATACGGTGCATTGGCCTTCATCAATCGTGGGATTGAGTTTACGAGCCGAGAGGTAATGTTGCAGCTCTATCGGACCCTGGTCAGACCCCACTTGGAATACTGTGCACAGTTCTGGTCGCCTCACTATAGGAAGGATGTGGAAACCATAAAAATGGTGCAGAGAAGATTTACAAAGATGTTGACTGAATTAGGGAGCATGACTTATGAGAATAGGTTGAGCGAACTCGGCCTTTTCTCCTTGGAGCGTTGGAGGATGAGAGGTGACCTGATAGAGGTGTATAAGATAATGAGAGGCATTGATCATGTGGATAGTCAGAGGCTTTTTCCCAGGGCTGAAATGGCTAGCACGAGAGGGCACAGTTTTAAGGTGCTTGGAAGTAGGTACAGAGGAAATGTCAGGAGTAAGTTTTTTACACAGAGAGTGGTGAGCGCGTGGAATGGGCTGCCGGCGACAGTGGTGGAGGCGGATACGATAGGGTCTTTTAAGAGACACCTGGGCAGGTACATGGAGCTCAGAAAATTAGAGGGCTATGGGCAACTCCAGGTAATTTCTAAGGTAAGGACATATTGGGGACAGCTTTGTGGGCTGAAGGGCCTGTATTGTGCTGTAGGTTTTCTATGTTTCGATGTTTAGAATAAAACTACCGCTCTGAGTATCCTTGCAGCACCCGGTGATCCTGCGATCTTTGTCTCGGAGGTCGACGTCGGAACGTCTTTCAAAAGGGTGAACGGTTGCAAGGCGACAGGCCCCGATGGGGTACCTGGTAGGGTTCTGAAATCCTGTGTCAGCCACCTGGAGGGTGTGTTCAAAGACATTTCAATCTCTAATTGCTACAGTCGGACGTTCCCTCCTGCTTCTAAAGGGCAACAATCATACCCGTCCCTTTTGTGCTGAACTTACCTTCACCAAAAAAGACCCCAGTGATCCATAAATCCGACCCCTGCCCCTTGCACCATTTCACAGCAACGTATTCACCTGCCAAATCATCCTCTTCTTACCACTTCTGGTGCGTGGCACAAGCATCCAGGCCCAAGAAGAGTAGGGCGAGTTGACTTAACGACTATCGTCCAGCGGCACTCACATACACAGTGGCGAAATGGTTTCAGAGGTAGTAATCTTGTTGTTTTGAGAAGCAGGAGACGTTAAGGCGATGAACTGCTAAACCATTTCCTTTGAACGTGTGGTTCCGAAACCGATCCGCGCAGTGAGTTGTTTTAATGGGGGACCAACTGTTGAAGCTTTAAGTTGAATGACTTCCGAGCCTTCAACTTTTGTTATTTGGAAGCATGGAGTATGTGGTTTGTGATTCATTAAAACCAACATTCACAATTAGATTTTGTCACCAGGTTTGGCGCAGTGGGAGTGACATGAAAGTCGAGTTAAAATGTGATGACCGAGATCGCTCTTCCCTTGTTTCTTCGCAGAGTTGAACGCTGATTGGACGAGTACTGCGATAACTTCTGAGGACGCGGCACATTGCACACTTACTGAAGGACTTGCGGTCGAAATAATCTCTCAGAGTGGACATAAGCAATTATTAAACATAGATCGGTGCTTATCCATGCGCTAGGATGCCGACTGCGGACCAAAAACAGATCTAATGTTCTGCATGAGATACAGGTGGTAGCGGAAGAGGGAAGCAATATCTGGTCCGACGAACTGAAGAGCAACAGCTGTTGTCAAGCAGGCACGGAGCTAATAAGTTATGACGCCCAATGGCTTCGTTGTGTCGTTGGGGGAGTCGGAACACCTGCTGTGTGCCTGGGGATCCGGGATCTTAGCGATCTTCAGGCACAGGGCTCGAAAAAAGCTACGTAACGGACTTATAACATCGTAATCCATCGAGTTGTTTGTTATGTCTCCCAGCTCGTTGGAAACTGGAGTCACCCCTTTCTCCCTTATTAGGAGAGAGAGAGTCTGCAGCATGTCGAATTATCGGGTGAACAATGTAGTCTTTGGGGTAACTGCAAGTCTGTGTCTTTGGCATTGCTTTGCTCACGCTTGAGTGCTGGTAGCGGGTGTGCTTTACTTTTGCCAATGGGGGGAGAGGGATTTTTGCTCGCTGCCGCTTACGCGAGGGAGGGAGGGGAGCTGAGGGGGCACTTTGGGGTTCTAACATTTAACTGTCGTACAATCTTGGGGCACTCCTCTGTTTTCGTGGATGGTTGCGAAGAAAAAACATTTCAGGATGCATATTGTTTACATTTCTCTGACATTAAATTGCACCTTTGAAACCTTTCAAATCTTCGAAACATAGAAACGCTGCTATGAGTGAAAGCGATTATACTGCCGGTTATCCTACATCGGGCTGTGGAAGATTACGCCAGCGAGCCACGAAAGTACTTTCACTTCTTTTCCTTTCAAATGGAGTTCTGCTACAGTGATCTTCATTTTGGTGGTGCGTCTTCGGGCCGATTGAGCCGTCCTCAAAGTGGTACCGTAAGGTTTCGAGCGAACTGTGAGGCCGTGAGGCCAAGAAGCGCGTACCCAGGGCGCAGGCCCACTGTTGACTAAATTTCTTGCAGATTTTGCTGGTGAAAGTGTCTAGGGAGACTGAAATCATCGAGGAGTGATGGTGGTCAGCGCTATCTATCAGCCTGTCGCTTGATGCCAATGGAGGAAGGTACTAGCTTCTTCCTCCCGCTAAATGCTGCCGGAGGATGGTCCAGGTCCTCGACCTCCGGCGAGGTTTACTCGACACTCTTTGTAGATTGGACGTTGTAGTTGAGGTTCCTGTGTGCTTTTGGTTTCTGGTCTCTCCTTTTTGCTGCTATTTTGTGCGATTTTGGATCGGGGGCCGACTGCATCTGCGTCCTGAAGTTAACAAACGACACAGGGATGTACCGAGTTGAACTGAACTGAACTGAATCGACGGTTTCGATGCTTTATGCTTTAACGTTTTATATTCTGTGTTTTTCGATCTTTTTTTCTCCATTTGTCCGATTTGCTTGGAACGGAGCCGTTGGTTTTCCTTCTTTGTTTCGTGGCTGACTATCGGAAGGCAAAACTCACGGTTTTATACTGTATATATACTTTCTTAGTGGGCACGTGGCCAAGTGGTTAAGGCATTGGACTAGTGACCTGAAGGTCGTGAGTTTGAGCCCCAGCCGAGGGAACGCGTTGTGTCCTTGAGCAAGGCACTTAATCACACATTACTCTGCGACGACTCTGGTGCCAAGCTGCATGGGTCCTAATGCCCTTCCCTTCGACAACACTGGTGTCGTGGAGAGGGGAGACTTGCAGCATGGGCAAATGCTGGTCTTCCATACAACCTCGCCCAGGCCTGTGCCCTGGAGAGTGAAGACTTTCCAGGCGCAGATCCATGGTCTCGCAAGACTAACGGATGCCTTTACTTTATACTTTCTTAATAAATTGCCAATCGCAGACCCAGTACTGTGCACACAGTGATATTAATTGAGTAACAAATCCCTAGGTGCAAACAAAGTCGGCGTAAAAATTCAGGCTGAGATCAAAATATCCAGAGAAATCCAAAAACCCAGAATCAGGAAACAGGCAGAGTCGATATTCAGACAGACAGGGCACCGATACGAATTCTAGAAAGGCTCAGAAAAATTCACTGGCATAATCTGGCAACAAACAGGTGAAAACACAGGATTAAAATACACTGAGCAATGAACAGAGAGGCAGATGATAGGTGGAGCACAATGAGACGCAGGTGGCAACAATACAGGCAATAAAGAGAAACAGGTGAGAGACGGAGTACTCAGTAATACGGGGCCGGAGTAGAGCAGGAGCGGGGATTGGAGCACATGGCAATACAAAACCACAGACTGACAGCTAGGGGGAAATGCACAGAAAGACAGAGTTCTACTGGAGGTACTAACATACATGCACTTTAAATCTCTTAATCTGTTTCTTAAATTCCAGTGTCCAGTTTTCCGGTTGCCCCTACACCCAATCATGTATACTAATATTATATATATTATCATATATTATACTGTATATATTAATCGTCTTTGGTCAAAGCTGATGAGCCATATGAGTGGAGTTTGGCCAATGTATACATTTATTGGAGGCGGACATAAGTATTAGACTTAATTAGACAGTCAATTAACGACATGCTCATCTAAAGTTCAAAGTTCTAAGAGCATCTATTATCAAAGTATGTGTACCGATGTAACCTCGAGGTGCATCTCCTACAGGCAGCCACAAAACAGAGAAACACAACAAAAAGAAGACTCTCAACCACCCAACGTGCAGAGAGGGAAAACAGTCGTGCCGGACCCTCAGTTCAGCGCAGAGCCGAGTAAACGAACCGAACCTCGGGGCTTTCCTCGCTCTAGCGGACGGACCCAGGCTCCGCCTGCACTCCGCTCGTCTCGCCATTGTTTGCAGTGATCATTTATCAGAAAAAAAAACGTGACTAATAAGGTATTTCGTTGTTTTCGTTGTTCCGTTTGCCACCAATGCTGCTAAGCTTCACCAGCGCCAATTTAGAACACTCCGCGTTAAATATCGTGAACAAAAATCCAAACATCTGGAATAATCTACTGAAATTCCGTAGGGAGTTCACGGAGTAGATTGTGCCTGAATACCCTGATACACATTCTTGAGGAAATAATTGTTATATACAAAATAATAAACTACCCACTTGATCACCGTGGTTTAAAGTTCTGCTGACTAAGTGCCCGTAACTGGGTTTCGTGTGCCTTGTTAAGAGGGTGGAATGATGGGGCAAAGTGCCTGTCATGGCGCTGTCAGCCCCACGTGGGGCGGAGCGGCACAGCTTCGCCAGAGATTCGCTGTCTGAAACCGGGAGAAGCGCATTGAAACACTTCAACGGCTTCTGCTTCTTGCGTCAACCATTCTGTTCACTGAAATTGCATATTTCTATTCTCCCCATTTCCATTTTTTTTAACTTCCTGCTGGTTTCCATGGTCTGTATTATTGCCCTAGCTAGCTCTGTGATACCCAGGTTATCATGTTCTCATTGCACGCCAAATGTCCCAAGTTCGATCCTGTTTTTCAGCGGAATGCAATGTCTGGCTGTTCCGTTTACATTGACTACAGTTGCCCGAAGCCCTGCTGGAGAAGCATTGGAATACACTGGTACTTTGAAACATCCCGCCGAACTTTATACTTCCATGACCACCTCCAGCTGGACGAAGGAAAGGAATAGTGCACAGCCGTACAGCTGGTACGGACACAATTATCCGCCCCGTGTTGTCGATGTGCCTGAGCCAATGTTCCAGCCTACATTCAACACGCATTCTGGTGGCTCTCTCCATCCCTCCCTCTCCCTCCCTCCTTCCCCCCGCCCCCCCCTCTCTCTCTCTCTCTTTCTCTTTCAGGCCGTCTTCGTGTGATAACCCACCTCCCTTGACCTATTAAGTAATATCACACTTTATTATCTTTTGTGTCAGGAAACATCAGTGTTTGCCCACGTTTCTTTGTTTTTGTTTGGGTTTCTAGGGAGCCTTGGAAATTAAACTTTAAAATTTATGCAGGGTGTGCGCAGTTAACAAGGTTCGCACTTCTCAACAAGTGGTGATTTTCAATATTTCCGACCCGCAGAAGAATTTGAAAATTGAATACAAATACCTTAACTGACCGTCTCTGACTCGGCGGGCTCGCGGTTTCGGTTAACAACCGAAACTGGTGGCTGATTACGCCGGAGGTAGAGGATACCGATGCTGATTTACACTTCATGTGAAGCTGCAAAGGCAGAAATATCGTTACGTTGCAGAGACACAAATGAATGAAATCAAGCAACACACATCAAAGTTGCTGGTTGAACGCAGCAGGCCAGGCAGCATCTATAGGAAGAGGCGCAGTCGACGTTTCAGGCCGAGACCCTTCGTCAGGACTAACTGAAGGAAGAGTGAGTAAGGGATTTGAAAGGTGGAGGGGGAGGGGGAGATGCAAAATGATAGGAGAAGACAGGAGGGGGAGGGATAGAGCCGAGAGCTGGACAGGTGATAGGCAAAAGGGGATACGAGAGGATCATGGGACAGGAGGTCCGGGAAGAAATACGGGGGGGGGGGGATGACCCAGAGGATGGGCAAGAGGTATATACAGAGGGACAGAGGGAGAAAAAGGAGAGTGAGAGAAAGAATGTGTGCATACAAATGAGTAACAGATGGGGTACGAGGGGGAGGTGGGGCCTAGCAGAAGTTAGAGAAGTCAATGTTCATGCCATCAGGCTGGAGCCTACCCAGACGGAATATAAGGTGTTGTTCCTCCAACCTGAGTGTGGCTTCATCTTTACAGTACAGGAGGCCGTGGATAGACGTGTCAGAATGGGAATGGGATGTGGAATTAAAATGTGTGGCCACTGGGAGATCCTGCTTTCTCTGGCGGACAGAGCGTAGATGTTCAGCAAAGCGGTCTCCCAGTCTGCGTCGGGTCTCACCAATATATAAAAGGCCACATCGGGAGCACCGGACGCAGTATATCACCCCAGTCGACTCACAGGTGAAGTGATGCCTCACCTGGAAGGACTGTTTGGGGCCCTGAATGGTGGTAAGGGAGGAAGTGTAAGGACATGTGTAGCACTTGTTCCGCTTACACGGATAAGTGCCAGGAGGGAGATCAGTGGGGAGGGATGGCGGGGACGAATGGACAAGGGAGTTGTGTAGGGAGCGATCCCTGCGGAATGCAGAGAGAGGGGGGGGAGGGAAAGATGTGCTTAGTGGTGGGATCCCGTTGGAGGTGGCGGAAGTTACGGAGGATAATATGTTGGACCCGGAGGCTGGTGGGGTGGTAGGTGAGGACCAGGGGAACCCTATTCCTAGTGGGGTGGTGGGAGGATGGAGTGAGAGCAGATGTACGTGAAATGGGGGAGATGCGTTTAAGAGCAGAGTTGAATGAATGAAATCAATTGCGATTCCCATTCTGCGCTTTCGCTGCTACTGGACGGTACAAAGTTTCGCTGTCCTTACATCAATTGTAATTGATAGGAAAGGATGGGGCTTTCCCAGTGGAACAAGATCTAAAAGAACAAAAAAATACATAGAACATAGAATAGTACAGCTCAGTACAGGCCCTTCAGCCCACAATGTTGTGCCGACCCTCAAACCCTGCCTCTTATGTAAGCCCCCACCTTAAATTCCTCCATATACCTGTCTAGTAGTCTCTTAAACTTCACTAGTGTATCTGCCTCCACCACTGACTCAGGCAGTGCATTCTACGCACCAACCACTCTCTGAGTAAAAAACCTTTCTCTAATATCCCCCTTGAACTTCCCACCCCTTACCTTAAAGCCATGTCCTCTTGCATTGAGCAGTGGTGCCCTGGGCAAGAGACGCTAGCTATCCACTCTATCTATTCCTCTTATTATCTTGTACACCTCTATCATGTCTCCTGTCATCCCCCCTCTCTCTAAAGAGTAAAGCCCTAGCTCCCTTAATCTCTGATCATAATCCATACTCTCTAAACCAGGTAGCATCCTAGTAAATCTCCTCTGTACCCTTTCCAATGCTTCCAGATCCTTCCTATAGTGAGGCGACCAGAACTGGACCCAGTACTCCAAGTGTGGACTAACCAGGGTTTTATAGAGCTGCATATTACCTCGCGACTCTTAAACTCTATCCCTCGATTTATGAAAGTTAACACCCTATAAGCTTTCTTAACTACCCTATCGATCTGTGAGGTAACTTTCAGGGATCTGTGGACATGTACCCCGAGATCCCTCTGCTCCTCCACACTACCGAGTATCCTGCCATTTACTTTGTACTCTGCCTTGGAGTTTGTCCTTCCAAAGTGTACCACCTCACACTTCTCCGGGTCGAACTCCATCTGCCACTTCTCAGCCCATTTCTGCATCCTACCAATGTCTCTCTGCAATCTTTGACAATCCTCTACACTATCTACAACACCACCAACCTTTGTGTAGTCTGCAAACTTGCCAACCCAGACTTCTACCCCCACATCCAGGTCGTTAATAAAAATCACGGAAAGTAGAGGACCCAGAACCGATCCTTGTGGGACACCACTAGTCACAATCCTCCAATCTGAATGTACTCCCTCCACCACCACCCTCTGCCTTCTGCAGGCAAGCCAATTCTGAATCCACCCGGCCAAACTTCCCTGGATCCCATACCTTCTAACTTTCTGAATAAGCCTTCCGTGTGGAACCTTGTCAAATGCCTTACTAAAATCCATATAGATCACATCCACTGCACTACCCTCATCTATATGCCTGGTCACCTCCTCAAAGAACGTCGAAAAATACTTCCAAGGGCTTACTGCAGTGTTTTTTTTGTTTCCTTTAATTGACGCTTTGCACATCTGTTTACATTGGAGTCATTTTGCAATGTATCGAACAGAGCTGTAGAGCAGTTCGTAGTCAGTACAAGTGGCTACAAAGGGATATAACCGATGTCACGATCCTGATTCATGATGTCTCATCGAGCGTGAGAAAAGCTTTCTTCGCCATCTTCTGTCTGTGTCACCATAAATCGAAATACCTACGCTCAGATGTCTCACTGATCTGCAACACTCCCCAGAGCTCTGGCGTTTACTGTGTAGGCCCTGCCCTGATATAAAATACCAAGATGCCGCAAGTCGCACTTGTCCGACCTGAATTCCATCTTCTACTCATTGGCCCATAATCCCAGTAGATCCAGATCCTTATATGTTCTTACTGTCCACCACGCTACCAACATCGGTGTCATTCGCTACCTCACTCAGCATGCCACTAATATTCTTAACAAAACATTTAATAGAGATGACAGACCACGGGAGGTGCGGCAGGGAGCACTGGGTAATGTCACTGCTCAGAGGCGTCCAGTCTAGAAGAAAAAGTCGACTCCACTACCATCCATTGATTCCTCCTCAAGTTAGTGCAGTAATCAGTTGAAGACCTCACATCGGATCCCATGTGATATGATTTTCCGGACAACAATACGCATGAGTCCTTCTAAAAGGGCCTTCCAAAAGACAGGTAGACATGTATCGCCCTGTCTCTTCAATCCTGTTGGACGGTCACCTCCGCAGAAAACTCTGCTTAAAACGTGAGGCCCAAAGCCATATGGACTATCTCTAACCAGTCCTTGTCTTTCTAAATGCAGGTAGATCTCGTCTCTCAGAAACCCTTCGATAAATTACTCACATTATTACGCTGATCACACGTCCTCTTGTTACCCGGCTTGTCCTTACGGCTGTTCTCAGATAAACGTGCCACTTTAGTCAGTTGTCAGTAGCTGATCTATGTGTTGCATACCACAATGCCATTACTTTCGAAGTAAATATGCAAAAAGATAGGTCTGGTTCGCTGGTTGAGATTCTAACTTGGAGGAAGGACTATTTTGATAGCATTAGATACGATTTGGCAAGCTGTTTGTTGGCAAAAATGTACTTGGTAAGCGGGAGGCCTTCAAAAGTGAAATTGTGCGAGTACAAAAAGCCTGTCAGAATAAAGGATAAAGATATCAGGTGTAGGAAACTTTGGTTTTCAAGTGATATCGAAGCCTTGGTTAAGAATGAGAGGTGATTTACAGGTATACGTAGGTTGGACAGATGAGGTGCTTATATCAAATGTAAGGAAACACATAAGGATGAAATCAGGGTGGCTAAAAATAAAACATGAGCTTGCCTTAGCATACAAGGTGAAGAAAAAGCCAAAGGCATTCTACATTAAAGACGAGAAGGGAGACAGTTACAGTCGGAGAAAACAGTTTCCTCGACTGATTTACGGAAACAGAAAGTTTGCCAAGTTCAAGTGGGAAAGTGAGCGACAGATGGATCTAAAGAAATTCCTGAGATGCATATTAATTTCAGTATTTCAGCAGGTCCCTCAGACCTCGTGGCGCAACGGTAGCGCGTCTGACTCCAGATCAGAAGGCTGCGTGTTCGAATCACGTCGGGGTCATGTTTGTCTCGTGTTTTATAGCGCTCGTGGCGAGGCTGCTCTTCAGTTTAAAGCGTTTTCACTGCAATGTGCACAGTCCATTAGTGTAGCCTCGCTTAGAGGTTCCATGTTTCCTTTTGTCATCAGGCCTTCCATTGCTATTCCTTACAAAGAACGGGTACTTGGTTGAGAGAGAAGTGGTGAGATGATATTCTAAAACGGAAAACAATGTAGAGCGGCTTCACATTCTGCATTTCTCTACTTCACCTCTCTGTGAGTTTATGAATCTGTTATTGTTCTGCTATTTGCTTCCAGTACGGTGGCAGCGCGCTCGGTACAAAGACGTTATTGTCTGTTGTAAACGATCACAAGACCCAGCTGTACATTAAGAACTCATTGTTCGGCAGATCTGCTCCATCAGCGATTTGCTTGTTAGCGGAGAAGCTGAAGGAGTCGGGCTTGGTCAGAGAGGCGTCGGAGGAGTTCGGTCGGGAAGGCGGTGTGCAGTCAAACAACGAGTGATTGCTTTAGTCGCTCTTCCTGTGACCTTGTTACTGTAATGTGGAAGGCAGCGTCCGATTCACCGGTTACAGTCACAACACGCTGGAGGAACTCAGCAGGTCGGGCAGCAACCGTGGAAACGATCAGTCAACGTTTCGGGCCGGAACCCTTCGTCAGGACTGTAGGGGGAAGGGGCAGAGACCCTATAAAGAAGGTGGGGGGAGGATGGGAAGAAAAAGGCTGGTGGGTTCCAGGTGAAAAGCCAGTAAGGGGAAAGATAAAGGGGCGGGGGAGGGGAAGCAGGGAGGTGATAGGCAGCAAAGGTGAAGAAAGAATAGGGGAAAACACAATGGGTAGTAGAAGGAGGCGGAACCATGAGGGAGGTGGTAGGCAGTTGGGGGAGGGGGAAGAGTGAAATAGAGATTGGGGAAGACAGGGGGAGGGAATTACCGGAAGTTGGAGAATTCTGTGTTCATACCAAGGAGCTGGAGACCACCTAGATGGTATATGAGGTGCTGCTCCTCCAACCTGAGTTTGGCCTCATCATGGCAGTAGAGGAGGCCATGTAGGGACATATCGGAATGGGAATGGGAAGCAGAGTTGAAGTGGGTGGCTACCGGGAGATCCTGTCTGTTGTGGCGGACGGCGGGGTATCTGCCTTACCTCAATCATATCGCCTATTTCCAGCCGCCCAGAAGAGCCGGAGGAGTCAGAGTCGGACTGCTCACCGTAATGCTGGAGGCTGTGCGGCGAGGCGTCTCTGCTGGAGTCGGTATTATTCCCCAGTGTTTGCCCGGCAGATGACAAGCTACGCTGTGTCCGACTGCAGACGGTTGCAATATTCTCAGACACTTGGACTATTATTGGTTGGATTATATTTTATTCTTAACCTATCTGCGCTTGCTGTCTTATATGTGCTGTATGTGCCATTTACTGTGCATGCCTGTTTGTAATGTGCTTTACATATTCATCCCAGCATAATTCTATTTCGTCTGCTGTAATCATGGCTACTCCTGCCTGGTTGAGTGACAATTAATCTTCAGCTTGTGTTTATTCCTGTGCTGAGCGCATCAGACCATCATTCTGTTTAGTTATCACCTCTCCACTCCTCCACTGTTAGCTTTTATGAGTTTTTGCTGCATAATATTAGTGAGCTCGTTGTTTATTTCTTATTTATTTTTCCTTATTTAACTCTTGAGAGAATAGAGGGGTGTTTCTGCAGATCGAGTGTTACATTTCTATTTTTGACCACGATCGGAATGGGGACCTTCCGCGTGTGATGCGAACGTCATAACCTCGATCAAATAAAACTGCCCCGGAGAAACATACACAAAATGACAAAAACCGGACGGTAAAAACGAAATGAAAGGATGCAATTTCATTTAACTGATCGGATATGGGAAGAAGCAAAACCTGTTGAAAGGTTTCAACACGTTTCCCTGGTTTCACATGGCATGAACCTGTTAATTTCCGCACCACTTGGTGCGAACACCACCATGAGAAAGCGAATGCACAACCAAGGAATAATTCCAGGGCAGGTTGCGACTCAGTTTAAGCACAGCAGTCTTGTTGCAGAAACATGGGAACACTCCGGCAGTTTGAAAATACGCTACCAAACTTTCAAATATCCATGTCCACCTCTGGCTAGAGGAAGGGAAGAATCAGTTCAATGATATGAACACAATTACTTCCACTGTGTTCTCGTTTTGTCTCGGTCTCTAGTACCGTCTACTTTCAACACTCGTCCTCATCGTGGGTCCGCCTCTCTCTCTCTCTCTCTCTCTCTCTCTCTCTCTCTATCTATCTATCTATCTATCTCTCGCTTGTACTCGTTCTCTGTCTCCGATTTTTCTCCCCTTTTACACAGTACGCGGCGTTTTGTGTTTCCTTTTCTCTCTGGATTTGAAACTCCGGCTCGCGTCACAGAAAGTGACTCAATGTGCAAAGCGTGAGGGCAGTTCAAACGGCAACTTTCAATTGCGGCAGAAGTGTCAGTCATTAAGGTTGTTGTCAGAAGAAATGCCCCAAGGATTATTTTTTATTGATAATGAAAATAATTTAAATAAATAAATGTTTTAGCTGTCAGTGTCGTGTCGCAAAGTTGAACAATCATCCAGACGTGTGAATTATAGCTTGGGCTGTTGGAATTTGTACATGTGGAATATATTATTGCGTGCGTTATGTTTCTGTAGTGTAGTGGTTATCACGTTCGCCTTACACGCGAAAGGTCCCTGGTTCGAAACCAGGCAGAAACATTTTAAAAAATCCCAATAACACAAAAGGGGCACAATCAGATATTTAAAAACGCAAACAACAGGAATTCTGCAGATGCTGGAAATTCAAGCAACACACATCAAAGTTGCTGGTGAACGCAGCAGGCCAAGCAGCATCTATAGGAAGAGTGGCAGTCGACGTTTCAGGCCGAGACCCTTCGTCAGGACTAACTGAAGGAAGAGTGAGTAAGAGATTTGAAAGTGGGATGTGGAGGGGGAGATCCAAAATGATAGGAGAAGACAGGAGGGGGAGGGATAGAGCCAAGAGCTGGACAGGTGATTGGCAAAAGGGATACGAGAGGATCATGGGACAGGAGGTCCGGGAAGAAAGACCGGGTGGGGGGGGGGAACCAGAGGATGGGCAAAGGGTATATTCAGAGGGACGGGGGAGAAAAAGGAGAGTGAGAGAAAGAATGTGTGTATAAAAATAAGTAACAGACGGGGTACGAGGGGGAGGTGGGGCATTAGCGGAAGTTAGAGAAGTCGATGTTCATGCCATCAGGTTGGAGGCTACACAGACGGAATATAAGGTATTGTTCCTCCAACCTGAGTGTGGCTTCATCTTCACGGTAGAGGAGGCCGTAGATAGACATATCAGAATGCGAATGGGATGTGGAGTTAAAATGTGAGGCCAGTGGCCTCCTCTACTGTAAAGATGAAGCCACACTCAGTTTGGAGGAACAAGACCTTATATTCCGTCTGGGTAGCCTCCAACCTGATGGCATGAACATTGACTTGTCTAACTTCCGCTAATGCCCCACCTCTCCCTCGTACCCCATCCGTTATTTATATACACACATTCTTTCTCTCTCTCTCCTTTTTCTCCCTCTGTCCCTCTGAATATACCGCTTGCCCATCCTCCGGTTTCCCCCCCCACCCCCCGTCTTTCTTCCCGGACCTCCTGTCCCATGATCCTCTCGTATCCCTTTTGTCAATCACCTGTCCAGCTCTTGGCTCCATCCCTCCCCTTCCTGTCTTCTCCTATCATTTTGGATCTCCCCCTCCCCCTCCAACTTTCAAATCTCTTACTCACTCTTCCTTCAGTCTGTCCTGACGAAGGGTCTCGGTCTGAAACGTCAACTGCACCTCTTCCTAGAGATTCTGCCTGGCCTGCTGCGTTCACCAGCAACTTTGATGTGTGTTGCTTACAATCAGATATTTATTCAATTAAATGCAGAGGGTGCGGGTTTGAATAAAATGACGCTCACTGAATGTAACGAAGGTTACGTCGTGACGGGAAAATGCGTTGTACTATCTTCAGATAGACTGTCAAAAAGGGAAAACAGATTCCCAGCAATGCTGAGGCAGAGATAGGTCACTATCCTACCGCAACTCCTCCGTGACAAATTAGTGAATGGAGATTCTTGCATGAAACGCCTCATCAATAAAGGGAGCTCACCCAGTAAAGTATAATCGTCGCAGGGAGGTCCAAGCCGGCATCTTGTTTTCACTGGGCAGATTTTTGACCACTTAAGCTACGTGGCTATCGCACCCTCCTCGATCTGTACTGATGAGATGTAGCTTGCACTGTATCGTCTGACAGTGAGGGAATTATTTCAGCTTCTGCTAACTTCTTCAAATCCACGGTTTCCTTTCATGTGAAACGTTACATAACCGTGTTCAGGGACGGATTCTCCCCGGTGCTGTGTACTCCTGATTTACTAAATGCTGCATTTGCAACATCCGAATCCTTTTCCCGCCATTTCACGATCAGTGAAGCCAGGTACTGGAGGAGACGTGGGTAGGGGAAGATGGGGGATGAAATTGCAAACTGGCTGGTGAGTGAATCGAACGCACGTACCTGAGATCGAAGAGTCGCAGGTCAGAGGAAATCGCAATGTGAGAACAGAGAGCTGGTACAATGGGGTACTTCAGAGACCGGTGGTCGCCCCGCGGTATTGACGGCTTTATAGACGGTAATAACCATATTTTCTTTTGAGTATACGGGCTGCCTTGTAAATATTCATTGTTGCACCTTTGCGTATTTTTTTGTAAATTAACTCTTATAGTTTTGTCAAAAAATCAGAGAGAGTGCTTCACCGTGAAAGTCGTCTGAGATGAGAATTCTAAACAAATCTTCGCCACTCCCCCTACACCTTACCTTCCCTTTCAGCTTCACCTCCTATCCCCCGACGGTGTGTACACACCTTTACCAACCTTCTTATTTTGGTTAGCGCCCCTTCTTTTCCAGTCCCGATAAATGATCACGGCATAAATGCTGACTGCTCTTGCTCCAGCGTTTTGAGTACTGGGGATGCTTTGTTTATGGAACCAGACACAGAAGTACTTTATTCAATAAAC
The DNA here is from genome assembly GCF_963921235.1 of Mobula hypostoma. Taxonomy (NCBI): domain Eukaryota; kingdom Metazoa; phylum Chordata; class Chondrichthyes; order Myliobatiformes; family Myliobatidae; genus Mobula; species Mobula hypostoma. The sequence continues at coordinate 249,754,338 of NC_086098.1, forward strand.
GTCTGGTTGCATCCCTTTCCAAGGACTTGATTTATTAAAAATAAGTATAGCGGAGTGTTTCTGCCTGGTTTCGAACCAGGGACCTTTCGCGTGTTAGGCGAACGTGATAACCACTACACTACAGAAACACTGCGACTACCTACGCTTTTCCGGATGCAGCAAATACGAAAAGACTCAGAGACAACACTTACTTCCAGTTCGTAGAAACCGACACTAGCAGATAAATTATATACTGTAATAATATCATACTCAATATCAATAAAATAATAAATAATATGGCTCATTTTCATCGATAACAATCTTCACGAATCGCACCAGAACTCAATCTGGCTCCCGCTGAGTCCGATTGAGGCTGTAGAAATGCACTACGTGTTTCAAAATCAGCGTGTCGTCCTGTGACTTCCTTCATGTGTGTGCGAAATGGAGTTTTGAACGCGAAGGAAAACAATAAACAATTTTAAAATTGTCCATTACGGCCGATACTGAGAAAGTGGGGACAGAAACGAAGATGCAGACAGGCGCCCGAGAGGGGTAAGGCTTTGAACGTAGACTGAACGAGAGATTCAGACACACAGAGTAGATAGCGATTGGTAATTCTGTTCATCCCATGTGCGCCGTATTGAACACGTCCTGCCCGTCTTCCCGTCTGGGAACTATTGGCGTGTAATCTGATCATGATAACCACTGCACTACAATAACCTCTGGGGTGTGAAAAACAAAGCAACACACATCAAAGTTGCTGGTGAACGCAGCAGGCCAGGCAGCATCTCTAGGAAGAGGTACAGTCGACATTTCGGCCCGAGACCCTTCGTCAGGACTAACTGAAGGAAGGGCTAGTAAGAGATTTGAAAGTGGGAGGGGGAGGGGGAGATCCAAAATGATAGGAGAAGACAGGAGTGGGAGGGATGGAGCCAAGAGCTGGACAGGTGATTGGTAAAAGGGATATGAGAGGATCATGGGACAGGACTCCCAGGGAGAAGGAAAAGGGTGGGGGGGGGGACCCAGAGGATGGGCAAGGGGTATAGTCAGAGGGACAGAGGGAGAAAAAGGAGAGAGAGAGAGAGAAAGAATGTGTGTATATAAATAAATAACGGATGGGGTACGAGGGGGAGGTGGGGCATTAGCGGAAGTTAGAGAAGTCAATGTTCATGCCATCAGGTTGGAGGCTACCCAGACGGAATATAAGGTGTTGTTCCTCCAACCTGAGTGTGGCTTCATCTTTACAGTAGGGGAGGCCGTAGATGGACATATTAGAATGGGAATGGGATGTGGAATTAAAATTTATGGCCACTGGGAGCTCCTGCTTTCTCTGGCGGACAGAGCGTAGGTGTTCAGCAAAACGATCTCCCAGTCTGCGTCGGATCTCGCCAATATATAGAAGGCCACATAGGGAGTACCGGACGCAGTATATCACTCCAGCCCACTCACAGGTGAAGTGTCGCCTCACCTGGAAGGACTGTCTGCGGCCCTGAGTGGTGGTAAGGGAGGAAGTGTAAGGGCATGTGTAGCTCTTGTTCTGCTTACGAGGATAAGTGCCAGGAGGGAGATCAATGAGGAGGGATGGGGGGGGGGGGGACGAATGGACAAGGGAGTCGCGTAGGGAGTGATCCCTGCGGAAAGCAGGGGGGGGGGTGGAGGGAAAGATGTGCTTAGTGGTGGGATCCCATTGGAGGTGGCGGAAGTTACGGAGAATGACATGTTGGACCCGGAAGCTGGTGGGGTGGTAGGTGAGGACCAGGGGAACCCTATACCTAGTGGGGTGGCGGGAGGATGGAGTGAGAGCAGATGTGCGTGAAATGCGGGAGTTGCGTTTGAGAGCAGAGTTGATGGTTCCCATTCTCATTCTTATTCCCATTCCCATTCTGATATAGCTATCCACGGCCTCCTCTACTGTAAAGATGAAGCCACACTCAGGTTGGAGGAACAACACCTTATATTCCGTCTGGGTAGCCTCCAACCTGATGGCATGAACATTGACTTCTCTAACTTCCGCTAATGCCCCACCTCCCCCTCGTACCCCATCCGTTATTTATTTATATACACACATTCTTTCTCTCTCTCTCCTTTTTCTCCCTCTTTCCCTCTGTCTATACCCCTTGCCCATCCTCTAGGTCCCCCCCCCTTTTTCCTTCTCCCTGGCCCTCCTGTCCTATGATCCTCTCATATCCCTTTTGCCAATCACCTGTCCAGCTCTTGGCTCCATCCCTCCCCCTCCTGTCTTCTCCTATCATTTTGCATCTCCCCCTCCCCCTCCTACTTTGAAATCTCTTACTAACTCTTCCTTCAGTTAGTCCTGACGAAGGGTCTTGGCCCGAAACGTTGAATGTACCTCTTCCTAGAGATGCTGCCTGGCCTGCTGCGTTCACCAGCAACTTTGATGTGTGTTGCTTGAATTTCCAGCATCTGCAGAATTCCTCGTGTTTACGTGTGAAAAACAAAAACAGCTTACACAGAACGTGGAAACAAAGAAATTTACAGAACATTACAGACCCTTCGGTTCACAAATGTTGCGCCGACCTTGTAACCTACTGTAGAGAATGTCTAAAATTTCCCTCGCTCATAGCCCTCTATTTTTCTAAGAGGCTCTTAAAAAACCCTATTGTATCCACTTCCACCACTACCACCGGTAGTGCATCCCAGGAACCGACCACTTAATGTGTGATAAATTACCCCTGATACACCTTCGATACCTATTTCCAAGCACCTTAAAACTATGCCCCCTCGTGTTTGCCATTTCAGCCCTGGGAAAAATCCTCTGGTGATCCGGGACAATGTCCAATCCCACCACTGTTGCTTCCCCCAGGTAAGCTGTCCCCCCCAACAGTACTCAAACAGGAGTACTTATTGTCAAGGGGCACAGCCACTGGGATACTCTCTAGAACCTGACCCTTCCCCTTCCCCTTCCTAACCGTGACCCTCTTGTCTTCCTGCCGTGGCCTCGGTGTGACCACCTGCCTGTAACTCCTCTCTATCAACTCCTCACTCTCCCTGACCAGACGAAGGTCATCGAGCTGCAGCTCCAGTTCCCTAACGCGGTCCTTTAGGAGCTGCAGCTCGGCGCACCTGGCGCAGATGTGGACGTCCGGGAGGCTGGGAGACTCCAGGACCTCCCACATCCGACACCGAGAACAGCAAGCTGCCCTCACTCTCATACTTCCCCTCTTTCCTCAAATAACAGGAAAAATTGAAAACCAAACCTTCTTCGCCTCGCCCGTTTCCACCTAAACCCGTTGAGCCAAAGCCCTTAGGCCTTCACTCTGCTCCCGGCTCACTTCGCAGCCCGCAAAACTATGCTGCCCGCTGTATCAGGCTGTGTTCCTTTTAAAACTTCTGCGCTTCACGGCCCGACGTCACACGTCTGCGCAGTCCGGCTTCTCAACACCAATGATGAAAAAACCGAAAAATTCAAAATGGCTTTCGCCGCACTCCCGCTCCGATTCTCAGAACAGAAGTATTCCATTGAATAAACGTGTGGTTGCGTCCTTTTCCAAAGACTTGATTTAAACAAAAGTATCTCAGAGTGTTTCTGCCTGGTTTCGAACCAGGGACCTTTCGCGTGTTAGGCGAACGTGATAACCACTACACTACAGAAACACTACGGCTACATATCATGTAGCCTGCAGCAGATATGAGTGGCCTTATACAAAACAGGGTTGGGGTTCCTCCAACCTGGTGGCACCCGGTTGGAGGAACAACACCTTATATTCCGTCTGTGTAGGCTCCAACCTGATGGCATGAACTTTGACTTCTCAAATTTCCGCTAATGCCCCACCTCCCGCTCGTACCCCATCCGTTATCTATTTATATACACACATTCTTTCTCTCACTCTCTCCTTTTTCTCCCTCTGTCCCTCTGACTATACCCTTTGCCCATCCTCTGGGTTCCCCGCTCCCCCTTTTCCTTCTCCCTGGGCCTCCTGTCCCATGATCATCTCATACCCCTTTTGCCAATCAACTGTCCAGCTCTTGGCTCCATGCCTCCCCCTCCTGTCTTCTCCTATCATTTTGGATCTGCCCCTCCCCGTCCCACTTTCAAATCTCTTACTAGCTCTTCTCTCCTGACGAAGGGTCTCGGCCTGAAACGTCGACTGTACCTCCTCCTATAGATGCTGCCTGGCCTGCTGCGTTCACCAGCAACTTTGATGTGTGTTGCTTATACAAAACACTCACTTTCCGCTGATAGAATCCCGACAGTAACGACTGAATTATATACTTAACTCATAGTTAATATCAAGAAAAAAAATAAAAGCCATGGATTATTTTTTCTCATAATGATCTTAAAGAATCCCGCTATGAATGAACCCCGCTCCCGCTGAGTCCAGATGAGGATGTACAATTGCACCACGTATTTCAAAATCCGCCTGTCGTCCTGTGACTTTCTTCATATGTGTACGAAATGGAGTGTTCAACACGAAGGAAAAAAATAAATGAAAACAAAATCGTTCATAACAGCCGATAGTGAACAAACGGGTAAAGAAACGACGATGTAGACAGACGCCCCATAAGGAGAAGTAGTCTGAATGAGAGACACACACACACAGAGTAGATAGCGATGGTAACCCTCAGTATACACGCTCTTCCTGACAAACTGGAGCACGAGTAATGTTCACGCTCCCGTACTCTATCGCCTTGGGGAGTCTTGGTCTATAATATGACCGTGATAACCAGTTCACTATAAAAACCGCTGGGGTGTTAAAAACAAGAGCAGTTTATATAGAACGTGGTAACTGCTGGCCGTTGAAGAGGAAATGGAAGGATACCACTCTGGTGAATCTGTCGGCTGTGAGAGAAAGCGGAATCTGGCGAAAAGTTGCAACGCGTTGCACCCCGATCCTGATTGTGAATTTCTGTCACAATGCGCACACAATGGTGGTGTAACTCCTTTGGTCATGCAGCAGCGGCGAGAGAGAGGAATAACTAAGAAGGCCTAAGGGGATACTACGCTTCATTAATTTATTTTTTTAGATTATGAAGACACGCAGCCCTCTTTTATTGTCATTTAGTAATGCATGCATTAAGAAATGATAGAATATTTTCCACTGAGGCAAGGGGAGAAAAAAACCAGAGGACATGGATTAAGGGTGAGGGGGGAAAAGTTTAAAGGGAACATTGGGGGGGGGCTTCTTCACACAGAGAGTGGTGGGAGCTGCCAGATGAGGTGGTAAATGCGGGTTCTTTTTTAATATTTAAGAATAAACTGGACAGATACATGGATGGGAGGTGTATGGAGGGATATGGTCCGTGTGCCGGTCAGTGGGACTAGGCAGAAAATGGTTCGGCACAGCCAAGAAGGGCCAAAAGGCCTGTTTCTGTTTCTATGGTTTCTATGGTTTCTATTTCCTCCGGTGTGATATCACAAAACACAGGACAGACCAAGACTGAAAAAAACTAACAAAACCATTTAATTATAACATATAGTTACAACAGTGCAACAATACCATAACTTGGTGAAGAAGTCCATGAGCACAGTGGAAGTTCAAAGTCTCTCAAATGTTGCACATCTCACGCAGACGGAGAGAAGGAAGAAAAACTCTCCCTGCCATACCCGACCACGGTCCGACTCTGTGTCATTCGAAAACTTCGAGCTCTGATCAGCTCTCCGACACTGAGTACTGAGCGCCATCTCTGTCCGAACGATTCGACCTCCTTCTCGGTCGCCAACAGTAGGCAAAGCAGGGGATTTTGAGGACTACCCTCTGAAAGATTCCCGACAGCGCAGTAACGACAGCAGCGAACGAGAATTTCAGAAATTTTTCCAGATGTTCCTCTGTGCTTTCACGTCCATCTTCATCAAATCAGAATTGTCCACGGCCCCTATTTAACAGATACGATATCATTTTTCATTGGCGGGCTGCGCACACGCGGCGCGCTGCTCCTCTTCTCCTCCCGCCGTATTGGGGGATTGAGGTCAAGAGTAGACAGGTCATGTTGCAACTCTATAAATCTCTGTTGAGACCAGACTTGGAGTATTGTGTTCAGTTCTGGGCACCTCATTACAGGAAGGATGTGGAAGCTATGGAGAGCGTGCAGAGCAGATCTACCAGGATGTTGCCTGGATTGGAAAACGAGTCTTATCAGGCAAGGTTAGCAGAGCTGGGACTTTTCTCTTTGGAGCGTAGAAGGGTGAGAGGGATCTTGATAGAGGTCATCATGTACCGCGTGCAGCGGATACCACTGGAACTACACACATCACACACTTCCAGCCTGTAGAAACCAAACACTAACAACCGAATTATATACTAAAATCATTCTAAATATCAATAAAATGAATGCCATGAAACATTCCCTGTAGTAGTAATCTTAACGAATCACTCCACAACTGAAACTGTCCCCTTCTGAGCCCAGATGAGGACGTAGACATGCACCACGTATCTCAAAATCGGCCTTTTGTCCTGTGACTTCATTCAAGTGTGTGTCAAATGGAGCTTTTAACGCGAAGGAACAAATTGTCCCTAACGGCTGATACCAAGAAAATGGGGACAGAAACGAAGATGCAGACAAACCCGCGAGGCCGGGGTGGGGGTGCGGGAAAAGTGAGGCTTGAAAGTAGACTGAAGGAGAGATTCAGACACGCAGAGTACATGGCGATGGTAATTCTGTTCATCCCGTGTGCGTCGTGTTGAACTGATCCTGCCCTTCTTCCCGTCTGTGCTGGACGAACAAAATTGACCGAATATTTGCAAGGTACAAAAGATAACTTGGGGCAGCAGTTGTCCATTTGAGTAGTGATCTTCACTCTATACTCTCTTACTGAGACACTGGAGCACGGGCGATAGTTACGTTGCCGTTCTCTATCGAATTGGGAACTATTGGCGTGTAAGTTGACCGTGATAACCACTGAAGTATAAAAACTGCTGGGCTGTAAAAAACACAAACAGTTTACATAGAACGTGAAGGCTTGCTAGGGCGTTGAAGAGTAAATGGAAAGATACCATTTCAGTGAATATTTCGGCTGTGAGAGAAAGCGGAATCTGGTGAAATGTTTCACAGTGTTTCTCCCGCATCCAGATTGTGAATTCCTGTTACAATGCGCACACAATAGTAGAATAACTCCTCTGGTCTTGCAGTAGCGAGCGAGAGGAATTCGCCGTCAACGATTTCTGGCGCAGTCGCTTTATTCGAGCAACGATGGGGCGAACCCGTTCATCACCGCACCACTGAATCCGTCGGTTGGTCTATGACGCCTTAAGTGAAAGGGACCAGAGGAACGATCCCCGTACATTTTCAGTGCCGATTGGGAGACAGTTTCAAACAAGCAGGCCCGGTGCTGAAATTCATCAATTGTCTTTGCCTTCCTCTTGCTTTCTTCCCTTCAATCTTTCCCATAATTACCGTGCATTCTAACTCCTCTTTCGTAATCACATGTCCAATTAAGTTACATTGCCTTTTCATGATCTCATACATTATTTCTCTTTTTCTGTTTTCTATGTTCATGACATCCTCGTTAGATAATTCGTTTCGTCCATGATATTCTTTGCATCCTACTCACTGTACTGGCCAGGTTTTACCAATTCATTTCCATGTTGAAATCCCCAACTATTATCAGAGCATTACCTTTCTGATACGCCTTTTCCATCTCCTGCTAAAATTTGTAATCCACATCCCAGCTGCTGTTTGGAGGCCTGGATACAACTGCTATTACGATCCATTTACCCTTTCCATGTCTTAACTCAACCCACAGAAGTTCTAGACCTTCTGATCCTATGTCATCCCTTTCTAATGATGGAATATTATTTCTTATACACAGGGCCACACTATCTCCTCTGCCTACTAACCTACCTGTCCGATACACCGCATATCTTTGGACGTTCAGCTCCCAATAGCAGTCATCCTTTAGCCAAGTTTCAGAGATGGCCATATGGTCATACTTGCCAATCTGTAGCTGAATTTCAAGATCATCCATTTTATTTCTTATGCTGTGTTGATTTAAATATAACACTTTCAGTCCAATATTTGTCGCTTTCTGTTTTAACTGCACCACGCCTCTGTTGTCCTGTAAATCACCCCACTTGCTGTGATTATCCCTCCTCTCCTGCCTGTCCTTTCTATCATCTCTGTTGCACGCTATCTTTGATTTATTTCTATTTTCCCCTTCCTCAGCCCTATCATTCCGGTTACCATCTCCTTGCTAATTTTCATTTAAATCCTAGCTAACAGCTCTATTAAACCTGCCTGCTAGGATACTGGACCCCTTTGGGTTCAGGTGTAGCTCATTCTTCTTGTGAAGGTTATACCTCCCCCAGAAGAGGCCCCAAATGACCCAGCAACCCTACGCCCGCCCCCTTTACCAGTCTGTCAGCCACGCATTAATATGCCTGATCATACTATTCTTGCGTTCGTTTGCACGTGGCACAGGCAGCAATCCTGAGTTTACTACCTGCTTTTCAGTTTCCTACCCAACTCGCTGAACTCGCTCTTCAGGCCACCTCCCTTACTCTACCAATGTCATTGGAACCAACGTGTACCAAGTCTTCTGGCTGTTTACCATCTGCCTTCAGAATACTCTGCACCCGATCAGAGACATCCCGTACCCTGACACCTGGGAAGCAATACTGCATGCGGGTATCTCTATCAGACTGATAGAACCTCATATCTGTACCCCTGAATATTGGGAAAGATTGGGGATGAAATGACAAGTTGGGTGCTGAATTAATCGAACGCACGTACCTGGGATGAGAAAAGTCGCATATCAGAAGAGATCACAGTGCAGGACAGAGAGAATGTGTCACCGCTAACAGCGGTCTCAGATGAGAATTTTATACATTTCTTCTCTAGGCTCACTACATCTTACGTTCCCTCTCAACTCCCTCTTCCTATCACCTGCCGGGGTGTACACACCTTTACCAAACTTCTTATTCTGGTTCGTGCCCCTTCTTTTTCAGTCCTGGTGAACGGTCACGGCATAAATGCTAACTGCTCTTGCTGCAGAGTTCTGTGGGTGAGGGAATGCTCTGCTTACGGAACAAGTAACAGAAGTACTCCATTGAACTAACGTGTGGTTGTGTCCCTTTCCAAGGACTCGTTGTATACAAAAATATCACAGAATGTTTCTGCCTGGTTTCGAACCAGGGACCTTTCGCGTGTAAGGCGAACGTGATAACCACTACACTACAGAAACTCTACGGCTGCCTATTATCTACCACATGCAGCAGATACGAATAGACTTATACGAAACACTCACTTCCAGCTTTTAGAAAACCGATTTTAATGACTGAATTGTATAAGAAATTCAATCTCATATCAATAAAAATTGTAAGCAATGGCTTATTTACACACCTAATATTCTTCACGAATCCTGCCCCAACTGTAACTAGCTCCCGTTGAGTCCAGCTGGCGCTGTAGGAACTCACCACTTATTTCAAAATCCGCTTGTCGCCCTGTGACTTCCTACATGTGCGGTCGAAATAGAGTTTTCAGCACGAAGGAAAACAATAAACAAATTAAAAGGTTAATAACGGCAGACACTGAGAAAATGCGGCAGAAACCAAGGTGGGGAATGGGCCCGATAGGGGGTAGGCTTCAAACTCGACTGAACGAGAAATTCAGACACACAGATGATAATTCTGTTCATCCCATGTGCGCCACATTGAATCGGTCATGCCCTCCTTCCCACCTGTGATGGGCAAACAAACTTGTCCGAATGCTTGCAAAGTACAGCAGTTGTCCGTTTGAATAGAAACACACAATATACACGCTCATAGTGACAAACTGGAGCACGAGAAATATTTACTTTGCCGTCCACTATCGAACTGGGAACTATTGGCGTGTAAGTTGACCGTGATAACCACTGCACTATAAAAACCGCTGGAGTGCAAAAAAACAAGACCAGTTTATATAGAACACGGAAAGCTACTCGGCGTTGAAGTAAATGGAAGGATACGATTTCAGTGAATATGTCGGCTGTGAGAGAAAGGGGAAATTGGTGAAATGTTTCACCGTGTTTCTCCCGGATCCAGATTGTGAATTCCTGTCACAATACGCACACAATAGTGGAGTAACTCCTCTGGTCATGCAGCAACGAGAGAGAGGAATTCGCCATCAGCGATTCGGGCGCAGACCCATTATCCGAGCAACGAGCGGCCGAACGTGTTCATCACCGCACCACTGAATCCGTCGGTTAGTTGACGGCGCCTTAAGGGAAGGGATCAGATGAACGCCACACTAACCGTATATTTTCAGTGCAGATTGGGGGTCAGTTTCAAACAAGCAGGCCGGGGGCTGAAGTTCTTGAAATCAAGCCAGTGAACTATAGGTTGCCGCTACGCTGAATTCCAGAGATCTCCGCATCAGTTTAAACAAGGTATCGATCAAGTGTCTTGGCATGAATTGGCTATTGTTTATTCTCGTCGAGAGATACCGCCTGACATCTTGATTTCCGCGCACATTTGAGCATTTGCGGAGTTTCTGTTGCTGGTTGATTCCTGCAGCATTTTGTATTTCTTGCAACATACAAACTCGGCGGGAAGAACGGAGCTGTGGGGACGGGATGCAGTTGCGAATTAAATCAAACTCAGTTAATGCAACGAAAATTAAGTCGTGTCAGGAAAATCCGTTCTTCTGCCTGCGGATGGATTGAGTCAGAGAAGGAAAAGAGGTTCCCAACGCTGCTCAGGCTGAGATGGGTCGTTCTCCTGCGGAAACTGCTGCGTGACACATCACGGAATGGCTATTCTTGCATGGAACGCTCCTTCAGAAAAGGAAGTTCACCGTATAAACGGAGTTCCAAACCGCTGACTCCTTTTCACTGGACAGACGTCGTGACCTGTTAATCTACGTGGCATTCGCACCGTCCACGAGCTGTACTGATGGGACGAGACTTGCTCTGAATCGTCTGACCGATGGATTTGCTTCAAATTCTGCCAACTGCTTTAAATGCAGTATTCCATCTAATTGCAAATGTTACATAACTGTGTTCAGAGACGGATTCTCCCCAGTGTAATGTACGCCTGGTTTGCTAAATACTGCATTTGCTCCATCCGAATCCTTTTCCTGCAACTTGTCGATCAGTGAAGCCAGGTGCCAGAAGACACGTAAATAGGGGAAGATTGGGGATGAAATGAGAAACTGAGTGCTGAGTGAATCAAACGCACGCTCCTGGAATGAGAAGAATCGCAGTTCAGAAGAGATCACTGCGTGGTACAGAGTGCGTCACGGCGAACAGCGTTCTCAGAGGAGGATTTTACACTATTCCTCTCCAGGCTCCCTAGATCTTACCTTCCCTCTCAACTGCCTCCTCCTCTCACCTGCTGGCGTGAGCACACCTTTACCAATCTTTTTATTTTGGATCCTGCCCATTCTATTCCAGTCCTGATGAACGGTTGCGACGTAAGTACTGACTGCGCTTACTGGAGAGTTTTGAGGGTCCGGGGATGCTTTTTTTACAGAACGAGTAACGGAATAAACGTGCGGTTGCCAACGACTTGACTTATACAAAAGTATGACAGAATGTTTCTGCCTGGTTTCGAACCAGGGACCTTTCGCGTGTTAGGCGAACGTGATAACCACTACACTACAGAAACGCCACGGCTACCTGTCATGTACCGCATTCAGCAGATACGAATGGACCCATACAAAACACTCACTTCCGGCTAATAGAAACCCGACAATAATAAGTGAATTATATTCTTAAATCATACATATTATCAAAGTAATGCAATCGATCATATCCTGTAATGATAATCTTGAAGGATCCCGCTACGATTGGATCTGACTCCCACTGAGTCCAGATGAGGATGTACAATTGCATCACGTATTTCAAAATCCGCGCGTCGTCCTGTGATTTCATTCATGTGTGTGCGAAATGGATTTTTCAGCGCGAAGGAATAGACTATATGGTATAATATGATACCATAATTTCAGTGAATCTGTCGACTGTGAGTGAAAGTGGAATCTGGGGACAAGTTTCAGCGTGTTGCACCCCGATCCGGATTGTGAATTACAGTCACAATGCGCACAGAATAGTGGAGTAACTCCTCTGGTCACGCAGCAGCGAGAGAGAGGAATTCGCCGTCAACGTTTCGGGCGAAGACCCTTTATCCGATCAACGATCAGGCGAACCTGTTGCCTGTTAACCGACCGCACCACTGAATCCGTCGGTTTGTTGAAGGCGCCTTAAGGGAAGGGATCAGATGAACGACACACTCACCGTATATTTTCAGTTGGGTTGGGGACAGTTTCAAACAAGCAGGCCGGGTGCTGAAGTTTTTCAAGCCAAACTGGTAAATCATAAGTAGCCGTCACGCTGTATTCCAGAGATCTCAGTATCAGTGTAAATAAAGTATCGATCAAGTCTCTTGGCATGAATTGTCAATTGTTTATTCTCCTCCGTAGCTACCGTTTGACTTGTTGATTTCCCCGCACATTTGAGCATTCGTTCTGGGACCCGTACTCTTCGTGATTTTTATGAATGACCAGGAAGAAAACGTGGAGGGATGGGTTAGTAAATTTGCTGCAGACGCAAGGGTTGGGGTGTTGTGGATAGTGTGGAGGGCTGTCAGAGGTTACAGTGGGACATTGATAAGATGCAAAACTGGGCTGAGAAGAGGCAGGTTGAGTTCAACCCAAATAAGTGTGCAATGGTTATTTTGGTAGGTCAATATAATGGCAGAATATAGTATTAATGGTAAGACACTTGGCAGTATGGAGCATCATACTTGGGGTCCGAGTCCATAGGATACTCAAAGCTGCTGTGCAGGTTGACTCTGTGGTTAAGAAGGCATACAGTGCATTGGCCTTCATCAATCATGGGACTGAGTTTAGGAGCCGAGAGGTAATGTTGCAGCTATATATGTCCCTGGTCAGACCCCACTTGGAGTACTATGCTCAGTTCTGATCACCTCCCTACAGGAAGGATGTGGAAACCATAGAAAGGGTGCAGAGAAGATTTACAAGGATGTTGCCTGGATTGGGGAGCATGCTTTATGAGAATAGATTGAGTGAACTCGGACTTTACTCTTTGGAGTGACGGAGGATGAGAGACGTCTTGATAGAGGTGTACAAAATGACGAGAGGCATTGGTCGTATGGATAGTCAGATGCATTTTCCCCAGGGTTGAAATGGCTAGCACGAGAAAGCTCAGTTTTAAGATATTTGGAGGTAGGTACATAGGAGATCCCAGGGGTAAGTTTTTTAAGCAGAGAGTGGCGAGTGCGCGGAATGGGCTGCCGTCGACGGTGGTGGAGACGGATACGATAGGGTCTTTGAAGAGACACCTGGATAGGTAGATGGCGCTTAGGAAAATAGAGGGCAATGGGTAAGCTTGGGTAATTTCTAAGGTAAGGACATGTTCGACACAGCTTTGTGGGCCGAAGGGCCTGTATTGTGCTGTAGGGTTTCTATGTTTCTATGTTTAGAATTATACTACCGCTCTGAGTATCATTGCAGTACGCGGTGATCCTGCGATCTTTGTCTCGGAGGTCGACGTCAAAACGGCTTTCAAAAGGGTGAACGGTTGCAAGGCGACAGGCCCCGATCGGTGTTTCTTCCCCTATCCAGATTGTAAATTCCTGTCACAACACGCACACAATAGTGGAGTGACTCCTCTGGTCATGCTGCAGCGAAAGAGAGGAATTCGCCGTCAACGATTACGGGCGAAGACCCTTCATCTGAGCAACGATGGGACAAACTGTTCATCACCGCAACACTGAATCCATCGGTAGTGTTGATGGCGCCTTAAGGGAAGGAATCAGAGGAACGACACATTCACCGTATATTTTCAGTGCGGATTGGGAGACAGTTTCAATCAAGCAAGTCGGGTACTGAAGTTGCTCAAGTCTTGGTGAATCATAAGTACCCGCCACGCTGCATTCCCGAGATCTCTGTAGATGCCGTCTGACTTGTAGATTTCCCCGCATATTTTCAGCATTTGCGGAATTTCTTGTGCTGTTGCGTTCCTCCAACACTTTGGGTTTCTTGCTACATACAAACTAGACGGGGCGAACGGAGGTGTGTGGATGGGGTGCGGTTTTGAGTTAAATTCCACTTAGTGAATGTAACGAAGATTCAGTCATGTTAGAAAAATGCGTTCTACGACCTTCGGATGGACAGAGTCAGAAAAGGAAAAAGAGGTTCCCAGCGCTGCAGAGGCAGAGAGAGAGGGTTGTCCTACGGCAACACCTGCGTGACATATCAGGGAATGGCGATTCTTGTAAGTAACGCCCATTCAATCAAGGAAGTTCACCCTATAAGCCAAAAGCGCCTCTGGGAGTTCCAAACTACAGTCTCCTTTTCACCTGACGACGAAGGGTCTCGGCCTGAAACGTCGACTGCGCTTCTTCCTATAGATGCTGCCTGGCCTTCTGCGTTCACCAGCAACTTTGATGTATGTTGCTTGAATTTCCAGCATCTGCGGAATTCCTGTTGTCTCCTTTTCACCGGATAGATTTCCTGACCAGTTAAGCTACGTGGCATTCGCACGGTCCGTGAGCTGTACTGTTGAAATGGAACCTGCTCTGTAACGCTTCAAATTCTGCTAACTTCTTTAAATTGAATATTTCATCTAATCTGGAATTTGGAGTAACCGCGTTCAGGGAAGGATTCTCCCCAGTGCGATGTACGCCTGGTTTGCTAAAAACTGCATTTTGCAACATCCGAATTCTTCTCCCGCCATTTGACGATCAGTGAAGCCTGGTGCTAGAAGGCACGTAGATAGGGGAAGATTGGGTATGAAATGAGAAACTGGTTGCTCAGCAAATCGAACGCACGTACCTGAGATGAGAGGAGTCGCAGGTCAGAAGCCATCACAGTGTGCGACAGAGAGTGTGCTACCGTGTACAGTGGTCTCAGATTAGAGTTTTACACAATTCATCTGCACGCTTCCTCTCATCTTCCACCTCCTATCACGAGCCGGCTTTACCAAACTTCTTATTCTGGTTCGTACCACATCTTTTCTAGTCCTGATAGACGGTCACGGTCTAAAGGCTGACGTCTCTATCTCCAGCGTTTTGTGGGTGACGCAATGCTCAGTTTATAGAACGAGTAACAGAGGTACAGTACTCCATTGAATAAACGTGGTTTTGTCCCTTTCCAGGAAACTCTTCTATACAAAAGTATCACCTTCTGTTTCTGCCTGGTTTCGAACCAGGGACCTTTCGCGTGTTAGGCGAACGTGATAACCACTACACTACAGAAACATTGCGACTGCCTGTCATGTACCGCATGCAGCGAATAACACAACACACAGTTCCGGCTGAGGGAATCCAAACGCTAAGGACTGAATTATATTCTAAAATCATACTCAATATCAAGGAGAGAAATACACACTTTCGAAATTGTCCATGATGGCCGATACCGAGAAAATCGGGACAGAAACGAAGATGGAGACAGGCACACGAGAGGGGGAGGGCTTCAGAGCAGACTGACCGAGAGGTTCAGACACACGGAGTACATAGCGATGGTAATTCTGCTCATCCCATGTGCGCCATATTGAACTGGCCCTGCCGTTACGATCCCGTCCTCTATCGAACTGGGAACTATTGGCGTGAAATGTGACTGTCAGAACCACCGCACTATAAAAATCGCGGGCGTGTGAAAAACAAGACCAATTTACATCGAACGTGGAAACTAGCTAGGCGTTGAAGAGTGAATGGAAGCATACCATTTCAGTGAATCTGTCGACGTCGAGAGAAAGCGGAATCTGGTGAAATGTTTCAACGTGTTTCTCCCGGATCCAGATTGTGAATTCCTGTTGCAATACGTACACAATAGTGGAGTAACTCCTCTGGACATGCAGGAGCGAGAGAGAGAAGAATTTGCCGTCAACGTTCGGGGCGAAGACCCTTTATCCGAACAACGATCAGGCTAACCTGTTCATCACTGCACTGCTGAATCCGTCGGTGGGGTTGACGGCGGTTTATGGGAAGAGATCAGAGGAACGGCACATTCACCGTGTATTTTCAGTGCGGATTGGGAGACAGTTTCAAATCAGCTGGACGGGTGCTGAAGTTCTTCAAGTGAAGCCCATGAATCATAAGTAGCCGCCCGCTGCCTTCCAGAATTCTCAATATCTGTGTAAATAGTGTATCGATCAAGTGTCTTGGTATGAATTGTCAGTTGCTTATTCTCCTCCGTAGATCCCATCTGACTTGTTCATATTCCCGCACATTCCCATCTTTTGCGCATTTTCTTGAGTTGTCGCGTTCCTCCAGCACTTTGTGTTTCCTGCTACATACAAACAAGGCGGAACGAACGGAGGTGTGTTGATTTAAATTCCACTTAGTGAATGTAACGAAGATTAAGTCAAGTCAGAAAAATGCGTTCTACTATCTTCGGATGGACAGAGTCTGAAAGGGCACAAGGGTTCCCAGCGCTGTTAATGCTGAGGTAGGTCGTTCTCCTCCGGCAACATCTGCGTGACAAATCAGGGAATGGCGATTCTTGCAAGTAACGCCACTTGAATAAAGGAAGTTCATCCTATAAGCTAAAAGCACCTCAGGGCGTTCTAAACCGCAGTCTCTTTTTTACTAGACAGACTTCGTGGCATCCACACCGTCCTGGAGCTGTACTGATGAGGTGGAACTTGCTCTGTATCGCCTGACCGATGTAATTGCTCCAAATTCTGCTAACTTCTTTAAATTCAGTATTCCCTCTATTTTGAAATGTTGCATAGCCGTATTCAGGGACGGATTCTCCGCAGTGCAATGTACGCCTAATTTGCTAAATACTGCATTTGCTACATCCGAATCCTTCACTCACCACTTGTCGATCAGTGAAGCCAGGTGCTAGAAGGCACGTAGATAGGGGAAGACTGGGGATGAAATGACTAACTGGGTGCTGAGTGAATCGAAAGCATATACCTGGGATGAGAAGAGCCGTAGTTCAGGAGAGTTCACAGCGTGGGGCAGAGAGAGTGTGTCACGGTACACAGTGGTCTCAGAGGAGAACTTTACACAATTCTTCTCCACGCTCCCTACACCTTACCTTCCCTCTCATCTGTCTCCTCCTATCACCAGCCGGCTTTATGAAAGTTCTGTGTGACAGTGTGACAGTGGGAAAGTATGTATGGAACTGGAGGAAATAGCAGAGGCAGTCAATGAATACTTTACTTCAGCGTTCACTATGGAAAAGAATCTTGGTGATTGTAGTGATGGCTTTCAGCAGACTGAAAAGCTTGAGCATGTAGATATTAAGAAAGAGGATGCGATGGAGCTTTTGGAAAGCATGAAGTTGAATAAGTAGCCGGGACCGGTTGAGATGTACCCTAGGCTATTGTGGGAGGTGAGGGAGGAGATTGCTGAGCCTCTGGCAATGGTCTTTGCATCATCAATGGGGACAGGAGAGGTTCCGGAGGATTGGAGGGTTGCGAATGTTGTTCCTTTATTCAAGAAAGGGAGTAGAAATAGCCCAGGAAATTAATAGTAAGTTGATGGAGAAGGTCCTGAGAGGCAGAATTTATGAACATTTGGAGAGGCATAATATGATTAGCAATAGTCAGCATGGCTTTGTCAAGAGCAAGTTGTACCTTTCGAGCTTGATTTAATTTTCTGCGGTTGTGATTAAACACATTGATGAAGGAAGAGCAGTAGATGTAGCGTATACAGATTTCAGCAAGGCATTTGATAAGGTACCCCATGCAAGACTTATTGAGAAAGTAAGTAGGCATGGGATCGAAGGGGACATTGCTTTATGGATCCAGAACTGGCTTGCCCACAGAAGGCAAAGAGTGGTTGTAGAAGGGTCATATTCTGCATGGAGGTCGGTCACCAGTGGTGTGCCTCAGGGATCTATTCTGGGACCCTTAGTCTTCGTGGTTTTTATAAATGACCTAGATGAGGAAGTGGAGGGATGGGTTAGTAAGTTTGCTGATGACACAAAGGTTGGAGATGTTGTGGATAGTGTAGAGGGCTGTCAGAGGTTACAACGGGATATTGATAGGATGCAAAACTGGGCTGAGAAGTGGCAGATGGAGTGCAACCCAGATAAGTGTGGAGTGGTTCATTTTGGTTGGTCAAATATGATGGTAGAATATAGTACTAATGATAAGACACTTGTCACTGTGGATGATCAGAGGGATCTTGGGTCCGAGTCCATAGGACACTCAAAGCAGCTGCGCAGGTTGACTCTGTGGTTAAGAAAGCGTACGGTTTATTGGCATTCGTCAATCGTGGAATTGAATTTAGGAGCCGAGGGGGAATGTTGCAACTATATAGGACCCTGGTCAGACCCCACTTGGAGTACTGTGCTCAGTTCTGATCGCCTCACTAATATACAGGAAGGATGTGGAAGCCATAGAAAGGGTTCAGAGAAGATGTACAAGGATGATGCCTGTATTGGGGAGCATGCATTATGAGAATAGGTTGAATGAACTCGGCCTTTTTTCCTTGGAGCGACGGAGGATGAGGGGTGACCTGATAGAGGTGTATAAGATGCTGAGAGGCATTGATCGTGTGAATAGTCAGAGGCTTTTTCCCAGGGCTGGAATGGTTGCCACAAGAGGACATAGTTTTAAGGTGCTTGGAAGTAGGTACAGAGGAGTAGTCAGGGTTATGTTTTTTACTCAGAGGGTGGTGAGTGCGTGGAATGGGCTGCCAGCAACGGTGGTGGAAACGGATACGATAGCGTCTTTTAAGAGGCCTTTGGACAGGTACATGGAGCTTAGAAAAACAGAGGGCTATAAGTAAGCCTAGTAATTTCTAAGGTAGGGACATGTTCGGCACAACTTTGTGGGCCGAAGGGCCTGTATTGTGCTGTAGGTTTTCTATGTTTCCATGTTTCTTATTGTGGTTCGTGCTTCATCTTCTTTAGTCCTGATAGACGGTCACAGCACAAATGCTGACTTCTCCTTGTCTGTGTGTGAGGTTGAGCTCAGTTCATGCAACAAATAACAGAAGTACCTCATTGGATTAACCAGGATGCGACCCTTTCTAATGATTTGATTTATGCAAAAGTATGATAGAATGCTTCTGCCTGGTTTCGAACCAGGGACCTTTCGCGTGTTAGGCGAACGTGATAACCGCTACACTACAGAAACATTGCGGCCGCCTATCTTTTACCGCATGCAGCGAATACCAATGGAACTAGACACAACTGACACTTCCAGCCAATAGAATCCAAACACTAACGACTGAATTATATACTAAAATCAACCTCAATGTCAACAAAAAATGATTGCAATGAATCATTTCCTCTCATAATAATCTTAAAGAATCCCGCCAGAACTGAATCTGGCTCCCGCTGAGTCCACATGAGGATGTAGAATTGCACCACGTATTTCAAAATCCGCCTATTATTCTGAGACATCGTTCATGACTGTGTCAAATGGAGTTTTCAACGCGGAGGAAAAAATAAACACTTTCAAAATTGTCCATAACGGCCGATACTGCGAAAATGGGGACAGAAACGAAGGTGCAGACGGGGGAGGGGTGGCTTCAAAGTAGACTGAACGAGAGATTGAGACACACAATCTCTGGCAATTCTGGTGGTAATTCTGTTCATCCCATGTGCGCTGTTTTGAACTGGTCCTGCGCTTCTCTCCGCCTGTGACGGGCAAAAAATATTGACCGAATGCTTGCAATGTACAAAAAATAACTTGGGACAGAAGTTGCCCGTTTGAGTAGTAACCTTCAGTATAAACGCTTTTACTGAGAATCTGGAGCCCGAGTAATATTTACGTTACCGTCCTCTTACGTTTCCTCAATTAGAAAATTTCTTCTTGTTTGGAACGTATCTGTCCTGCACTTCCCACATTTTTCGCAGAAACTCCAGCCATTGCTGCTGTGCTGTCCTTCCTGCTCGTGTCCCTTTCCATTCAACTTTTGCCATTTCCCCTCTCATGCCATTGTAAGTTTCTCTATTCCTCTGAAATACTGACACATTCTCAAATTTCAAAGTGAACTCGATCATATTGCGATCTCGGTACCCTAAGGATTCCTTAACTATAAGCACCCTTAGCACCCAATCCAGCACAGTCGATCGCCTAGTGGGCTCAACAACAAGCTGTTCTAAAAAGCTATCCCTTAAGATATTCCACAAATTCTCTCTCTTGTGGTCCAGTACTGGCCTCGTTTTCTCAATCCACTTTCATGTTAAAATCCCCAACGATTATCATGACATTGCCCTTCTAACACGCCTTTCCTATTTCCTGCTATAGCTGTAATTTGTAACCCACATCCCAGCCGCTGTTTGGAAGTCTGTCACTAGGATCCTTTTACACTTGCCATTTCTTAACCCATAGAGACTCCAGACCTTCCGATCTTATCTCATTCCTTTCTATTGGTTTAATATTATTTCTTATACACAGGACCACACTACCCTCTCTGGTTACTAACCTATCTTTCCGATACTCCGTATATCTTTGGACGTTCAGCTTCCAATGGCAGTCATCCTTTAGCCAAGTTTCAGAGTCGGCCAAATGCCCATACTTGCCAATCTGTAGCTGAATTTTAAGATCGTCCGTTTTGTTTCTTATGCAGCGTGTTTCTAAATATAACACTTTCAGTCCAGCATTTGTTGCTTTCTGTTTTAACTGCAACACGCCTCTGTTGCACTGTAAATCACCCCACTGCCTGTGACGATGTAATATTTCCTGCCTGTCCTTTCTATCATATCTGTTGCACGCTATCTTTAATTTATTTCTATTTTTCCCTTCCTCAGCCCTATCATCGGTTCCCATCCCCTTCCCAAATTCATTTAAACCCTTTCTAACAGCTCTATTCAACCTGCCTGCTGGGATACTGGACCCCTTTGGGTTCAGATGCAGCATATTCCTTTTGTACAGCTTATACCTCCCACAGAAGAGGTCCCAATGATCCAGGAGCCCAAGGTCTGCCCCCTACAGCACTTTCTCAGCCACGCATGAATATGCCTGATCATACTGTTCTTGCTCTCGTTAGCACGTGGCACAGGCAGCAATCCTGAGATTACTACCCGGGAGGTCCAACCCAACTCTCTTCAGGCCACTTCCCTTTCTCTACCAATGATATTGATACCAACGGGTCCCAAGACTTCTGACCGTTCACCCCGTGCCTTCTGCACCCGATCCGAGACTACCCGTAGCCTGGCACCAGGGAGGCAAAGCACCATGCGGGCATCTCTATCAGGCTGATAGAACCTCCTGCCTGTTCCCTTGAATATTGAGGAAGACTGGGGATGAAATGGCAAACTGGGTGCTGAGTGAATCGAACGCATGTACCTGGGATGTGAAGCGTCACAGGGCAGGAGCCAACACAATGTGCGACGGAGAGAGTGTGTCATAGTGTACACTAGTCTCTGATGAGAATTCGAAACAATTCTTCTCCACGCTCCCTACACCTTATCTTCCCTCTCAGCTGTCTCCTCCTGTCAACAGCCGGCTTTACCAAACTTACTATTCTGGTTCGTGCCCCATCATTTCTAGCCCTGACAGACGGTCACGGCATAAATGCTGACTTCTCTTTGTCCAGCGATTTCTGGGTGAAGGTATGCTCAGTTTACGGGACGAGTAATAGAAGTACTCCATTGAATAAAAGCGGTTTCGTCCCTTTCCAAGGATTTGATTTGTACAAAAGTATCAGAAACTGGGTGCTGAGCGAATCGAACGCACGTAGCTGGGATGAGAAAAGTCGCATTTCATGAGAGATCACAGTGTGGGACAGAGAGAATGTGCCACCGCTAACAGTGTCTCAAATGAGAATTTTCCACAATTCTTCTCTATGCTCCTTGAACCTTACCTTCCTTCTTAACTGCCTCCTCCGATCACCTGCCGGGGTGTACACACATTTACCAAACTTCTTATTCTGGTTCGTGCCCCTTATTTTGCAGTCCGGATGAACGGTCACGGCATAAATGTTAACTGCTCTTGCTCCAGAGTTTTGTGGGTGAGGGGATGCTCTGTTTATGGAACGAGTAACAGAAGTACTCCATTGAATTAGCGTGTTGTTGCGTCCCCTTCCAAGGACTTGCATACAAAAGTATGATAGAATGTTTCTGCCTGGTTTCGAACCAGGGACCTTTCACGTGTTAGGCGAACGTGATAACCACTACACTACAGAAACTCTACGGCTGCCTATCCTCTACTACATGCAACGGATAAGAATGGAGCTATACAAAACACCCACTTCCAGCTGATGGAAAATCGATATGAACGACCGAATTGTATACTAAAATCAAACTCAATATCAATAAAAAATGAATGCAATGGCTTATTTCCACTCCTAACAATCTTCACAAATGCCGCCCCAACTTTAACTGGCTCCCGCTGAGTCCATTTGGAGCTGTAGGAACGCACCACGTATTTCAAAATCCGCTTGCCTTTTTTCACGTGTGGTAGATAAGGAGTTTTTAACGCCAAGGAAAAGAATAAACAAATTACAAAATGTCAATAACGCCCGACACGGAGAAAATGGGGCAGAAATCTGTCATGGTCCGGTCCGAACTCAGCATTCCTGTTCACGGTCCGGTCCGTGGACTCTGGACTCCGGGCCCTCAGCCTGTCCCTGGTTTCGGTTGAACTTAACCATAAGCACCTGATGCTCATCTTGGGGTTGGGAATATAAGTGGTCCTGGGATCGAGTGTGATTGCTAGGTCGTCTCTTCAGTCTCCCTCTGGAACAACCCACCGGTGGAAGGCTAGTGCAGTCATCGAGGTATGGATTTGGCTGTTCCGTAGCCCGCCGAGATTACCGGCCGCCTCGACTCTTGGAGCAACCCCGGACCTAGATCCCTTCCTGGCCCTTGTTGCCGTCGGGTAAGCCAGGCCAATTGCTGTTACCCTGCGATTGGGTCTATTGCTCACTGTCCTTGCCTCTGTGGGGTGGAGTCCCGCGTCCTGCCCAGGAATTGCTTCGAAGTACCCTTGCCTCGTCAAGTCCTCGTCTAACCTTCATGAACCCAAGCCTCGTCATGTCTTCGCCTGATCTCCAGGAACCACAGCCTCGTCACGTCTTCGCCTGGTCTCCAGGAACCAAAGCCTCGTCACGTCTTCGTCTGGTCTCCAGGAACACAAGCCTCATCACGTCTTCGCCTGGTCTCCAGGAACCCAGGTCTCTTCATGTCTTTGCCTGGTCTCCAGGAACCCAAGCCTCATCACGTGGTCACCTGGTCTCCAGGATCCCAGGCCTCGTCACGTCTTTGTCTGCTCTCCAGAAACCTAAGCCTCGTCACGTCTTCGCCTGGTCTCTAGGAACCCAAGCCTCGTCACGTCTTCGCATGGTTTTAGGGTCCGAGCCCGAGTCAAGACCCAGGTTCTGGGTCCTTGTCCAGTCTCCGGCTCGGAGTCTACGCCCAGGATCCTTGCTCCCAATCCCTCGTCCTGGTCCTGTTCCCCTACCCTAGTCTGTGTTCCTGTCCCTACTCCTAGTCTGCGTCCCGTCCCGACATTTAGTTTTGTCCGTTCCTGTTCCTAGTACTGTAGTGTCTGTGTCTTGCATTTGGGTCCGTTCCCAACGCCTTCTTCCCATATGTCAAAATTACGATGGAGACAGGGCCCGAGAGGGGGAAGGCTTGAAGGTCGACTGAACGAGAGATTCAGACACACACTGTACATAGCGATGGTAATTCTGTTCATCCCATGTGCGCCGCATTGAACCGGTCCTGCCCTACTTCCCGCCTGTGACAGGCAAACAAACTCGTCCGAATGCTTGCAAAGTAGAAAGTTATCTTTGGGCACCAGTTGTCTGTTAATCGATACACACAATATACACACTCTTACTGACAAACTGGAACACGAGCAATATTTACGTCGTCGTCTTCCGTCGAACTGGGAACTATTGGCGTGTAATTTGACCGTGATAACTACCGCAGAATAAAAACCTGGGAGGTAAGAAATAAGACCAGTTTACATAGGACGTGAAAACCGGCTGAGAGTCGAAGAGTAAATGGAAGGATACTTTTTCAGTGAATATGTCGGCTGTGAGAGAAAGGGGAATCTGGGATAATGTTTCAACGTGTTTCTCCCCGACCCAGATTGCGAATTCCTGTTACAAAACGCACGCAATTGTGGAGTAACTCCTCTGTTCTTGCAGCAGCGAGTGAGAGGAATATGCCGTCAATGTTGCGGACGAACACTCCTTACCCGAGCAACGATGGGGCGCACCTGCTGATCATCGCACCACTGAATCCGTCGGTGGTGTTGACGGCGCCTGAACAGAAGGGATCAGAGGAACGACACACTCACAGTGTATTTTCAGTGCGGATTGGCGGACAGTTTCAAACAAGCAGGCCCGATGCTGAAGTTCTTCAAGTCAGGCCGGTGAATTATAAATAGCCGCAACTCTGCATTCCAAAGATCTCTGTGATAGTGTAAATAAATTATCGATCAAGTACCTTGGCATCAATTGTCAATTGTTTATTCTCTTCCGTAGATGCCGTCTGACATCTTGATTTCCCCGCACATTTGAGCATTTGCGGAATTTCTTTTGTTGTTGATTCCTGCAGCACTTTGTGTTTCTGGCAGCATACAAACTAGGCGGGAGGAACGGAGATGTGGGGAGGAGATGCTGTTGTGACTTAAATTCCACTCAGTGAATGTAACGAAGATTAAGTCGTGTTAGGAAAATTCGTTCTTCTAACTGCGGATGGGCTGAGTCAGAAAAGGAAAAGAGGTTCCCAGCGCTGCTCAGGCTGAGACAGGTCGTTCTCCTACGGAAACCCCTGCGTGACAAATCACAGAATGGCTATTCTTGCATGGAACGCACGTTCAGTAAAGAAAGTTTACCATATAAACTAAAAGCGCCTCTGGGAGTTCCAAACCGCCCTGTCCTTTTCACTGGACAGGCTTCTGGACCAGTTAACCGACGTGACATTCGTCCGTTCTCGAGCTGTACTGATGAGATGAGACTTGTTATGTATCGTATGATGGAGGGAATTGCTTCAACTTCTGCTTTGAATTCAGTATTCCATCTATTTTGAAATGTTGCATAACCATGTTCAGGGACGGTTTCACCCCTGTGCAAGCTACGCCTGATTTGCTAAATACTGCATTTGCTACATCCGAATCCTTCTCCATCCACTTGTCGATCAGTGAAGCCAGGTGCTAGAAGGCACGTAGATAGGGGAAGATTGGGAAAGAAACGAGAAGCTGGGTGCTGAGTGAATCGAACGCACATACCTTGGATGAGAACAGTCACACGTCAGAAGAGATCACGGTGTGGGACTGAGTGTGTCACCGCTAACAGCGGTCTCAGAGGAGAATTTTACATATTTTTTCTCCACGCTCTCTACATCTTACCTTCCCTCTCGACTGCCCCTGCTATCACCTGTCGGCGTGTGAACACCTTTAGCAAACTTTTTATTTTGTATCCTGCCCCTTCTTTTCCAGTCCTCAGGAAGGATTGCGATATAAATGCTAACTGCGCTTATTCTAGCGTTTTGTGGGTGAGTGGATACTTTGCCTATGGAACGCGTAACGGGAGTACTCAATTTACTAAATGTGTGGTTGCGATCCTTTCCAAGGACTTGAATTATACAAAAGTATCATCGAATGTTTCTGCCTGGTTTCGAACCAGGGATCTTTCGCGTGTTAGGCGAACGTGATAACCACTACACTACAGAAACGCGACGGCTTCCTATCATCTACCGCATGTCCCGGATACTAATGGAGCAGTGCAAAACACTCACTTTCGGTAACAGAAACTCGACAGGAACGAGTGAATTATATACTAAAATCATACACAATACCAATAAAAATGAAAGCAATGGATCTTTTCCTCTCCTAGCAATCTTCACGAACGCCGTCACGACTGAATCTGGTTCCCGCTGAGTCTAGATGAGGATGTAAAATTGCACCACGTACTTCAAAATTCGCGTGTCGTCACGTGACTTCTGTCATGTCTGTGCGAAATGGAGTTTTCAACGCGAAGGAATAGAATAGGCGGTATAATAGGATACCATTTCAGTCAATATGTCGACTCTGAGATAAAGCGGAATCTGTTGAAGGCATTTGATAAGGTACCCCATGCAAGGCTTACTGAAAAAGTAAGGAGGCATGGGATCCAAGGGGACATTGCTTTGTGGACCCAGAACTGGCTTGCCCACAGAAGGCAAAGAGTGGTTGCAGACCGGTCATATTTTGCGTGCAGATCGGTGACCAGCTGTGCCTCAGGGATCTTCGTGATTTTTATACATGACCTGGATGAGGGAGTGGAGGAAATGGTTAGGTTAATAAATTTGCTGAAGGTTGGAGGTGTTGTGGATAGTGTGGAGGGCTGTCAGAAGTTACAGCGGGACATTGATAGGATGCAAAACTGGGCTGAGAGTTGGCAGATTAAGTTCAACCCAGATAAGTATGAAGTGGTTCATTTTGGTAGGTCAAATATTATAGCTTTCAGGTACCCCGTGACGGGAATAAAGAACCAGCAGAAATAAAAAGCACTTTGGAGTCCAGTATTGCTATTACCTAATAATATTTTTAGTATTTAAGCAATACAGTAATATAATTGTGGTTAACTCAAACAGGTTAGCAACGATTATACATATTATACATATAAGTAAGTATATCAGTAAGTGTGGAAATATATATGATAAACCAACCTTCTTCAAGCCTATAGGTAAAAAGTTACAGTCTTACGATGATGAGTAAAGTTCAGTTCAGTTCAGTTCGTGGTATTGAGTTGAGTAGTGATGGAGAGAGAGAGAGAGAGGGAGAGATTTGAGTCTTCATGTGAGCTGATGCCGTCGATCTTCTCGTTGTCCTTTGAAATCCTTTAAAAGTCACCGACTGTGACTTTAACAAAGGGGACCGGTTTACTGTGGTGGAGCTATCCCCCAGGCGAGGGTGGACACATGGACAACTCCTCACCAGTCAACCCTTTCCCTTTTCACTGCAAGAGCAACTGATCGATCCTCCAAACCCACCTTTTTTCTGCGGGCACAACAATGCTCATTCAGTGTCCAAAACATGTGTCTGAGGTCTATATCATCTGACCTCCTACTTATCTCACCGTACTGGGTACCACCTGTCATTCAAATAACTCCGCCCTTTTCTGTCTGTGTAAGAATACAAGCAGGCAATGTCGACATGATTTTCTCACTCCGTCAATTCCAGGAGAAGTGCAGGAAACAACAGAAACCCCTCTATGTCGCTTTCATCTACTTGACTAAGGTTTTCGACCTTGTCAGCAGGGATGGGCTCTTTCAGATTCTCCTCAAGATCAGCTATCCCCCGAAACTCCAAAGTATCATCAAGTCATTCCATGACGACATGAAGGCTACTCTTCATTACGATGGCAGCCAATCAGAACCCTTCGTTATTAGTAGTGGAGTCAACCAAGGATGCGTGTTGGCCCCAACTTAATTCGGCATCTTCTTTTCTCTGCTATTGAAGCACGCGTTTGGGACGTCGACAGAAGGCATCTACATGCACACCAGGTCTGATGGGCGGCTGTTCAACCCTGCGCGCCTGAGAGCAAGAACAAAGGTGCAAAACATCTGAATACGTGTCATACTCTTCGCCGATGACGTTGCATTCCAAACAGCAACGACAAACTCTCATGGACCGCTACTCCAAGGCATGCAAGGACTTCGGGCTTACCATCAGCCTAAAGAAAACAAATGTCCTTGCCCAGAACGTAGTAGAGACACCAGTCATTACCACCTGGGTGGGAGGCCTTGATGGGCCCCTGCCGACACCGTTAAATGCTGCTGTACCAAGCAAAAAAAGGCAAGAACAAGAGCAAAGGTCGTACAGGTCTAAATATGAAAGCTGTGGACCAAGGCATTGGTTTAGGCTATAAACGTACAGGCCTTAAGAGGGAGGGCAGGAAGTAATGCAGATTCTTAGTTTGAAGGACAGCATCTAAAGCACTCAAAATTGACCTTGGCTTAGTTGGCTTAGTAAAGTTATGAGGGAGATGAAGTATGATGTACCCAATCTTAAATCTTTGTTTAGCTATTGCTGCACATACCATAGGCCTCATTTCTCAACCAATACCAAAGCATTTTTATCTAGGTATTTTTCTCAACCGTGTGTTCTGAGAAAATAAAATAGAAATGAGAGACAAAAAGGCCAAGAGAGATGGCACTATGGCAAACTAGGAAACTTGACAATACTCCAACAATCTTTTTGAAAAATGGGATCCAGCACATACTAACCTATTGCAGAGTAAAGACCACTTATTACTTGCTGGGTTTGTAAACAGTCAACTATTAGCCTATTGTCACAAAAACAGGAACAGCAGTGACAAACAAGCCTAGATATTTGCAAAGTCAGATGCTTGTTTTTCAAAATTAAAGCCTAGTTCTTCTGGATTTCTTTGCAGCAAAGTCCTTGTTCAGATCACTAAAATCCAGTTTCCGAACAAGATCATTTTCAAGTGACATCAGAGTAAGATGACTCAGCCTCTCCTGCCCCATTGTGGATCTGAGCCTATGTAGTTGCCCTTATCAGGCCTGCCAGATATGTCACTGGAGCCTCTGATAGCCAGTCCCCTCTTGACCAAAAACTTCACAACCACCAACACTATTCTCAACACGTAGGTCCAGTAGACACACTCTGACTCGAACTGTTTTTGCAGTTCTGTATCTATTCTTCCGCTGTCAGACACAAGCGTAACGTAGGTCAGTATCATTTTCCTGTGGTGTTCGCTATTTTCATGCTCTCCTATGCGCTCAGCGGCATGCTTCCAGTCGCTAAAACCAGTTTCGAAGATGGACTGACAGTTACCATCACTGAAGATGCGGCATGCAAAACAAAACACACAGCCGGTGGAAGGGGAATATAAGAGCCGGTGCCTTGACATGTACTCACCATTTACGAGCTTGCGTTTGAAGTGAAATTTCGAGAAAAAACGTCTCTGCTGTTTGTATACTCGTTCCGAAGCTTTGATATCCACATCCTTATTCTGGCAGGACTCCGGCCCTTTCTTAACCCAGTACGCTCGGACTCAATCATCTAAGGTTTCCTTTTCCCAGCGAGCTGGATCAGTGCTGTAAGGATCCTCAGTTGCGGAAACGTTAACATTAATGGCGACCCGACTTGGTTGTTCGGAGGCCTCTGTGGTCGAGAATCCCAAAGCAATGCTCTCTGCCTCTTCAACGTTAGCTGCTGACTGCGACAAGGCGGTCTTGTGCTAACGCTGGTGCTAGCGCTAACTGTTGAACAAGTCTCTATTTGTCCACCGGTCTCAGACTGTGAAAAGAGCGACGGTACTGCTGCATGATCGAGAACAGGTTAAAAAAAATTCTGTCAATTTCAATGTCTTTTTTAACGCTTCTTTCTCACGCTCCTGTTTTTTTTCTTTCTTTTTTTTCTTTTCTGTGCTCCACTCTCGTATTTTCTTTGTCCGCCATGATGATAGCTACCTATTTTGGGCCCCTGAGCTGCAGCCCAGCCTAGTTCTGCCTAAATTCCGGCCCTGATTACCATCGACAATTACGATCTAGAAGTGGTCCACGAGTTCACACACTTGGGGTCGACCATTAGAGACACTGTCTCCCTCGATGCTGAAATTAATAGGCATATCGGCAAAGCAGCATCGATCCTTGCTCGACTCCCCTCGCGGGTCTGGGAGAATCCGAAACTCGCTACAAAAATCAAGACTGCTGTATGCAATGCTAGCGTTATCAGACTTGGACCATCTCCTCCAAGCAGGAGAGGAAACTCAATAGTTTTCACCTGCACAGCTTTCGCCGCATCCTCGGCATCACCTGGAGAGATAAAGTCCCAAACTCTGAGGTCGTCTGGACTTCCCACAATGTTCACGGCTTTAAGACAACGCAGACTGTCCGTTCTATGAAGGATGGTAGACTGCCAAAGGCGAACTCTACGGAGAGCTAGCAACAGACAAGAGGAACGTTGGTAGACCCCAGCTTTGATTCTGCAAGCGCGACATGAAAGCCTTAAAAATCAGCACAGAGTGCTGGGAGGATACAGCAGATGACCGCAACAAATGGCGAGGTGCTTTTCAGCAACACCGAGAGCAAGGCGAAAGAGTGATCCTGAGTCAGTCTGAGGAGCGGAGAGCTAAACGGAGAGCACAGCGGACATCGGACAACAATTCCACGACGCCCTACACATGCAGCAACTGTGGCAGACCCTGCCGTTCCAGGATCGGCCTCAATAGCCACAGTCGACGCTTCTCGACAAACCAGTGACTACCGGAGGCGCAGGACCCATGGTCAACCACGACCAACGGAGGCCACACACAGACCATCCTTTCTAGCCATGATAAACTGTCATGTTATAAATTCTGACTTCTCTTTGTCCAGCGTTTTGTGGGTGAGATTATACTCAGTTTACGGAACGAGTAACAGGGGTACTTCATGGAATAAAAGTGATTTCGTCCCTTTCCAAGGATTTGATTTATGCAAAAGTATCATATTCTGTTTCTGCCTGGTTTCGAACCAGGGACCTTTCGCGTGTTAGGCGAACGTGATAACCACTACACCACAGAAACCTCACAATTATCTACGATGTAACACATATCATGGACACCAGTGGAACTACAGACAACGCACAGTTCCAGCCAATAAGGTCGAAAAACTAATGATTGAATTATATTCTAAAATCATATTCAGTATCAAGGAGAAAATTATACACTTTCAAAATTGTCCATAACAGCCGAAACTGAGAAAATGGGACGGAAACGAAGATGCAGACAGAAGCACGAGAGAGGGAAGGTTTCAAGGTTGACTGAATGAGAGATTCGGACGCATAGAGTACATAGCGATGGTAATTATGCTCATCCGATGTGCTCTGCCCTACATCCCTCCTGTGATGGACAAACAAAATTTCCCGAATGCTTGCAAAGTACAAAAAATAACATGGGAAAACAGTTGTTCATATGAGTGGTAATCTTCAGTACAGTATAGACCATAAGACAAAGGAGCAGACGTCGGCCATTCGGCCCATTGAATCTGCTCCGCCATTTTATCATGAGCTGATCCATTCTCCCATTTAGTCCCACTCCCTGGCCTTCTCACCATAACCTTTGATGCCCTGGTTACTCAGATACCTATCAATCTCTGCTTTAAATACACCCAATGACTTGACCTCCAGTGCCCCCCGTGGCAACAAATTCCATAGATTCACCACCCTCTGACTAAAAAAATTTCTTCGCATTTCTGTTCTGAATGGGCGCCCTTCAATCCTTAAGTCATGCCCTCTCGTGCTAGTCTTCCCCACCATGGGAAACAACTCTGCCACATCCACTCTGTCCATGTGTTTCAACATTCGAATTGTTTCTATAAGGTCCCCCCTCATTCTTCTACACTGCAAGGAGTACAGTCCAAGAGCGGTCAAACGTTCCTCATATGTTAACCTTCTCATTCCCGGAATCATTCTAGTGAATCTTCTCTGAACCCCCTCCAACGTCAGCACATCCTTTCTTAAATAAGGTGCCCAAAACTGCACACAGTACTCCAAGCGAGGTCTTACCAGTGCCTTATAGAGATTCAACATCACATCCCTGCTCCTATACTCTATTCCTCCAGAACTGAATGCCAACGTTGCCTTCGCCTTCTTCACCACCGACTCAATCTGGAGGTTAAGCTTAAGGGTATCCTGCACGAAGACTCCCAAGTCCCGTTGCATCTCGGAACTTTGAATTATCTCCCCATTTAAATAATAGTCTTCCAGTTTATTTCTTCCACCAAAGTGCATAACCATACACTTTCCAACATTTTATTTCATTTGCCACTTCTTTAGTCCATTCTTCCAATCTATCCAAGTCTCTCTGCAGACTCTCCGTTTCCTCAGCACTACCGGCCCCTCCACCTATCTTTGTATCGTCAGCAAACTTAGCCACAAAGCCATCTATTCCATAATCCAAATCGTTGAAGTACAATGTAAAAAGAAGCAGCCCCAACACGGACCCCTGTGGAACACCACTGGTAACCGGCAGCCACCAGAATGGGATCCCTTTATTCCCACTCTCCGTTTCCTGCCAATCAGCCAACACCCTATCCACATATGTAACTTTCCCGTAATTCCATGGGCTCTTATCTTGTTTTGCAGCCTCATGTGTGGCACCTTGTCAAAGGCCTTCTGAAAATCCAAATACACAACATCTATTGCATCTCCCTTGTCCATCCTACTTGTAATTTCCTCAAAAAATGCAATAGGTTTGTCAGGCAGGGTTTTTCTTTAAGGAGACCATGCTGAGTTTCGCCTATCTTGTCATATGCCTCCAGGTACTCCGTAACCTCATCGTTGACAATCGACTCCAACAACTTCTCAACCACCCATGTCAAGCTAACAAGTCTATAATTTCCTTTTTAGCTTCCTTGCCCCTTTCTTAAATAGCGGAGTGACATTTGCAATCTTCCAGTCCTGCGGAACCATGTCAGAATCTATTGACTTTTGAAAGATCATTGTTAATGCCTCCGCAATCTCCACAGCTACTTCCTTCAGAACACAGGGGTGCATTCCATCTGGTCCGGGAGATTTATCCATCTCTAGACTATTCAGCTTCCTGAGTATTTTCTCTGTCGTAATTGTGATTGTGCACACTTCTCTTCCCTGCCACCCTTGAGTGTCCGGTATACTGCTGATGTCTTCCTTAGTGAAGACGGATGTAAAATACTTGTTCAGATCTTCCGCCATCTCCTTATCTCCGATTACAATTTCTCCAGCATCATTTTCTATCGGTCCTATGTCTACTCTCACCTGTCTTTTACTCTTTATATACTTGAAAATGCTTTTAGTATCCTCTTTGATATTATTTGCTAGTTTCCTTTCATAGTTCATCTTTTCCCTCTTAATGACCTTCTTAGTTTCCTTTTGTAAGCTCTTAAAAACTTCCCATTCCTCTGTCTTCCCACTAATTTTTGTTTCCTTGTACGCCCTCTCCTTTGCTTTAACTTTGGCTTTGACTTCTCTTGTCAGCCACGGTTGCATCCTATTTCCATTCGAAAATTTATTTTTAAAAATATATCTGTCTTGCTCCTTCCTCACTTCTCGTATAAACTCCAGCCACTGCTGCGCTGCCGTCCTTCTCGCTAGTGTCCCCTTCCAGTCAACGTTGGCCCATTCCTCCCTCATGCCACTGTAATTTCCTTTACTCCACTGAAATACCGACACATTGGATTTCGGTTTCTCTTTCTCAAATTTCACAGTGAACTCAATCATGTTATGATCACTGTCTCCTAAGGGTTCCTTCAGCTCAGTCTCTCTAATCACCTCCGGTTCATTACACAATACCCAATCCAGTGCAGCCGACCCCCTAGTGGGCTCAACAAAAAGCTGTTCTAAAAAGCCATCTCGCAAACATTCTACAAATTCTCTGTCTTGAGATTCAGTGCCGACCTGATTTTCCCAATCCACTCACAATTATCATAACACTGCCCTTCTGACAAGCAGTTTCCATTTCCTTTTGTAATTTGTAGTCCACATCCCTGCGAAGACCCTTTATCCGAACAACAATGTTCATTACCGCACCACTGAATCTTGCTACATACAAACTAGGCATGACGAACGGAGGTGTGTGTTTGGGGTGCGGCTTTGAGTTAAATTCCACTTAGTGACTGTAACAAAGATTATGTCAAGTCAGAAAATGCGTCTACTAACTTCGGATGGACAGAGTCAGCGAAGGAAAAGAGGTTCCCAGCGTTGCTCAGGCAGAGACAGGTCGCTCTCCTACAGCAACACCTGCGTGACAAAGGTTATCCTTGCAAGTAAATACCCTCCAATAAAGGGAGTTCATACTATACGCTGAAAGCGTCTCTGGGAGTTCCAAACCACAGTCTCCTTTTCACTGGGCAGTCTTTGTGACCAGTTAATCTCCGTGGCATTCGCACCGTCTGCGCGCTGTACTGATGCGCTGGAACTTATTCTGTATCGTCGGTCCGATGGAATTGCTTCAAATTCTGCTAACTTCTTTAACTTCAGAATTCCATCTAATTTGAAACGTGTGCATAACCATGTTTTGGGAAGCATTCTCCCCAATGGCATGTACGGCTGAATTTCTAAAGACTGCATTTGCAACATTCGAATCCCTTTTCCGCCAATTGTCGATAAGTGAGGCCGGGTGCTGGAAGGAACGCAGATACGTGGAAGATTCGGGATGAAATGACAAATTGGCTGCGAAGGGAATCGAAGGCACTTACCTAGGATGCGAATAATCGCAGGTGAGAAGCCATCGCAGTGTGTGACAGAGAGAGTGTGTCACTGCGCATTGTTGTTTCAGATGAGAGTTTTACACAATCCTTCTCCACGCTCCCTACACCTAACCTTTCCTCTCATCTGCCTTCTCCTAGAACCAGCCAGCTTTACCAAACTTCTTATCCTTGTTCGTGCCCCATCTTTTTTAGTCCTGATAGACGATCGAGGCATAAATGCTGACTTCTGTTTGTCCAGCGTTTTGTGGGTGAGGTTATGCTCAGTTTACGGACGAGTAACAGAAGTTCTCCATTGAATAAACCTGGTTGCTACCCTTTCCAATTATTTGATTTATACAAAATTATGACAGAATGTTTCTGCCTGGTTTCGAACCAGGGACCTTTCGCGTGTAAGGCGAACGTGATAACCACTACACTACAGAAACTCTACGGCTGCCTATTATCTACCACATGCAGCAGATACGAATAGACTTATACGAAACACTCACTTCCAGCTTTTAGAAAACCGATTTTAATGACTGAATTGTATAAGAAATTCAATCTCATATCAATAAAAATTGTAAGCAATGGCTTATTTACACACCTAATATTCTTCACGAATCCTGCCCCAACTGTAACTAGCTCCCGTTGAGTCCAGCTGGCGCTGTAGGAACTCACCACTTATTTCAAAATCCGCTTGTCGCCCTGTGACTTCCTACATGTGCGGTCGAAATAGAGTTTTCAGCACGAAGGAAAACAATAAACAAATTAAAAGGTTAATAACGGCAGACACTGAGAAAATGCGGCAGAAACCAAGGTGGGGAATGGGCCCGATAGGGGGTAGGCTTCAAACTCGACTGAACGAGAAATTCAGACACACGGATGATAATTCTGTTCATCCCATGTGCGCCACATTGAATCGGTCATGCCCTCCTTCCCACCTGTGATGGGCAAACAAATTGTCCGAATGCTTGCAAAGTACAGCAGTTGTCCGTTTGAATAGAAACACACAATATACACGCTCATAGTGACAAACTGGAGCACGAGAAATATTTACTTTGCCGTCCACTATCGAACTGGGAACTATTGGCGTGTAAGTTGACCGTGATAACCACTGCACTATAAAAACCGCCGGAGTGCAAAAAAACAAGACCAGTTTATATAGAACACGGAAAGCTGCTCGGCGTTGAAGTGTAAATGGAAGGATACCTGGTTGCTACCCTTTCCAATTATTTGATTTATACAAAATTATGACAGAATGTTTCTGCCTGGTTTCGAACCAGGGACCTTTCGCGTGTTAGGCGAACGTGATAACCACTACACTACAGAAACGTTGCTGCTGCGTATCATATATCACATGCAGGGGATACAATGCACAACACACACTTCCCTCTATTAAAACCCAAACGCTAACGACTGAATTATATACTAAAATCAAACCCAATATCGATAAAAATGAATGCA
Organism: Mobula hypostoma; assembly: GCF_963921235.1. Lineage (NCBI taxonomy): Eukaryota > Metazoa > Chordata > Chondrichthyes > Myliobatiformes > Myliobatidae > Mobula > Mobula hypostoma. The sequence continues at coordinate 249,789,747 of NC_086098.1, forward strand.
ATGAATCATTTCCTTTCATAATACTCTTAACGAATCCCGCCACAACTGAAACTGCCTCCTGCTGAGTCCAGATGAGGATGTAGAAATGCACCACGTATCTCAAATTCCACCTACCGTGTTGTGACTTCATTCCGGTGTGGGTGTCAAGTGGAGTTCTCAACGCGAAGGAAAAATATACGCGTTCAAAATTATCCATAACGGCTGTTACTGGGAAAATAAGGATAGTATCAAAAGATGCAGACGGGCGCCCAGGAGGGGGAAGGCTTCAAAGTAGACTGAACGAGAGATTCAGACACACAGAGTACATTGTGATGGTAATTCTATTCATCCCATGGGCGCCGTAGTGAATTGGTCCTGCCCTTCCTCCTGCCTGTGATGGACAAACACAATTTTTCGAATGTACAGGAAATGATTTGGGACAGTAGTTGTCCATTTGAGTTGTAATCTTCAGCATACACGCTCTTACTGACAAACTGGGGCACGAGTAGTATTTACGTTACCGTCCTCTATCGAGCTTGGAACTATTAGCGTGTAAGTTGACTGTGATAACCACTGAAGTATAAAAACCAGTGGGGTGTAAAAAACAAGACCAGTTTCCATGGAAGGTGGAGACCTGCTGGGAGCTGAAGAGGAAATGGAAGCATGCCATTTCACTGAATCTGTCGGCTGTGAGAGAAAGAGACTCCCAGCGCTGCTCGGGCAGAGACAGGTCGCTCCTCTACGGCAACCCCTGTGTGACAAATCAGGGAATGGCAATTCTTGCAAAGAACGTCACTTTAATAAAGGACGATAACCTCAGAAACTAAAAGCGCCTCTACGAATTCCAAACCTCCCTCCCCCTTTCAGTGGACAGACTTTCTGACCAGTTAAGCTACGTGGCATTCGTCTGCCCTCGAGCTGTACTGTTGAGATGGAACTTGTTCTGTATCGTCTGATTGCGATGGAATTGCCTCAACGTCTGCTAACTTCTTCAAATTCTGCGTTCCCTCTCCTTTGAAATGTTTCATAACCGTGTTCAGCGACAGATTTTTCCGTGTGTAATGTACTCCTGATTTGTTAAATAGTGCATTTGCAACATCCTAACCCTTCTCCCGCCATTTGACGATCAGTGAAGTAAAGTGCTGGGCTGTGAAAAACAAGAACAGTTTACATAAAACGTGGAAACTTACTGGGCGTTGAAGAGTAACTGGAAAGATACCATCTCCGTGAATATGACGGCTGTGAGAGGAAGCGGAATCTGGAGAAAATTTTCAGTGTTTCTCTCCGATCCAGATTCTGAATTCCTGTCACAAGACTCACACGATAGTGGAGTAACTGCTCTCGTCATGCAGCATTGAGAGAGAGGAATTCGCCGTCAACGATTACTGGCACAGACCCATTATCCGAGCAACGATGGGACGATCCTGTTCATCACCGCCCCACCGAATCCGTCGATTGGTTGACGGCGCCTTAACTGAAGGGATCAGAGGAACGACACCCTGACAGTATATCTTCAGTGCGGATCGGGAGACGGTTTCAAACAAGCAGGCCTGGTGTTGAAATTCTTCAAGTCAAGCCGGTGAATCATAATTAGCCGGCCCGCTGCATTGCAGAGATCTCAGTATCAGTGTAAATAAAGTATCGATCAAGTGTCTTGGCACGAATTGTCAATCGTTTATTCTGTTCCGTAGATGCCGTCTGACTCGTTGATTTTCCGGCACATTTCCAGCATTTGCGAAATTTCTTATGTTGTTGCGTTCCTCCAGCACTTTGTGTGTCTTGTTACATGCAACCTCGGCGGAACGAACAGAGGTAGTGGGATGAGGTGCGTTTTGAGTTAAGTTCCACTCAGCTACGTGGCACTCACACCGTCCTCAAGCAGTACGGATGAGATGGAACTTGTCCTGTATCACCCGATGGCGATGGAAATGATTCAAATTCCGCTAACTTCTGCAAATTCAGTATTCCATCTACTCTGAAATGCTGCATAACCGTGTTCAGGGAGGGATTTCCCCCAGTGCCTGGTTCAGGGACGGATTTCCCCCAGTGCGAAGTCTGCCTGATTTGCTAATACTGCATTTGCAACATCCTCATCCTTCCCCCTGCATCTGATGATCAGCGAAACTACGTGCTATAAGGCACGTAGAATGGGGACGATTGGGGATGAAATGACAAACTGGGTGCTGAGTTAATCGAACACACGTACGTGGGATGAGAGTAATCGTAGATCAGTAGATATGACAGCGTGGGACAGGACATGTGTCCATTTGTCAGCGGACTGAGCTGAGAATTTTGCACAATTATTCTGCACGCTCCCTACACCTTACATTCGCTCTCACCTTCCTCCTCCTATCACCTGCCGGCGTGTACACGCCTTTACAAAACTTCTGATTGCGGTTCGTGGCCCTTCTTTCACAGTCCTGATGAACGGGCACGTTGCTGACTAGATGCTGACTAATCATGCTCCAGCGATTTGTGGGTGAGAGGATGCTTTGTTTATGAAACGAGTAACAGTAGTACTAAACAAGAGCATAAGCGATAGCAGCAGAAGTAGGTTATTCGGTCTATTGAGTTTGCTCCGCTATTCAATCATGGGCTGATCCACTTCTCCAGTCATCCACACTCTATTGACCTCTCTCCATGCCGGTTCATGTCATGGCTAATCAAGAACCTATCTCTGTCTGCCTGAAATTCATTCAATGACTTGGCCTCAAAGTCATTGTGGCAACAAATTCAACAGATTTACCACCCTCTGAGTAAAGTAATTTCTCTGCATCTCTGTTCTATCTGGACGTCCTTCAATCCTGAAGTCGTGCCCTCTTGTCCTAGACTCCATTACCTTGGGAAATAACTTTGCCATATCTAAATTTTTCAGGTCATTTAACATTGGGAATGTTTCCATGAGATGCCCCCTCATTCTCCTGAACTCCAGGGAATACAGCGGAAGACGTTCCTCATATGGTAACATTTTCATTCATGGAATCATTCTCGCGAATCTTCTCTGAACCCTCCCCAATGTCAGTATATGCTTTCTAAAATAAGGAGTCCAATACTGCACTTAATACTCCAAGTGTGCTCCCATCAAGAGTGCCTTATAGAGCCTTAACATCACATCTTTGCTCTTTTATTCTATACGTCTAGAAATGAAAGCCAACATTGCATTCGCCTTCTTTACCACTGACTCAACCTGGAGTTTAACATTTAGGGTATCCAGCATAAAGACTCTAAAGTTCCTTTGCATTTCTGCATTTTGAATTTTCTCCCCATTTAAATAATAGTCTGCCCATTTATTTCTTCCACGAAAGTGCATGACCATACACTTTCCAACATCGTATTTCATTTGCCACTTCTTTGCCCATTCCCCTAAACTATCTAAGTCTCTCTGCAGGTTCTCTGTTTCCTCAACACTACCCGCTCCTCCACCTATCTTTGTACCACAGTACAAATCAATGACATACATCGTAAAAGGAAGCGGTCCCAACACCGAGTCCTGTGGAACTCCATTAGTAACCGGCAGCCAGAATACGATCCCTTTATTCCCACTCTCTGTTTTCTGCCGACCAGCCAATGCTCCACCCATTCTACTATCGTCCCTGTAATTCCATCTGCTCTTATCTTGCTAAGCAGCCTCATGTGCGTACTGTGTCAAAAGCCTTCTGTACATCCAACTGCACCACCTCTACTGCATCTCTTTTGTCTACCCCGCTTGTAATTTCCTTAAAAATTGCAGTAGGCTGGTCAGGCAGGATTTTTTTTTCAGGAAACCAGGCTGGCTATAGAACCATGGAACCATAGAAACTACAGCACAGAAACAGGTCCTTTGGCCCTTCTTGGCTGTGCCGAACCATTTTCTGCCTAGTCCCACTGACCTGCACACGGACCATATCCCTCCATACACCTCCCATCCATGTATCTGTCCAATTTATTCTTAAATGTTAAAAAAGAACCCGCATTTACGACCTCGTCTGGCAGCTCATTCCATACTCCCACCACTCTCTGTGTGAAGAAGCCCCCCTAATGTCCCCTTTAAACTTTCCCCCCCTCACCCTTAACCCATGTCCTCTGGTTTTTTTCTCCCCTTGCCTCAGTGGAAAAAGCCTGCTTGCATTCACTCTATCTATACCCATCATAATTTTATATACCTCTATCAAATCTCCCCTCATTCTTCTACGCTCCAGGGAATAAAGTCCTAACCTATTCAACCTTTCTCGGTAACTGAGTTTCTCAAGTCCCGGCAACGTCCTTGTAAACCTTCTCTGCACTCTTTCAACCTTATTTATATCCTTCCTGTAATTTGGTGACCAAAACTGAACACAATACTCCAGATTCGGCCTCACCAATGCCTTATACAACCTCATCATAACATTCCAGCTCTTAGAGTCAATACTTCGATTAATAAAGGCCAATGTACCAAAAGCTCTCTTTACGACCCTATCTACCTGTGACGACACTTCTAGGGAATTTTGTATCTGTATTCCCAGATCCCTCTGTTCCACTGCACTCCTCAGTGCCTTACCATTAACCCTGTATATTCTACGTTGGTTTGTCCTTCCAACGTGCAATACCTCACACTTGTCAGTATTAAACTCCATCTGCCATTTTTCAGCCCATTTTTCCAGCTGGTCCAAGTCCCTCTGCAGGCTCTGAAAACCTTCCTCACTGTCTACTACACCTCCAATCTTTGTATCATCAGCAAACTTGCTGATCCAATTTACCACATTATCATCCAGATCATTGATATAGATGACAAATAACAATGGACCCAGCACTGATCCCTGTGGCACACCACTAGTCACAGACCTCCACTCGGAGAAGCAATTCTCTACCACCACTCTCTGGCTTCTTCCATCGAGCCAATGTCTAATCCAATTCACCACCTCTCCGTGTATACCTAGCGACTGAATTTTCCTAACTAACCTCCCATGCGGGACCTTGTCAAAGGCCTTACTGAAGTCCATGTAGACAATATCCACTGCCTTCCCTTCATCCACTTTCCTGGTAACCTCCTCGAAAAACTCCAACAGATTGGTCAAACATGACCTACCACGCACAAAGCATTGTTGACTCTCCCAAATAAGTCCCCGTCTATCCAAATGCTTGTAGATTCTGTCTCTTAGTACTCCCTCCAATAACTTACCTACTACTGACGTTAAACTCACCGGCCTATAATTTCCCGGATTACTTTTCGATCCTTTTTTAAACGACGGAACAACATGAGCCACTCTCCAATCCTTCGGCACTTCACCCGGAGACAGCGACATTTTAAATATTTCTGCCAGGGCCCCCGCAATTTCAACACTAGTCTCCTTCAAGGTCCGAGGGAACACCCTGTCAGGTCCCGGGGATTTATCCACTTCAATTTTCCTCAAGACAGCAAGCACCTCCTCCTTTTCAATCTGTACAGTTTCCATGGTCTCACTACTTGATTCCCTCAATTCCATAGATTTCACGCCAGCTTCCTTAGTAAATACAGACGCAAAAAACCTTTTTAAGATCTGCCCCATTTCCTTTGATTCCGCACAAAGCCGACCACTCTGATCTTCAAGAGGACCAATTTTATCCCTTAAAATCCTTTTGCTCTTAATATACTTCTAAAAGCTCATTGGACTGCCAAGGCAACCTCATGTCTTCTTTTAGCCCTCCTGCTTTCTTTCTTAAGTATTTTCTTGCACTTCTTATACTCCTCAAGGACCTGATTTACCCCCTGTTTCCTATACACTTCATACAACTCCCTCTTCTTTATCAGAGTTGCAATATCCCTTGAGAACCAAGGTTCCTTATTCCTATTCAATTTGCCTTTAATCCTGACAGGAACATACAAACTCTGCACTCTCAAAATTTCCCCCTTGAAGGCTTCCCACCTACCAATCACATCTTTGCCAGAGAACAACCTGTCCCAATCCACGCTTTTTAGATCCTTTCTCATTTCTTCAAATTTGGCCTTCTTTCAGTTCAGAACCTCAACCCTAGGACCAGATCTATCCTTGTCCATGATCAAATTGAAACTAATGGTGTTATGATCACTGGAACCAAAGTGCTCCCCTACACAGACTTCCGTCACTTGCCCTAATTCGTTTCCTAACAGAAGATCCAATATTGTATCCCCTCTAGTTTGTCCCTCTATATATTGATTTAGAAAACTTTCCTGAACACATTTTACAAACTCTAAACCATCTAGACCCCTAACAGTATGGGAGTCCCAATCAATTTATGGAAAATTAAAATCCCCTACCACCACAACTTTATGTTTCCTGCAGTTGCCTGCTATCTCTCTGCAGATTTGCTCTTCCAAGTCTCGTTGACTATTGGGTGGTCTGTAATACAATCCCACTAATGTGACCATATCTTTCCTGTTTCTCAGCTCCACCCATAAGGACTCAGTAGACAAGCCCTCTAATCTGTCCTGCCTGAGCACTGCTGTAATATTTTCCCTAACAAGCAATGCTACTCCCCCACCTTTCATTCCTCTGCCTCGATCACACCTGAAACATCGGAACCCTGGAATATTAAGCTGCCAGTCCTGCCCCTCCTGTAGCCAAGTTTCACTCATTGCTACAACATCATAATTCCACGTGTCAATCCACGCCCTCAACTCATCCGCCTTCCCCGCAATACTCCTAGCATTGAAATATATACACCTCAGAAGATTTTTACCACCACTCACAACCTTTCTATCAGCGGATTTGCTTAAACTTTCAACATCATTTATTTTCACCCCAGCCACACTGTCAGCTCTGGCACTCTGGTTCCCATCCCCCTGCTATCTTGTCATGTACCTCCAGGTTTTCGATAGTCTCATCCCTAACAATCGATTCCAATATGTTTCCACTGATGTCAGGCTAACAGCTTTATATTTTCCTTTCTGCAGCCTCCCACCCTTCTTAAATAGCTGAGCAACATTCATAATATTTCAGTCATCCGGTACAATGCCGGAATCTATCGATTCTTGAAAATCATTGCTGATGACTCCACAAATTCTCCAGCTACTTCTTTCAGGACCCGACAGTGCATTTGGGACTTTATATATTTAATAAAGCTTTTACTATCTTCTTTGATTTTAGTTACCAGCTTCCTTTTACAATTAATCTTTTCCTTCCTAATGACATTCTTAGTTTCCTTCTGCAAGTTTTTAAAAAATTCCGAATCCTCCATCTTCCCACTATCTTTGATTTCCTTGTATGACTCTCTTTTGCTTTTACTTTGGCTCTAACTTCACTTGTCAGGCACGGTAGTGTCCTTCTTCCGTTCGAAAATCTATTCTTATTTGGAATATATAACCATATAACAATTACAGCACGGACACAGGCTATCTCGGCCCTTCTAGTCCGTGCCGAACTCCTACTCTCACCTAGTCCCACCGACCTGCACTCGGTCCATAACCCTCCATTCCCTTCCTGTCCATATATCTATCCAATTTAACTTTAAACGACTATATCTGTCCTGCATTTCCCTCAATTTTCGCAGAAACTCGAGCCATTGTTGCTGCGCTGTCCTTCCTTCTCGTGCCCATTTCCAGTCAACTTTGGCCAATTGCCCTCTCACGCCATTGTAATTTCCTTTATTCCACTGAAATATCGACACATTGCAATTTAGTTTCTCCTTCCCAAAGTTCAAAGTGAACTAGAACATATTGTGATCTCTGTACCCGAAGTGTTTCTTAATCTTAAGCTGTCTTATCACCTCCGCATCATTGCACAGCACCGAATCCAGTACAGTCAATCGCCTAGTGGGCTCAACAGCAAGCTGTTCTAAAAAGCCATCCCTTAGACATTCCACAAAATCTCTCTCTTGAGGTCCAGTACTGGCCTGCTTTTACCAATCCATTTTCATGTTAAAATCCCGAACGATTGCCATGACATTGTCCTTCTGACACGCTTTTTTTATTACCTGCTATAATTTGTAATCCACATTCCGGCTGCTGTTTGGAGGCCTGGATACAACTGCCGTTATGGTCCTTTTACCATTGCCATCTCTTAACTCAACCCATGGAGATTCTAGACCTTCCGATCTTATGTCATTCGTTTCCAATGATTTAATATTGTTTCTTGTACACAGGGCCACACTAAGCTGTCTAGCTACTAACCTATCTTTCCGATACACCGTATATCCTTGGATGTTCAGTTCGAATGGCAGCCATACTTTAGCCAAGTTTCAGAGATGGCCACATCGTCATACTGAATTTCAAAATTGTCCATTTTCTATGCTCCGTGCTTTTAAATATAACACTTCCAGTGCAGTATTTTTTGAATTCTGTTTTAACTGCATCACGTCTCTGTTGCCCTGTAAATCATCCCACTGGCTGTGATGAAGCCTCATTTCCTGCCTGTCCTTTCTATCATCTCTGTTGCACGCTATCTTTGATTTATTTCTATTTCCCCCTTCCTCAGCCCTATCAGTCCGGTTCCCATCCCCTGCCAAGTTCTTTTAAACCGTCCCTAACAGCTCTATTCAACCTGCCTGCTCGGATACTGGACCACTTTGGTTTCAGGTTCAGCCCTTTCTTTTAGTACAGATCATAACTCCCACAGAAATGGCCCCAGTGATCCACGAACCTGAAACCCGCCCCCTACTGCCGTCTCTCAGCCACGCATTAATATGCCTGATCATACTGTTCTTGCTCTTGTTAGCACGTGGCACAGGCAGCAATCATGACATTAGTACCCTGGAGGTCCTGCTTTTCAGCTTCCTACCCAACACCCTGAATTCTCTCTTCAGGCCACCTCCCTTTCTCTACCAATGTCATTGGAACCAACATGTAGCAAGACTCTGACCGTTCACCCCATGCCTTCAGAAGACTCTGCACCCGATCGGAGACATTCGATACCCTGGCAACTGGGAAGCAACACTGCATGCGGGTTTCTCTATCAGGCTAATAAAGCCTCCTTCCTGTTCCCCTGAATACTGGGAAAGATTGGAGTTAAAATGACAAACTGGGTGCTGAGTGAATCGAACGCACATACCTGGGATGAGAAAAGTCGCATGTCAGAAGAGATCACAGTGTGGGACAGAGAGAGTGGGTCACTGCTAACAGTGTCACAGATCAGAATTTTACACAGATCTTTTCCACGCTCCGTGCCTCTTACCTTCTCCCTCAGCTCCCTCCTCCTATCACCTGCCGGGGTGTACACACCTTTACCAAACTTCTTATTCTGGTTCCTGCCCCTTCTTTTGCAGTCCGGATGAACGGTCACGGCATAAGTGCTAACTGCTCTTGCTCCAGAGTTTTGTGGGTGAGGGGATGCTCTGTATCAGAAATATCAGAATACTCTGTAACAGAAGTACTCCATTGAATTAACCTGTGGTTGCGTCCCTTTCCAAGGACTTGATGTAAACAAAACTATGCCCGAATGTTTCTGCCTGGTTTCGAACCAGGGACCTTTCGCGTGTTAGGCGAACGTGATAACCACTACACTACAGAAACGCGACGACTGCCTGTTATGTCCCGCATCCAGCTGATACGAATGGACTATACAAAACACTCACTCCAGATACTGGAAAACCGGTATTAAAGACTGAATTGTATACTGCACTGAAATCAAACTCAGTAACAAGTGCATACAATGACTCATTTCCACTCCTCACGAAACCCGCCCCAACTGTAACTAGTTCCCGTTGAGTCCGGTTGGGGCTGTAGCAACGCACCACGTATTTCAAAATCCACTTGTTCCCCTTTGACTTTTTTCATGTGTCGTCGATGTAGAGTTTTCAACGCGAAGGAAAACAATATAAACAAAATTTAAAAAAAGGTTAATAACGGACGATACGGAGAAAATAGGGCAGTGATCACGATGGAGACTGGACCCGAGAGGGGAAAGGTCGAATGAACGAGAGATTCAGACACACATAGCGATGGTAATTCTGTTCACCGTATTGAACCGGTCCTGCTCTACTTCCCGCCTGTGATGAGCCAGCAAAGGGGAGGGGAAAGGTCGAATGAACGAAGGGGACCCGAGAGGGGAAAGGTCGAATGAACGAGAGATTCAGACACACATAGCGATGGTAATTCATGTGCGCCGTATTGAACCGGTCCTGCTCTACTTCCCGCCTGTGATGAGCCAGCAAACATGTCCGAATGCTTGCAAAGTAGAAAGATACCTTCGGGCAGCAGTTGTCTGTTTAAATACAAACCCACAGTATACACGCTCATAGTGACAAACTGGAACAGGAGAAATATTTACGTTGCCGTTTTCTATCGAACTGGGAACTGTTGGCGTGTAATTTGACAGTGATAACCACTGCAGTATAAAAACAGCTGAGCTGTTTAATACAAGATTAGTTTACATAGGACGTGAAAACCGGCTGGGCGTTGAAGAGTAAATGGAAAAATACCATTTCAGTGAATATGTCCGCTGTGAGAGAAAGGGGAATCTGGTGAAATGCTTCAACGTGTTTCTCCCCGACCCAGATTGTGAATACTTGTCACAATACGCACACAATAGTGGAGTAACTCCTCTTGTCATGCAGCAGCGAGAGAGAGAGGAATACGCTGTCAACGTTTCGGGTGAACACTCTTTACCCGAGCAACGGTGGGGCGCACCTGCTGATCACCGCACCACTGGATCTGTCGGTGGTGTTCACGGTGCATGAAGAGACGGGATCAGAGGACGACACACTCACAGTGTATTTTCAGAGTGGATTGGGAGACAGTTTCAAACAAGCAGGTCCGATCCTGAAGTTGTTCAAGTCAGGACGGTGAATTATAAGTAGCCGCCACTCTGCATTCCAAAGATCTCTATATCAGTGTGAATAAAGTATCAATTAAATATCTTGGCATGAATTGTCAATTGTTTATTCTCTTCCGTAGATGCCGTCTGACATCTTGATTTCCCCGCACATTTGAGCATTTGCGGAATTTCTTTAGTTGTTGATTCCTGCAGCAGTTTCTGTACCTTGCAATATAGAAACTAGGCGGGACGAACGGCGGTGTGGGAGAGGATGCAGTTGCGACTTAAATTCCATTTGGTGAATGTAACGAAGTTTAACTCGTGTCAGGAAAATGCGTTCTTCTACCTGCGGACGGACTGAGTCAGAAAAGGAAAAGAGGTTCCCAGCGCTGCTAAGGCTGAGACAGGTCGTTCTCCTACGGAAACCCCTGCGTGAAATATCTCGGAATGGTTATTCTTGCAAGTAACGCTCCTTCAATAAAGGAAGGTAACGGTATAAACTAAAAGCGGCACTGGGAGTTCCAAACCGCCGTCTCCTTTTCACTGGACGGACTTCTTGACCAGTTAAGCGACGTGGCATTCACAGCGTCTTCGAGCTGTACTAATGGGATGAGACATGCTCTGTATTGTCTGATGGATGGAAGTGCTTCAACTTCTGCTAGCTTCTTTAAATTCACTTTACAGTGCACGCTGTCGGAGCAGTGCTGCCAGGATAATCAAGGACACGACCCACTTTTCGTCCGTCTTCCCTCCAGGAGAAGGCTCAGGAGATTGAAGACTCGTACGGCCAGATTTGGGAACCGCTTCTTTCCAACTGTGATAAGACTGATGAAAGGATCCTGACCCGGATCTGGGCCGTACCCTCCAATATCCAGACCTGCCTCTCAGTATTTTTGCACTACCTTACTTTCCATTTTCTATTTTCTATTTATAATTTGAATTTGTAATATTTACTATCGACTTGTACTCCAGGGAGGGGGAAGGGCAGAATCAAATATCGCTGTGATGATTGGACGCTCTAGTATCAATTGTTTGGCGACAATAAAGTATAAAATAATAAAGTATAAAGTAAATTTCAGTATTCAGTCTATTCTGAAATGATGCATAACCGTGTTCAGGGACGGATTCACCCATATCCACTCTACGCCTGATTGGCTAAATAGTGCATTTGCTACATCCGAAACCTTCTCTCGCCTCTTGTCGATCAGTGAAGCCAGGTGCTAGAAGGCACGTAGATAGGGGAAGATTGGGAATGAAATGAGAAACTAGGTGCTGTGTGAATCGAACGCACATACCTGGAATGAGAAGAGTCGCATGTCAGAGGAGATCACAGCGTGGGTCAGATTGTGTCACAGCTAACAGCGGTCTCAGAGGAGAATTCTTCTCCGCGCTCTCTGCATCTTGCCCTCCCTCTCAACTGCCCTCTCCTGTCACCTGCCGGCGTGTACAGACCTTTACCAAACTTCTTATTCTGGTTCCTGCACCTTCTTTTGCAGTCCTGATGTACGGTCACGGCATAAATGCTAACTGCTCTTGCTCCAGAGTTTTGAGGGTGAGGGGATGCTCCGTATCAGAAATATCAGAATGCTCTGTAACGGAAGTACTCCATTGAATTAACCTGTGGTTGCGTCCCTTTCCAAGGACTTGTTATAAACAAAAGTGTGCCCGAATGTTTCTGCCTGGTTTCGAACCAGGGACCTTTCGCGTGTTAGGCGAACGTGATAACCACTACACTACAGAAACGCTACGACTGCCTGTTATGTCCCGCATCCAGCGGATATGAATGGACCTATACAACACACTCACTTCCAGATACTGGAAAACCGATATTAACGACTGAGTTGTATACTAAAATCAAACTCAATAACAAATGCATGCAATGGTTCATTTCCACTCCTCACGAATCCTGCCCCAACGTCAACTAGCTCCCGTTGAGGCCGGCTGGGGATGTAGGAACGGGCCACGCATTTCAAAATCCGCTTGTTCCCGTTTGACTTTTTTCATGTGTGGTCGATGTAGAGTTTTCAACGCGAAGGAAAACAATAAACAAATTTTTAAAATGTCAATAACGGCCGAGACGGAGAAAATGGGGCAGAGATCACGATGGTGGCAGGGCCCCAGAGGGGGAAGGCTTCAAGGGCGACTGAACGAGAGATTCGGACGCACAGTGTACATAGCGATGGTAATTCTGTTCATCCCATGTGCGCCGTATTGAACCGGTCCTGCTCTACTTCCCGCCTGTGATAAGCAAGCAAACATGTCCGAATGCTTGCAAAGTAGAAAGATACCTTCGGGCAGCAGTTGTCTGTTTAAATACAAACCCACAGTATACACGCTCATTGTGACAAACTGGAACACGAGCAATATTTACGTTGCCGTTTTCTATCGAACTGGGAACTATTGGCGTGTAATTTGACAGCGATAACCACTGCAGTATAAAAACCGCTGAGATGTTAAAAACAAGACCAGTTTACATAGGACATGAAAACCGGCTGGGCGTTGAAGAGTTAGTGGAAGGATACTACAAACGTCCTTCAGTGAATATGTCGGCTGTGAATGAATGGGGAATCTGGTGAAACGCTTCAACGTGTTTCTCCCCGACCCAGATTGTGAATACTTGTCACAGTACGCACATAAAAGTGGAGTAACTCCTCTTGTCATGCAGCAGCGAGAGAGAGAGGAATACGCTGTCAACGTTTCGAGTGAACACTCTTTAACCGAGCAACGATGGGGCGCACCTGCTGATCACCGCACCACTGGATCTGTCGGTGGTGTTGACGGCGCCTGAAGAGACGGGATCAGAGGAACGACACACTCACAGTATGTTTTCAGTGTGGATTGGGGGACCGTTTCAAACAGGCAGACCGGATGCTAAAGTTATTCAAGTCAGGACGGTGAATTATAAGTAGCTGCCACTCTGCATTCCAAAGATCTCTGTATCAGTGTAAATAAAGTATCAATCAAATATTTTGGCATGAATTGTCAATTGTTTATTCTCCTTCGTAGATGCCGTCTGACATCTTGATTTCCCCGCACATTTGAGCATTTGCGGAATTTCTTTAGTTGCTGATTCCTGCAGCAGTTTCTGTACCTTGCAATATAGAAACTAGGCGGGACGAACGGCGGTGTGGGAGAGGATGCAGTTGTGACTTAAATTCTATTTGGTGAATGTAACGAAGATTAAGTCGTGTCAGGAAAATGCGTTCTTCTACCTGCGGACGGACTGAGTCAGAAAAGGAAAAGAGGTTCCCAGCGCTGCTAAGACTGAGATAGGTCGTTCTCCTACGGAAACCCCTGCGTGATATATCTCGGAATGGCTATTCTTGCAAGTAACGCTCCTTCAATAAAGGAAGGTAACCGTATAAACTAAAAGCGCCACTGGGAGTTCCAAACCGCCGTCTCCTTTTCACTGGACGGACTTCTTGACCAGTTAAGCGACGTGGCATTCACAGCGTCCTCGAGGTGTACTAATGGGATGAGACTTGCTCTGTATTGTCTGATGGATGGAAGTGCTTCAACTTCTACTAACTTCTTTAAATTCACTTTACAGTGCACGCTTTCGGAGCAATGCTGCCAGGATAATCAAGGACACGACCCACTTATCGTCCCTCTTCCCTCCAGGAGAAGGCTCAGGAGCCTGAAGACTCGTACGGCTAGATTTGGGAACCGCTTCTTTCCAACAGTGATAATTTGCTGAACGGATCCTGACCCGGATCTGGGCCGTGCCTTCAAATACCCGGACCTGTCTCTCGTGTTTTTTTTTGCACTACCTTACTTTCCATTTTCTATTTTCCGGTTATGATTTATAGTTTAAATTTGTAATATTTACTATCGATTTGTAATCCAGGGAGCGGGAAGAGCAGAATCAAGTATCGATGTGATGATTGTACGTTCTAGTATCAATTGTTTGGCGACAATAATGTATAAATAATAATGTATAAAGTAAAATTCAGTATTCAATCTCTTCTGAAATGATGCATAACCGTGTTCAGGGACGGATTCACCCATATCCAGTCTACGCCTGATTTCCTAAATAGTGCATTTGCTACATCCGAAACCTTCTCTCGCCTCTTGTCGATCAGTGAAGCCAGGTGCTAGAAGGCACGTAGACAGGGAAAGATTGGGAATGAAATGAGAAACTAGGTGCTGTGTGAATCGAACGCACATACCTGGAATGAGAAGAGTCGCATGTCAGAGGAGATCACAGCGTGGGACAGGTTGTGTCACAGCTAACAGCGGTCTCAGAGGAGAATTTTATACAATTGTTCTCCACGCTCTCTACATCTTGCCCTCCTTCTTAACTGCCCTCTCTTGTCACCTGCCGGCGTGTATAGACCTTTACCAAACTCCTTGTTTTGGTTCCTGCCCTCTTTTCTAGTCCTGAAGTACGGTTACAGCATAAATGCGGTGATTACTCCAGCGTTTGGTGTGTGAGGGGATGCTTTGTTCATGGAAGTACTCCATTGAATGAGTGTGGTTGCGTCCCTTTGCAAGGACTTGATTCATGCAAAAGTATGACAAAATGTTTCTGCCTGGTTTCGAACCAGGGACCTTTCGCGCGTTAGGCGAACGTGATAACCACTACACTACAGAAACGCGACGGCTGCCTATCATGTACCGCATGCGGTGGGTACTAATGGACCTATACTCACTTCCTGCTAACAGAACCCCGACAGAAACGAGTGAACTACACACTAAAATCATACTTAATACCAATAAAAATGAATGCAACGGATCTTTTCCTCTCCTAACATTCTTCACGAATCCCGCCACGAATGAATCTGTCTCCCGATGAGTCCAAATGAGGATGTACAATTGCACCACCTATTTCAAAATCCACGTGTCGTTCTGGGATTTCCTTCATGTATGTGCGAAATGGAGTTTTCAACGCGAAGGAATAGAATATACGGTATAATAGGATACCTTCTCAGTTAATCTATCGGCTGTGGGAGAAAGCAGAATATGTTGAAGCATTTGATAAGTTAGCCCATGCAAGGCTTACTGAGAAAGTAAAGAGGCGTGGGATCCAAGCGGACATTGCATTCTGGATCCAGAACTGTGTTGCCCACAGACGACAAAGAGTGGTTGTACACGGGTCATAGAAACATAGAAACATAGAAAATAGGTGCAGGAGGAGGCCCTTTGGCCCTTCAAGCCTGCACCGCCATTCAGTATGATCATGGCTGATCATCCGACTCAGAACCCTGTACCTGCCTTCTCTCCATCTAGCCTGTCCAATCCCTTTAGAATTTTATGCGTTTCAATAAGATCCCCCCTGAATCTTCTAAATTCCAGAGAGTATAAGGCTAGTCGATCCAGTCTTTCATCATATGAAAGTCCTGCCATCCCAGGAATCAATCTGGCGAACCTTCTTTGTACTCCCTCTATGGCAAGAATGTCTTTCCTCAGATTAGGGGACCAGAACTGCACACAATACTCCAGGTGTGATCTCACCAAGGACTTGTACAACTGCAGTAATACCTCCCTGCTCCTGTACTCGAATCCTCTTGCTATTAATGGCAGCATACCATTAGCCTTTTCCACCACCTGCTGTACCTGCATGCCCACTTTCAATGACTGGTGTGCAATAACACCCAGGTCTCGTGGCACCTCCCCTTTTCCTAATTGGCCACCATTCAGATAATAATCTGTTTTCCTGTTCTTGCCACCAAAGTGGATAACCTCACATGTATCCACAGTAAATGTCATATTCTGCATGGAGGCGACCAGTTTTATGCCTCAGGGATCTGTTCCCAAACCCCGACTCTTCGTGATTTTTATAAATGACGCCGATGAGGATGTCGAGGGATGGGTTAGTAAATTTGCTGGTAACACAAAAGTTGCGGGTGTTGTGGACAGTGTGGAGGGATGTCAGAGGTTAAAGTGGGACATTGATAGAATGCAAAACTGGGCTGGGAAGTGGCAGATGGAGATCAAACCAGATAAGTATGAAGTGGTTCATTTTGGTAGGTCAAATATGACGGCAGAATATAGCATTAATGGTAAGACTCTTGGCAGTGTGGCGGATCAGAGGGATCCTGGGTCCGAGTCCATAGGCCACTCAAAGATGCTACGCAGGTTGACTCTGTGGTTAAGAAGGCATACGGTGCATTGGCCTTCATCAATCGTGGGATTGAGTTTAAAAGCCGAGAGGTAATGTTGCAGCTCTATAGGACCCTGGTCAGACCCTACTTGAGTTACTGTGCTCAGTTCTGTTCACCTCACTACAGGAAGGATGTGGAAACTATAGAAAGGGTGCAGAAAGTATTTACAAGGATGTTGCTTTGATTGGGGAGTATGCCTTATGAGAATAGGTTGAGTGAACTTGGCCTTTTCTCCTTGGAGTGACGGAGGATGAGAGGTGACCTGATAGAGCTGTAGAAGATGATGAGAGGCATTGATCGTGTGGATTCTCAGTGGCTTTCTCCCAGGGCTGAAATGGCTAGCACGAGAGGACACAGTTTTAAGATGGTTGGACGTAGGTACAGAGAAGATGTCAAGGGTACGTTTTTTGTCGCAGAGATTAGTGAGCGCATGGAATGGGCTGCCGGCGACGGTGGTGCAGGTGGATACGATAGGGTCTTTTAAGAGACTCCTGGTTAGGTGCATGGAGGTTAGAAAAATAGAGGGATATGGGTGTAACCATATAACCATATAACAATTACAGCACGGAAACAGGCCATCTCGGTCCTTCTAGTGCGCGCCGAACGCTTACTCTCACCTTGTCCCACCGACCCGCAGTCAGCCCATAACCCTCCATTCCTTTCCTGTCGATATTGCTGTCCAATTTAACTTTAAACGGCAACATCGAACCTTCCTCAGCCACTTTTGCTGGAAGCTCGTTCCACACAGCCCTCACTCTCTGAGTAAATAAGTTCCCCCTCATGTTACCCCTAAACTTTTGCCCTTTAACTCTCAACTCATGTCCCCTTGCTTGAATCTCCCCCACTCTCAACGGAAAAAGCCTATCCACGTCAACTCTATCAATCCACCTCATAATTTTAAATAACTCTATTAAGTCCCCCCTCAACCTTCTGTGCTCCAAAGAATAAAGACCCAACTTGTTCATCCTTTCTCTGTAACTTAGGTGATGAAACCCAGGTAACATTCTAGTAAATATTCTCTGTACTCTCTCTATTTTGTTGTCATCTTTCCTATAATTCGGTGACCAAAACGGTACACAATACTCCAAATTTGGCCTCACCAATGCCTTGTGCAATTTGAACATTACTTCCCAACTCCTATACTCAATGCTCTGATTTATAAAGGCCAGCATACCAAAAGCTTTCTTCACCACCCCATCCACATGAGATTCCACCTTCCTGGAACTATGTGCCATTATTCCCAGATCCCTCTGTTCTACTGCATCTTCAATGCCCTACCATTTACCATGTATGTCATATTTTGATTAGCCCTAACAAAATGTAGCACCTCACATTTATCAGCATTAAACTCCATCTGCCATCTTTCAGCCCGCTCTTCTAACTGGTCCAAATCTCCCTTTAAGCTTTGAAAACCTACTACATTATCCACAAATCTACCTATCGTAGTATCATCTGCATACTTACTAATCCAATTTACCACCCCATTATTCAGATCATTAATGTATATGGCAAACAATTTTGGACCCAGTACAGATCCCTGGGTCACACCACTAGACACCGTCCTCCAATCTGACAAACAGTTATCCACCACTACTCTCTGGCGTCTCCCATCCAGCCACTGCTGAATCAATTTTACTACTTTAATATTAATATCTAACGATTGAACCTTCCTAACTAACCTTTAGTGTGGGACCTTGTCAAAGGCCTTACTGAAGTCCATATAGACAACATCCACCGCTTTACTCTCGTCAACTTTCCTAGTAACCTCTTCAAAAAATTCAAGAAGATTTGACAAACATGACCTTCCACGCAGAAATCCATGTTGTCTGTTCCTAATCAGACCCTGTCTATCCAGATATTTATATATGCCATCTCTTACAATACTTTCCATCAATTTATCCACCACTGACGTCAAACTCACAGGCCGATAATTACTAAGTTTACTCTTAGAACCCTTTTCAAACAATGGAACAACATGAGCAATACGCCAATGCTCCGGCACCAACCCCGTTTCTAATGACATTTGAAATATTTCTGTCAGAGCCCCTGCTAGTTCCTCACTCACTTCTCTCAAGGTCCTAGGGAATGTCCTGCCAGGACCGGGAGACTTATCCACTTTTATATTCCTTAAAAGCACCAGTACTTCCTCTTCTTTAATCATCATAGTTTCCATAACTTCCCTACCTGTTTCCCTTATCTTACACAATTCAATATCCTTCTCCTTCGTGAATACCGAAGAAAAGAAATTATTCAGAATTTCCCCCATCTCTTTTGGCTCCACTCATAGTTGTCCACTCTGATTCTCTAAGGGACCAATTGTATCCCTCACTATCCTTTAGCTATTAATATAACTGTAAAAACCCTTGGGATTTATTTTCACTTTACTTGCTAAAGCAACCTCATATCTTCTTTTAGCTTTTCTAATTTCTTTCTTAAGATTCTTTTTACATTCTTTATATTCCTCGAGCACCTTATTTACTCCACGGTGCCTATTTTTATTGCAGATATCTCTCTTTTTTCGAACCAAGTTTCCAATATCCCTTGAAAATCATGGCTCTCTCAAACTTTTATCCTTTCCTTTCAACCTAACAGGAACATAAAGATCCTGTACCCTCAAAATTTCACCTTTAAATGACCTCCATTTCTCTTTTTCATTCTTCCCATTAAACAAATTGCCCCAATTCACTCATTTTAAATCCTTTCCCATCTCCTTAAAGTTGGCATTTCTCTAATCAAAACTCTCAACCGTGGGTCCAGACTTATCCCTCTCCATAATTATATTGAAACTAATAGCATTTTGATCACTGGACCCGAAGTGCACCCCAACACAAACCTTCGTCACATGACCTATCTCATTCCCTAACAGGAGATCCAACACTGCCGCTTCTCTCGTTGGTACCCCTATGTATTGCTGCAAAAGCTATCCTGCACACATTTTACGAACTCCAATCCATCCAGCCCTTTTAAAGTATGGGCCTCCCAGTCTATGTGTGGCAAATTAAAATCTCCCACAATCACAACCTTGTGCTTACTACAAATATCTGCTATCTCCTTACAAATTTGCTCCTCCAATTCTCGCTCCCTATTTGGTGGTCTATAATACAACCCCATAAGTGTTATTACACCTTTCCCATTCCTCAATTCCACCCACAGAGCCTCCCTAGACGAGCCCCCAACCTAACCTGCCAGAGCACCGTTGTAATATTTTCTATGACAAGCAATGCAACTCCTCCCCCTCTTGTCCCTCTGATTCTATCACACCTAAAGCAATTAAATCCAGGAATACTTAGTTGCTAATCACACCCCTCCTGTAACCATGTTTCACGAATAGCTACCACATCATACTTCCAGGTATCAATCCATGCTTTCATGGATTCATTCAATCCATTCATCCACCTTTATTATCATGCTCCTAGCATTAAAGTAAATGTATTTAAGAATTCTTACACCTCTTACTCTCCGTTTATCACTAACGGTGCAAACAACTTTACTATCTTCTTTTTCTTCCTTCTCCCCTGCATCTGTTCCTACACTCTGGTTCCCCTCCCCGCTTGTATCTAGTTTAAATCCATCGAAGTCTCTCTAGTAAACCTACCTGCAAGAATATTTGTCCCCCTGCAGTTCAGATGTAAACCGTCCCGCCGGAACAGGTCCCACCTTCCCTGGAAAACTGCCCAATTATCTATAAATCTGAAGCCCTCCCTCCTGCACCATGTCTTCAGCCACATGTTGATCTGTGCTACCTTACTATTTCTAAACCCGCCTGCACTTGGCACTGGTAGCAATCCTTAGATTGCTATCCTGGAGGTCCTGTCCTTTAACTTGGAGCCTAACTCCCTAAATTCACCTTTCAGGACCTCCTCACTCTTCCTACCCACGTCATTGGTCCCTACATGGACCACGACATCCGGCTGCTCACCCTCCCTCTGGAGAATACCGAGAACTCGATCCGAGATATCGCGGACCTTGGCACCAGGGAGGCAACAGACCATCCGGGATTCTCGATCTCTTCCACAGAACCTCTTATCTGTCTCCCTAACTATCGAATCCCCTATCACTACTGCTCTCCTCTTTTCCCTCCTTCCCTTCTGAGCTGAGGGTCCCGTCTCGGTGCCAGAGGCGCAACCACTGCAACTTGTCCCTGGTAGGTCGTCCCCACCAACAGTATCCAAAATGATATACTTATTATTGGTGGGTACGGCCACAGGGGTGCTCTGCTCATTCTGTCTATTCCCCTTCCCTCTCCAGACAGTCACCCAGCTACTTGTCTCCTGACTCTTAGGGGTGACTATCTCCCTGTAACTCCTGTTTATTTCTGCCTCTGTCTCCCGAATGATCCGAAGTTCACCCAGCTCCAGCTCCAGTTCCCTAACTCGCTTTGTCAGGAGCTGCAACTGGATGCACCTTTTGCAGGTGTAGTCATCATGGGCGATTGTGCTCTCTTTGACTTCCCACATTCTGCAAACGGAGCACTCAACTGCCCTAACTGCTGCCTCCATCACCTACTCTTAAGGTAATTAGATTTATAAAGGAGGTTACCTGGCCTTACCTCACTGAAGTGAAGCTCGTCCTCAGGCTCTGCTCGCCGAAGCCGCTCGAGCCAAAGCCTTCCTATTCTGTCTCCCACTACTCCGTCGCCAGCTACTCCGCCGCCCGCTCCGTTAATCGTTTCTCTTTTAAGCACACTCCCGCTGCCCCACGGTCCGACTTACACGCGCTTGCGCAGTCGTGCCTCGTTCAACTGCCGAAGAGAAAACCCTAGGTACTTTCTAAGGCAAGGACAGGTTGGGTACAGCTTTGTGGGCCGAAGAACCTGTATTGTGCTGCAGGTATTCTATGTTTCTGTCATGTATTTCAGTGTTCCTTTTCCCTATCCGCATTGAATTCCTGTCACAATACGCACACAATAGTGGATTAACTCCTCCTCTCTTGCAACAGCGATGTTGCGAGTTAACATCGCGAAGGTAATTCTGTTCATCCCATGTGCGCCGTATTCTGGTTGGCTGCTGGTTACACATGGTGCTCCACAGCGGTCCGTGTTGGGGCCGCTTCTTTTCACATTGTACATCAACGGTTTGGATTATGGAATAGATGGCTTTGTGGCTAAGATTGCTGATGATACATAGATAAGTGGAGGGGCCGGTAGTGCTGAATCCATCGGTGGTGTTGACAGCGGTTTATGGGAAGGGATCAGAGGAACGACACATTCACCGTATATTTTCAGTGGGAAACAGTTTCAAACAAGCTGACACGGTGCTCAAGTTCTTCAAGTCAAGCCGGTGAATCATTATAAGCCTGCTGCATTCCAGAAATCTCAGTATCAGTGCAAATAAAGTATCGATCAAATGTCTTGGCATGAATTGTCAATTGTTTATTCTCCTCCGCAGATGCCGTTACCCCGTCCTCTATGGAACTGGAAACGGTTGGCGCTTAATGTGAGCGTGATAACTTCTGTTACTCGTTCAGTAAATTGAGCATCACCTCACCCACTTCACGCAGGAGAAAGGGAGGTCAGCGTTTATGCAAAGACCGTCTATCAGGACTAAAAAGGATGGGGCACGAACCAGAATAAGAGGTTTGGTAAAGCCGGTTGGTGATTGGATGAGATAGATTAGTGGGAAGGTAAGGTGTAGGGAGCGTGGAGAAGAATTCCATAAAATTCTCATCTGAGACCACTGTACACAGTGACACATTCTCTCTGACGCACACTTTCGTCGTTTCCGATATGCGAGTCTTCTCATCCCGGGTACGTGCTTTCGATTCTTCAGCACCCAGTTTGTCAATTCATCCTCAATCTTCCCCTATCTACGTGCCTTCTAGCATCTGGCTTCACTGATCGACAAATAGCGGGAGAAAAATTCCGACGTTGCAAATGCAGTCATTGGTAAATCAGGCGAACATTGCGCTGGGGAGAATCCTTCCCTGAACAGGGTTATGCAACATTTCGAATTAAATAGA
Source organism: Mobula hypostoma (assembly GCF_963921235.1). NCBI lineage: Eukaryota > Metazoa > Chordata > Chondrichthyes > Myliobatiformes > Myliobatidae > Mobula > Mobula hypostoma. The sequence continues at coordinate 249,812,452 of NC_086098.1, forward strand.
ATACTGAACTTAAAGAAGTTAGCAGAATTTGAAGCAATTCCATCGCTCTCAGACGGTACAGAACAAGTTTCATCTCATCAGGTCAACTAGAGGGCGGTGCGAATGCCACGTAGCTTAGCTGGTCAACAAAGTCTGTCCGTTGGAAAGGAGACTGTGGTTTGGATCTCCCAGAGTCGCTTTTGGCTTATAGGGTGAACTTCCTTTATTGAAGGGTCTCTACTTGCAAGAATCACCATTCCTTGATTTGTCATGCAGGTGTTGCCGTAAGAGATCGACCTATCTCCGCCTGAGCAGCGCTGGGAACCTCTTTTCCTTCTCTGATTCAGTCCATCCGAAGACAATAGGACGCATTTTTCTGACACGACTTAATCTTTGTTACATTCCCTGAGTGGAATTTAGCTCAAAAACTGCACCTCATCTACTCACCTCCGTTTGTCCTTCCCAGTTTGTATGTAGCAAGAAACCCAAAGTGTTGGAGGAACGCGACAACACAAGAAAATCCGCAAATGGTGGAAACGTGCCGGCAAATCAACAAATCAGACGGGATCTACAGAAGAGAATAAACAATTTGCATTTTATGCCAAGACACCTAATCGCTACATTAATTACACTGATACTGAGAGCTCTGGGAATGCAGCGGGGCAGCTAATTATGATTCACCGGCTTGACTTGAAGAACTTCAGCACCCGGCCAGCTTGTTTGAAACTGTCTCCAATCCGCACTGAAAATGTACGGTGAATGTATAGTTCCTCTGATCCCGTCCCTTAAGGCGCCATCAACCCCACCGACGTATTCAGTGGTGCGGTGATGGACAGGTTCGACAGATAGTTGCACGGATAAAGGGTCTTCTCCCAAAACATTGACGGTGAATTCTTCTCTCTCGCTGCTGCATGACCAGAGGGGTTAATCCAGTATTGTGTGCGTATTGTGACAGGAATTCACAATCTGGATCGGGGGGAAACACGTTGAAACTTCTCACCAGATTCCACTTTCTCTAACATTCGACCGATTCACTGAAATGGTACTATATTATAGAACATTGAAATGGTAACCTTCCATTTACTCCTCAACGCCCAGCAAGTTTCCACGTTCTACGTAAACTGGCCTTGTTTTTAACACTCCGGCGTTTTTTGTAGTGCAGAGGTGATCACGGTCAAATTACATGCCAATACTTTCTAGTTCGATAGAGGATATAACGTAAATATTACCCGTGGTCCAGTTTCTCATTATGAGCGCGCGTACTGAAGGTTACGAAGCAAACGGTCAACTGCTGCCCCAAGGTACTTTTTATACTTTGCAAGAATTCGGTCAATTTTATTTACCCATCACAGGTGGGAAGTAGGGCAGGAGCGGTTCAATACGGCGCACAGAATTACCATCGCTATGTACTTTGTGTGTCTGAATCTCCCGTTCAATCTACTTTGAAGCCTTCTCCCTCTGGGGCCGGCCAGCTTGCTTTCCTGTTGCATCTTTTCCCTCTTAATGAATGTGCCCTTCCTTTGGCTTTTATGTTGGCTTTGTCTTCTCTTTTTAGCCTCTGTTGTGTCATCTTGCCTTTGGAATACCTCTTTCTGTTTGGGATGTATATATCCTGTGCCTTCTGAATTGCTGCCATAAATTCCAGCCATTGCTGCTCTGCTCTCATCCTTGCCAGTGATTGTTTGCTGTCCATTTTGTTCAACTCCTCACTGATGCCTCTGTAATTCCCTGCACTCCACTGTAATACGGTATATCTGACTATATTTCCTTATCAAATTTCTGGGTGAATTCGATTATGCTATGATCACTTTTCCCTAAGAGGTCTTTTACCTTGACGCCTCTGATCAATTCCGGTACGTGGCACAACACCGAATCCAGAATAGCTGATCCTCTAGTAGGTTCATCCACAAGTTGGTCTTAAAAACCATCTGGTAGGCATTTCAGAAGTTCCCCCCTTTGGGGTCCAGCGCCAGTAGGATTTTCCCAATCTACCGGCATATTGAAATTCCAGTTGAGTATTGTAATATTGCCCTTTTGGCACGCATTTGCTATCTCCCGCTGTAATTTGTAGTCACATCCTTATTACTGATTGGAGGTCAGCATACAACTCCCATCAGGATATATTTACTCTTACAATTCTTTAGTTCGACCCACAACGACCCTATGTCACCTCTTTCTAATTATTTTACGTTCTTTTATTATTAGCAACAGCTAGGATTGCAGAACAGCTGCTGTTTGAAATTGACTCCCAAACCGCGCTCAGAATTATCCCCTGGGAGCACATCCGCTCCCTCATGGCGTTTTTTGACCCAAATATTGCGGATGTGTTCGACAGAAATTCACAGTATGAAACCGGGAGAAGTGTATTGAAACTTCTCAACAGCTTCTATTCCTGTAAAAACCGATCAGTTGACGGGAATTGCATCTTTCCATTTCCTCGTTTACGTCCAGCTGGTTTCCATGTCTGTATGTTTACCGTAGCGGGCTTTACAGTGTAATGACTATCACGTTCCCATCGCACACGAAAGGTTCCAAGTTGAATCCTGGCCAAGAAGATTATTTTGATAAAATACTTGCATGGAAGAAAAATACTGCAATGTGCGTTTGTCTCAGGGGCTGATTTCTCCTCGTTTTCATTCATTCACTGACCTTTGTTTCAATTCGTTCCTTTGTCAAGCATTTACTCTCGGACATAAACCCTTCGTGAACAATAGAGGGCTCGATTGGAGGGCAGACTTAGATTGATCCTCGAATAGCATAAAAGATTAGTACAACATTGTGGGCCGAGTGACGGTGCTGTTCTGTTCTATGTGATATCTTACATCGGAAAATCTGCTTTTGGGGCAGGCAGTGCCTTCCTTGGGCTTTAAGAGGAAAAAAAAATAATAACGTAGAGATGGTGGGAACGCTGAATGTGCTGAAAATGTAGCTCCTTTCCACCGATGCTGAATGACCTACTGCATAATTTTCTTTTTCATTTCAAATTTCCAGCAACGCAGGTTTTAGCATAAAAGAAAGATAATTTTGTATTTGGACACAATATTTCATTTTAGCCACGACAGTTCATTGTTAAAATTGACCTCACACGCTCACTTCTGCTGACTGTTTTCCGAAGGGTAAAGTGCGTTTAATTTCGGGAAAAACAACTGAGCGGACACGCAGCAAACATTTTGATGACAAAATCCGACGCAGCGCTTGTGACCTCGACGTGATTCGAACACGCAGCCTTCTGATCTGGAGTCAGACGCGCTACCATTGCGCCACGAGGTCAAGCGAGGACGATTACCTTGTACAACAAACTTCAACGTTCCGTCGGATCGGCTGAGGTTCACCAGCTATACAACATTGATAATTGCACAAGCTGGCGGCTGCTGATAGTTCTTTAGCTCGGTTTGGAGAACTTCAGTTGCCGGCCTGTTGCGTTTAATTTGACTCGAACGCCCAAGGGAATTCTTCCTTGAGTGTACATCCCCTCCCTCAGGACGTCCTCAGCCCTACGTGGTGCGGAAGCGAACAACTTCGACAGAGGTTTATTACCTGCGACTGGGAGAAGCTTCCAGAAACCTTTCAACGGATTCTGCTTCCGATATGTAGACTGAAATTGCATATTTCCCTGTCATCGTTTATGTCCAGCTGGGTTCCATGCTCTGTATCTTTACGTAGCCGACTTTGTAGTGTAGTCACGATCACGTTCCCATTACCAGCGAAAGGTTCCAAGTTCTATATTGATGGCGATTGCGATGTCAGGTTGTTCCGTTCACATTGACAACAAGTGTCCGAAGCTTTGTTGCAGAAACAGTTTGAAAACACCCCAACACAGTTTCAAAAGTCTATGACCACCTCTGGCTGGACGAAGGACTGGACCAGTGCAATGCCACATATATTAATCGTCAATGTACACAACTCATCCAACTGTGTTCTCATTGTCCCTGAGTCTCTAGACCCGCCTACAAGCAACACTTCACCTCATCGCGGGTATCTCTCTCACCGTTTATTTTTTTCCGTTTACACAGTACGGCCTATACTGATAATTTCTGTTTCTTTTCCTTCGCCTTTCGGATTGAAATCTCCTACTTGCACAAACAGGAATGAAATCGCAGGACCACGAGTGGAATGTGAAATGTGTGATGCAGTTCAATTGCGGCGGAGTTGTTAAGGTTGTTGTCAGCGGAAATGAAGCACTGGATTCACTTTTTTTTATTGATACCGAGAATGAATTTTAAAGATGTTTTAGCCGCTCTTTCATTCTGGGGAGCTGGACAAACATCTGGCAGTGTGCATTGAACAGAGGATGTTCGCGTCTGCCAATGCGGTACAGGCTAATCGGCGGCCAGTATTTCTGTAGTGCAGTGGTCATCACGTTCGCCTCCAGCGCGAAATATTCCTGTTTCGAATGCAAACAGAAGCATTCTGATTTTTTTCTAATTCATGTGCCAGGAAAGGTTGACACCAGATATATATTCAATTAAATCCTTCCACTACCATCAACATTTCTTCACCTATTTTCCGCTGTTTCAGTGCGCGCACGTGAGACATTACTCTGGATCTTTCCTCGGGGTTTAGTCCCGAAGCCTTATCTATGAGTGCATATATCCGCAAGGCAGAACAGGACTGAGATCAGAATTTGCCTTCTCCTGGATGAGTTGCTGGCCCTGCCCCGCGAGCCCTATCTTCCCGAAGCAATAGGTTTTAAGGCGCCAGTATTCTGTATTTGCCCCTTCTCCTGTGCGTAGAAACAGTTCCGTTGGGAGTTGTTAAACCACGCGTGAAGAGCGGGAGCTGCACTTGGTTGACAGAGGCTATTTGAGATGCATTCAGCAGGTAGTGAGAGCTTGGCCCGACTACCTCCTCTGGCTAACACACTCTTAATGAACCACCAACCATGTACGGCATGTGAAATGTGGAATTGCACTGAAATAAAAATTGAAGTACAATACGGTCACAGACGGGCAGCCACTGTGGAAATATAAACAATATAGCGTTACTGACTATCAGAGATTGTGATTATGTGATAAATCACTGTCTTTAACCTAATGAAAAATATCGTATTCCTCGTTTTCTTTCGGTGTCAAGAAACAAGTGTATATCCCCGTTTCTTTTCATTCTTTGGATTTCGTCCCTTCTCCTGAGCTCCACATAAAGAGGTCTGCGATGCCCCTTGTCGGGTAACCATCTATCCCTGATTATCCTTAATATATTAATAGAATCTCAGAATCTGATCATCTGCAGGCCGTATTTCGTGCCGCACACTCCGCTTCACGCCACGGGAATAGAAGGAGGCACGAGGATTAATGGCAAAAACTGAAGTTTTCCAGCTTATTCCGTCAGTGCAATTCCCCAGGTAAATGGAAACCGGCTACAAGCAGGGTTCGAACCTGCTCTATTGGATTTCGAATCCAGCGCCTTAAATACTCAGCCATCACAGTGTGACACTGAAATATTTAAATGGAGGTCACATACCATGATGGAAGTGGTGCTTACTATGGAGACAACGGGAGAGGTGTGCATAACTTAATTTGTAATTTAGCGAAGTTAAACCCGAAATTAATTCCAGAACGAAGGTAGAATACTATAGACAAAAAAGCGAAAGTGAAGGAATGAATTTGAAAATAACTTATCTGAAAATATGCAACGGAAATGGAAATTTGCTGAGGGTATTTCATTTAACAGTTTTCTGTAGGATTGAATTGACTTTATTTCTTGCGTCCTTCACACACATGAGGAGTAATAATCATTATGTGACGTCTCTGTCTAAATGTGCAATGTGCAATTTATAGTCATTTGTAATAAATAGTATGTACAACACGACACGATAGCATAGAAATACAATTGTATCAGTGTGAATTAAGCAGTCTGATGGGTTGGTCGAAAAGATGTCCCTGAGCCTGTTGGTCCTGGCTTTTATGCTGTGGTACATTTTCCAGCTGCAGCAGGTTGTGGTTGGGATGACTCGGGTGTCCAGTTATCCTTCGGGCTCTGTTTACGCACCTGTCTCTGCAAATCTCCTGAATAGTGGACTTTATTTATGCCAGTTCACCATACATGCATTTTTTTTTAACTTTACTAGAATCCTCAATATCTCGTCAACCGTGGTTCCCTAATCCGGTAAAAACCAGTCTTCACATCAACAGGTGTGAGTTAGGTTGACAATTTACCTGCTTATATGTTACCTTAATCAACCATCGTCTGATGATTCACGTGTTTAGAACTGCAGTTCAACTTCGTGGTAAAATGCTCTGTGGAAGACAATAAATGATAGCTTCGACGTGGGCAATATACGATTAATCCATTTTCTTTCTCAGGAACAATTCATTCATCGCTGGCTGTCTAATTTTAAAAAAAATATTGACTCATCCTCAATCTCTTTGAATGCAGCTTGATGTGTTGAACATCCTGATATTGATGAACATCCCACAGGCCGTGTCGCGCACTCTCCTCACGTCACTGTCTCAGATGAAGACACTCAGTTCAAAGGCAAAAGCTGGTATTCATCAGCTTAAATCTTGAGTGTAAGATTAATGAAACCAGCTGCGAGCAGGGTTTTGAATCTGTGCGCAGAAGCTCCACCGGATTTCGCATCAGTTGGTTGTGACTGCTTTCTGTTGAATTACTCGAAAGGATGTCATATATCAAGAGCAGATTTGTCACTTGACGTAATAAATATTACCATTTCCAAGCGAGGTTTGTGCGGGATCCAGATACCAGTTAAATAGACTCTTGCTTATATATTGAGGCGACAGATTCCAGGTAGAAAAGTTACATTCTTTCTGAAATATAGAATACAAACTTATAGATCTTTAATCAGAGAGTTAGATGAACATGATACAAAGGACTTGTCACAATTAGGACATTAAAATTATGGAAGAATTTAAGGAATTTGAAGGCAACCATAGGTATAAAATATATTACTTACAGCCAAACGTCCGTGCGCTTTGGTAAGACTGACAAATGAGAATCGGAATCTAAATTAGGTTTAATAGCACTCGCATATGTCTGCAATTTGTTGACTTGCGTCAGCTGTATATTGCAATGCATAATACAATATATATCTTTAAACTGCAACTGATTATATACTATAATTGATTCACGTGAAGAGTGAAGGAGTTCAGTATTTCAAACAATGACCTGTTTTCCCAACTTTCGCCGCCATAGTTTACTAGAATTCTGACCATCTATATGAGACCTTCTATATCGTCAGAAAATTGAATTCAGACGCAACACCGGCTCTGGTGGGACTCGAACCCACAACCTTTGAATTACTTCACACACTCTTAGAAGTCCAACACGCTATCCATTGCGCCACAGAGCCTGTAGTCGATAATGTTGGGGATAATTATTTCACAAGAAATTGCAATTGGTCAAACGTAGGCATTCGTCCACTCTCAATCGTTCTTCAATTGAAGACCCGACAAAACCAGTCCATCAGTACCCATCTTATTACAGCAGTAGATTTCTCAAGACCATTTGGAGCAGATGATTTGACGGATTGGTTAAAACGACGGACTGTTAAGCCATTGTGATTTGTACGCGTGGATAGGAATTCCATCCTCGGCGAGAGACCTTGACTATCTGTGGGGGGCACGGTCGCGTCCAGCGCTACGGACCTCTGTTCAGTTCCGCCGCGGTCTGTAATCGCAGGGATAGATATTGTATTAATAGGTCACCTGGGTGAATTGGGCGGCGTGGCTCGTTGGGGCGGAAGGACGTGCTGTATCTCTAGACGATAAAAAAAAACATTCGAAAGCAAATGTACCCCATGAATTTCTATTTCGAGAGACCTGCAAACACTTCTTCTCCTGCCGAGGGAGCCGCGCTGAAAATCTCCAGAATCAGCATATTTCCGGGTGAGAACACACCGGGGCACTCCGATTAACGTTACTGTCAGCACACTGCTGTCCTGCACTTAGACGACATAATTCGGGAATCACTTCAAACTCCGCAGGATAACATTTGGAACAGAACTCCCAAAGCATCGCTGCTTATGGTCCCGGACTCTGCCGGATTTTGCTTGATTATTTTTTTTTATTGACACCTCAGTTAACCTCTCTGCATGGAAGTTCTCCAATTTATCACTTCAACTGGCATCCGATGTAATAATTATCAGTGCAAAGACGGAAAATAGGAAAAAAACGTTTGAAGCTAGAACAACGGTTGATTTTACGTGATCGTTTACGTGCCGAGGCCAATTTTACAAAAGAGATCTATTTGCATTTACCCAGAATCCTCTCCCTTGCCGAATGTTTACTGCATGTCCATCTTCTCCCCGTGCGTCGTTCCAATGCACATGTGATTACTGAAAATGCTGCCCATGTTCTGGAGTTAGCTGCACTACCATTGCGCCACGAGGTCCGGCGGCAAGTTACATGCATAGAAGGAACCGGTGATCTGCCGCAGTGGGAGAGGTTCATTTGCCAAAGAGCAGGACATTTGCTCTCTCACCGAGACGCTGCTAATGGCGGGCTGTCAGTTTTGCCTCAGCGGTTACTGGGAGCCGTATTCTCTTCAGGGACCGAGTCTGTGCACACACAGAATTCACACAATGTCCTGTCACATTTTAATCCTCGTTAGATTCACCAATAGCAATTTAAATCAACCTTCCGCCCCATCCAATCTGCCGCTCAGTACTTCATTAAGTGTCGTACACAAAATACAGGAGGAACTTATCAAATCAGGCAGCATCTATGGACGTTAAAAAAGTTAATGTTTCGAGCTAAGACATTTCATCAGTACTTTATTTGCACTGACATTGAGATCTGGCCCGGATGGGATACCTGGCCGTGTGTTTAGTCTGTGCAGGGCAGTTGGCCAGGGTCTTCACGGAGATTTCCAATCTGTCCCTGGCCCAGGCCGTTGTCCCCACAAGCTTCAAGATCCCCACCATCGTGCTAGTGCCGAAGCATTCCACTGCCACGTGCCTGAATGACTTCCGCCTAGTTGCACTCAGCCCCATCATTGCAAAGTGCTATGAGAGACTGGGTCTATCACATCTGATATCCTGCCTGCCCACTACCCTGCACCCCCATCAATTTGCGTATCGCACCAACAGGTCAACAGAGAAGCCATCTCCACGGCACTTCACTCTGCCCTGAGCCACCTGGACAGTCCCAACTCTTACGTCAGAATGCTGTTCATTGACTTTACTTTGGCCTTCAATACTGTGATCCCCTCCAAGCGGATCGCCAAACCTCGCCAGCTTGGTATCAGCGTATCCCTCTGCAATTGGATCTTGGACATTCTGAGTAACAGACTCCAATCAGTTAAGTTAGACAACCTCTCCACCTCCACTCTCACCCTGAACACCGGCGTGGCTCAAGGCTGTGTGCTGAGCCCTCTTCTGTACTCCCTTTTCACCTATGACTGCCTTCCTGTCCATGGTTCTAACTCCATAATCGCGTTCGCAGACGACACCACGGTGGTTGGATGACGAGACGGCCTACAGTGACGGGGTCCAGCAGCTGGCCGCGTGGTGTGCCGACAACAACCTGGCCCTTAACACCCAGAAGACCAAGGAGATCGCTGTGGACTTCAGGCATGCTAGGAGCCACACTCATGTCCCCAGCTACATCAACGGAGCTGTAGTGGAGCGTGTATCAAGCTTCAAATTCCTTGGTGTCCACACTTCCGAAGATCTCACCTGGTCCCTGAACTCCTCCATCCTGATCAACAAGGCGCAACAGCGCCTTTATTTCTTGTGGAGCATCATGAAAGCTCACCTCTCTCCCAGGATACTGACGGACTTTTACCGTTGTACCATTGGGAGCATACACACCAGCTGCATCTCGGTGTGGTATGGCAATTGTCACTTAACGAATCGCAAAGCACTCCAGCGTGTGGTGAAAACTGCCCAGCGGATTATCCGCACCCAATTGCCCACCATTGAGAACATCTACCATAAACGCTGCCTGGGCAGAGCGAAAAGCATTATCAAGGATGCATCTCACCGTAACAATGGACTTTTTACTCTCCTCCCATTCGGCAGGCGCTACAGGAACCTCCGCTCCCGCACCAGCAGGCACAGGAAGAGCTTCTTCCCTGAGGCTGTGACCCTGCTGAACCTCACATTACAGCGCTAAGCAGTATTGCACCCATATTGCACTGTCTCAGTACTTTTATATTTGTGTACTGTAGCACTTACTTTTTATTCGCAGTTATTTTGTAAATAACATTATTCTTTGCATTTCTGGTTGCTAACTGAATTTCATTGGCTTTGCCTGTGTACTCGACACAATGACAATAAAGTTGAATCTAATCTAATTTCTGGACTGCAGGGTGGCGGTTGTTTATAGATCACCGGGTCGACTGGCGGAACTTCAGCAATCGGGTTGTTTTGTTCAAACTGACTGTTACCATGCTCTGAGAATTTACAGTGAGAGTGCCGCCACTCGGTTCCGTTCCCTCAATGTTCCCTCAGCACCAACAGCAGATTCATTGCTCTGCTGTTGAACACTGAGTTGCTCTAGAATTTTGTGTGTTTCGTGACAGGAACTCACAACTGAAAACGGGAGAAACGCTTTGAAACATTTCCCGAGCTTCCGCTTTCTCTCACAGCCGACAGACAATCTGAAATTGTAGGTTTCTATTTATTTACAACGTCCTGCAAGTTTCGATATTCCAAATAACCCGGTCTTTGTTTTTTTAACCTCAGCGGCTTTTTTTTTAACTTCACATTACTGGCGACTATTCTCCAGTTGAATAGCGGCCGGGAACATAAATCTGACTCTTGCTCGAGTTTGGCAGGAGAGTGCGTATTCTAGCGGTTCCGATTCACATTGACCATCGCTGCCCGAAAGTATTTTTTAGCACTTAGAAACCACCCGATCAATCTTCAATGTCCACCACAGGCTGGAAGAAGGATAGGATGAACTTAATGCCTCACACTTGGCATAAAATACAATCACCCTCGCTATCGCTATGTCCTCCCTGTAGCAGAATATCTCGTTCAGTCTACATCCAACCCTTCCCCGTCTTCGGGTGCGTGTCGCCTTCTCCGTTTCTGTCTTCCCATTTCCTCAGTAGGAACCTTTATTGGAAATTTCAGAATTTTTTTCATTTTTGCCTTCCACATTGAAAACTCCATTTCGCACACACATGAAGGAACTCACTGGACTACACACAGATTTTCACTTATATGGTGCAGTTCCAGCTGCTGGCCTGGACTCAGCGGGAGCCAATTTCGATTTTTTTTTTTGTAGATTATGAAGACACATAGTCCTCTTTTATTGTCATTTAGTAACGCATGCATTAAGAAATGATACAATCTTTCCTCCGGTGTGATATGACAAATCATAGGACAGACCAAGACTGAAAAAACTGACAAAACCACATAATTATAACAAATAGTTACAACAGTGCAACAATACCATAACTTGATGAAGAAGTCCATGAGCACAGTAAACAGTTCAAAGTCTCTCAAATGTCCCACATCTCACGCCGACGGGAGAAGGAAGAAAAACTCTCCCTGCCATGCCAACCACAATCCGATTGCGAGTTATCCGAATACTTCGAGCTTTGATCAGTTCTCCGACACCGAGTACTGAGCGCCATCTCTGTCCGAACGATTCGACCTCCTTCTCGCTCGCCAAAAGCAGGCAAGGCCGGGGATTTTGAGGCCTACCCTCCGGAAGATTCCCGACCACGCAGTAACGACAGCAGCGAACGAGCGTTTCAGAAATGTCTCCAGTTCTTCCTCTGTGCATTCACATCCATTCTCCATCAAATCAGAATTGCCCACGGCCCCTATTTAACAGATACGACATCATTTCTCACCGGAGGGCTGCGCACGCGCAGGCGCGCCGCCATCTTCTTCTCCCGCTTGGAAACATTTATGTGGTTTGCGGATGGACTGAGTCAAGAAAGGTAAAGAGGATTCCAGGCGCTGCTGAGGCAGAGATTGTCAGCTCTCCAAAGGCAACGCCTGTTCGGGAATGCCGTTGCTTCCGTGGAACGTGGCTGCTCCAAACTCAGTTTGCCTCAGGAACTAAACGCTCTTCTGCGAGCTGAACCCAGCGACTCGTTTTCACTAGGCAGGCGTTTTGACCAGAGCCATCGCACCGTCCTCGAGCTGTATTGTTGAGATGTAATTTGCTCCGCAACATTGATAGTGATGTTCCGCCAGATTCTGCTAAATTCTTTATATTCGCAGTTCCCTGTCCTTCGACACGTTCCACCACGGTGTTCAGGGACTGATTCTCGGGGGGGGGGGGTAGGAGTTGAGTTGTGGGGAGACGAAGTGTAAAACTGGGTGGGTAGTGAATCGAATGCACGTACCTCAGATCGAAAAGTCGCAGGGCAGCAGAGATCACTGAGTGGGACCAGTGAGAAAGTCACACGGAAGTCCCGTCGAAGAGAAGATTTAACTTCTTCAGAATTCTACCCTTCTACCCCACTCCCATAACACTCTCACTTGGCTTCACCTATCACCTTCCTTCCACTACCATGTTTTCCCTTCCTTTCCAATCCTGTTGAACGGTCTCGGCGAAAATGTTGACTGTATTTTGTGAGACTAATTTCTGTCATTATGGAAGGAGATACGGCAGTACATAATTGAATAAACGACTGGTTGTGTCCCGTTCCAATTACCTGATTTGAACAAAAGTATCTCCGAATGTTTCTGCCTGGTTTCGAACCAGGGACCTTTCGCGTGTTAGGCGAACGTGATGACCACTACACTACAGAAACACTACTACAGTTTAACCTCTACCGCACGCAGCATATACGAATTGATCTGTACACAACACGCTCTGTCAGTTAATTTGAACCCAATGCTAATGGCTAAATAACCTTGAAAGTCACCTCGGTATTAATAAAACGTTGAATGCAGTGGCCCATTTCCGCTGACAACAGTCTTCACGAAACCTGCTACAATCGAAACTGGCTCCCGCTGAGTCCAGGCCAGGAGTTGCAACTGCACTATATAATTGAAAATCTGTGTGTGGTCCTGCAAGTTCCTTCATGTGTGTGCGAAATGGAGCTTTCAATGTGGAAGACAAAAAAAAAAAATCTGAAATTTCTAATAACTGAGGAAATAGGAAGACAGAAACGGAGAGGGCGACACGCACCCGAGGAGGGGGAAGGGTTGGATGCAGACTGAACGAGATATTCTGCTACAGGGAGGACATAGCGATAGCGAGGGTGATTGTATTTTATGCCAAGTGTGAGGCATTAAGCTCATCCTATCCTTCTTCCAGCCTGTGGTGGACATTGAAGATTGATCGGGTGGTTTCTAAGTGCTAAAAATTACGTTCGGGCAGCGGTAGTCAATGTGAATCGGAACCGCTAGAATACGCACTCTCCTGACAAACTCGAGCAAGAGTCAGATTTATGTTCCCGGCCGCTATTCAACTGGAAACCAGTCGTGCGTAATGTAAACGTGATAACCAGTGTACGAAAAAAAAAACCGCTGAGGTTTAAAACAAAGACCAGGTTATGTGGAACATCGAAACTTGCACGACGTTGTACAGTAAATGGAAAACTGCAATTTCAGATTGCCTGTCGGCTGTGAGGGAAAGCGGAAGCTCCTGAAATGTTTCAACGCGTTTCTCCCGTTTTCAGTTGTGAATTCCGGTCACGAAACGCACAAAATTCTAGAGCAACTCAGAGTTCACCAGCAGGGCAGATAATCTGCTGTTGGTGCTGAGGGAACATTAAGGGAACGGATCCGGGTAGCGGCACACGCGTGTAAATTCTCAGTGCGTGGTGGCAGTCAGTTTGAACAAAACAGGCCGGTTGCTGAAGTTCCGCCAGTCGAGCCGGTGATCTATAAACAGCCGCCACACTGCAGTCCAGAGATTAGATTAGACTCAACTTTATTGTCATTGTGCCGAGTACAGATACAAAGCCAATGAAATGCAGTCAGCATCTAACCAGAAATGCAAAGAATAGTGTTATTTACAAAATAACTGCGAATAAAAAGTAAGTGCTGCAGCACACAAATATAAAAGTACTGAGACAGTACAATATGGGTCCAGTACTGCGTAGCGCTGTGATGTGAGGTACAGCAGGGTCACAGCCTCAGGGAAGAAGCTCTTCCTGTGCCTGCTAGTGGGGGAACGGAGGATCCTGTAGCACCTACCGGATGGGAGGAGAGTAAAAAGTCCATGTTAGGGTGAGATGCATCCTTGATAATGCTTTTCGCCCTGCCCAGGCAGTGTTTATAGTAGATATTCTCAATGGTGGGAAATTGGGTGCCGATAATCCGCTGGGCAGATTTCACCACACGCTGGAGTGCCTTGTGGTTGGATACGGGACAATTGCCATACCACACTGAGATGAAGTTGGTGAGCATGTTCTCAATGGTACCGCGGTAAAAGTCCGTCAGTATCCTGGAACAGAGGTGAGTTTTCTTGATGCTCCACAGGAAATAAAGGCACTGTTGCGCCTTTTTGACCAGGATGGAGGAGTTCAGGGACCAGGTGAGATCTTCGGAAATGTGGACACCAAGGAATTTGAAGCTTGATATACGCTCCACTGCAGCTCCGTTGATGTAGATGGGGATGTGAGTGTGGCTCCTAGCACGCCTGAAGTCCACAATGATCTCCTTGGTCTTCTAGGTGTTAAGGGCCAGGTTTTTGTCGGCACACCAAGCGGCCAGCTGCTGGACCTCGACCCTGTAGGCCGTCTCGTCATCCCCTCTGATCAGACCAACCACCGTGGTGTCGTCTGCGAACGTGATTCTGGAGTTAGCACCATGGACAGGAACGCAGTCATAGGTAAAAAGGGAGTACAGAAGAGGGCTCAGCACACAGCCTTGAGGCACGCCGGTGTTCAGGGTCAGAGTGGAGGAGGAGAGGTTGTCTAACTGAACTAATTGGAATCTGTTAGTCAGAAAGTCCAAGGTCCAATTGCAGAGGGATGAGCTGATACCAAGTTGGCGAAGTTTGGCGATCAGCTTGGAGGGGACCACAGTATTGAAGGCCAAACTAAAGTCAATATATAGCATTCTGACGTAGGAGTTGGGACTGTCCAGGTGGGTCAGGGCAGAGTGAAGTGCCGTGGAGATGGCGTCCTCTGTGGACCTGTTGGTGTGATAGGCAAATTGATGGGGCTCCAGGGTAGTGGGCAGACAGGATTTCAGATGCGATAGAACCAGTCTCTCAAAGCACTTTGCAAGGATGGGGGTGAGTGCAACTGGGCGGAAGTCATTCAGGCCCGTGGCTGTGGAATGCTTCGGCACTGGCACGATGGTGGCGATCGTGAAGCTTGTGGGGACAACGGCCTGGGCCAGGGACAGATTGAAAATCTCCGAGAAGACCCAAGCCAACTGCCCTGCACAGACTCTGAGCACACGGCCAGGTATTCCATCCGGACCAGATCTCAGTATCAGTGCAAATAAAGTACTGATGAATTGTCTTGGCTCGAAACATTAACTTTTTTAACGTCCATAGATGCTGCCTGATTTGACAAGTTCCTCCTGTATTTTGTGTACGTCACTAAATAAAGTACTAAGCGGCAGATTGGATGAGGCGGAAGGTTGATTTAGATTGCTCTTGGTGAATCTAAAGAAGACTAAAATGTGACAGGACATTGTGTGATTTCTGTGTGTGCACAGACTTGGTCCCTGAAGAGAATGCGGCTCCCAGTAACTGCTGAGGCAAAACTGACAGCCCGCACTAGCAGCGGCTGGGTGAGAGAACAGATGTCCTGCTCTCTGGTAAATGAGTCTCTCCCACTACGGCAGATCATCGGTTCCTTCTACGCATGTAACTTGCCGCCGGACCTCATGGCGCAATGGTAGTGCATGTAACTGCAGAACATGGGCAGCATTTTCAGTAATCACATGTGCATTGGAACCACGCACGGAGAGAAGATGGACAAGCAGTAAACATTCGGCAAGGGAGAGGATTCTGGGAAAATGCAAGAAGATCTCTTTTGTAAAATTGGCCTCGGCAATTTTTGCTACGGATTTTTCGAGGTTAATCACAGCGCAATACTCGTAGCAACGATCACGTAAAATCAACCGTTGTTCTAGCTTCAAACATTTTTTTCGTATTTTCCGTCTTTGCACTGATAATTATTACATCGGGATGCCAATTGAAGTGATAAATTGGAGAACTTCCATGCAGAGAGGTTAACTGAGGTTTCAATAAAAAAATCAATCAAGCAAAATCCGGCAGAGTCCGGGACCGTAAGCAGCGATGCTTTGGGAGTTCTGTTCCAAATGTTATCCTGCGGAGTTTGAAGTGATTCCCGAATTATGTCGTCTAAGTGCAGGACAGCAGTGTGCTGACAGTAACGTTAATCGGAGTGCCCCGGTCTGTTCTCACCCGGAAATATGCTGATTCTGGAGATTTTCAGCGCGGCTCCCTCGGCAGGAGAAGAAGTCTTTGCAGGTCTCTCGAAATAGAAGTTCATGGCGTACATTTGCTTTCAAATGTTTTCTTATCATCTAGAGTTACAGCACGTCCTTCCGCCCCAACGAACCACGCCGCCCAATTCACCCAGGTGACCTATTAATACAATATCTAACCCTGCGATTACAGACCGCGGCGGAATTTAACAGAGGTCCGTAGCGCTGGACGCGACCGTACCACCCACAGGTAGTCAAGGTCTCTCGACGAGGGTGGAGTTCCTGTCCACGCGTACAAATCACAATGACTTAACAGTCCGTCGTTTTAACCAATCTGTCAAATCCTTTGCTCCAAATCAAAGTTGCTGGTGAACGCAGCAGGCCAGGCAGAATCTCTAGGGAGAGGTACAGTCGACCTTTCAGGCCGAGACCCTTCGTCAGGACTAACTGAAGGAAGAGTTGTTTAGAAATTTGAAAGTGGGAGGGGGAGCGGGACGGGGAGATCAAAATTGATAGGAGAAGACAGGAGTGGGAGGGATGGAGCCAAGAGCTGGACAGGTGATCGGCAAAAGGGATATGAGAGGATCATGGGACAGGAGGTCCGGGGAGAAAGACGGGGGAGGGGGGGAACCCAGACGATGGGCAAGGGATATAGTCAGAGGGACAGAGGGAGAAAAAGGAGAGAGAGAGAAAGAATGTGTGTATAAAAATAAATACCGGACGGGTTACGAGGGGGAGGTGGGGCATTAGCGGAAGTTAGAGAAATCGATGTTCATTCCATCAGGTTGCAGTCTACCCAGACTGAATATAAGGTGTTGTTTCTCCAACCTGAGTGTGGCTTCATCTTTACAGTAGAGGAAGCCGTGGATAGACATGTCAGAATGGGAATGGGATGTGGAATTAAAATGTGTGACCACTGGGAGATCCTGCTTTCTCTGGCGGACAGAGCGTAGGTGTTCAGCAAAGCGGTCTCCCAGTCTGCGTCGGGTCTCGCCAATATATTGAAGGCCACATCGGGAGGACCGGACGCAGTATATCACCCCAGCCGACTCACAGGTGAAGTGTCGCCTCACCTGGAAGGACTGTCAGGGGCTCTGAATGGTGGTAAGGGAGGAAGTGTAAGGGCATGTGTAGCACTTGTTCCGCTTACAAGGATAAGTGCCAGGAGGGAGATCAGTGGGGAGGGATGGGGGGCGGGGACGAATGGACAAGGGAGTCGCGTAGGGAGCGATCCCTGCGGAAAGCAGAGAGAGGCGGAGGGGAGGGAAAGATGTGCTTAGTGGTGGGATCCCGTTGGGGGTGGCGGAAGTTACGGAGAATAATATGTTGGACCCGGAGGCTGGTGGGGTGGTAGGTGAAGACCAGGGGAACCCTATTCCTAGTGTGGTGGTGGGAGGATGGAGTGAGAGCAGACGTGCGTGAAATATCCACGGCCTCCTCTACTGTACATGTCTATCCACGGCCTCCTCTGCTGTAAAGATGAAGCCACACCCAGGTTGGAGGAACAACACCTTATATTCCGCCTGGGTAGCCTCCAACCTCATGGCATGAACATCGACTTCTCTGACTTCCGCTCATGCCCCACCTCTCCCTCGTACCCCATCTGTTATTTATTTTTATACACACATTCTTTCTCTCACTCTCCTTTTTCTCCCTCTCTCCCTCTGACTATACCCCTTGCCCATCCTCTGGGTCTCCCCCCCTTGTCTTTCTCCCTGGACCTCCTGTCCCATGATCCTCTCATATCCCCTTTGCCAATCACCTGTCAGCTCTTGGCTTCATCCCTTCCCCTCCTGTCTTCTCCCATCATTTTGGATCTCCCCTCCCCCTCCCACTTTCAAATCTCTTACTAGCTCTTCCTTCAGTTAGTCCTGACGAAGGGTGTCGGCCTGAAAGGTCGACTGTACCTCTTCTTAGAGATGCTGCCTGGCCTGCTGCGTTCACCAGCAACTTTGATGTGTGTTGCTTGAATTTCCAGCATCTGCAGAATTCCTCTTATCTGCTCCAAATGTTCATGAGAAATATGATGGGTACTAATGGACTGGTTTTGTCGGGTCTTCAACTGAAGAACGATCGAGAGTGGACTAATGCCTGCAGTTGACAATTTGCAATTGTTTGTGAAACAATTTTCCCCAACAGTATACAGGCTCTGTGGCGCAATGGATAGCGTGTTGGACTTCTAAGAGTGTGTGAAGTAATTCAAAGGTTGTGGGTTCGAGTCCCACCAGAGCCGGTGTTGCGTCTGAATTCAATTTTCTGGCGATATAGAAGGTCACATATAGATAGTCAGAATTCTAGTAAACGATGGCGGCGAAAGTTGGAAAAACAGGTTCATTGTTTAAATTACTGAACTCCTTCACTCATCACGTGAATCAATTATAGTATATAATCAGTTGCAGTTTAAAAATATATACTGTATTATGCATTGCAATATACAGCTGACGCAAGTCAACAAATTGCAGACATATGCGAGTGCTATTAAACCTAATTTAGATTCTGATTCTCATTTGTCAGTCTTACCAAAGCGCATGGACGTTTCTCTGCAGGTAATATATTTTATACCTCGCTTTCAAATTCCTTAAATTCTTCCATTACTTTAATGTCCTAATTGTGACAAACCCTTTGTATCATGTTAGTGTAACTCAACCATTCTCTGAACAACGATCTAGAAGTTTATATTCTATTTTTCAGAAAAAATGTCAATTTTCTACCTGGAATCTGTCGCCTCAATCTATACGCAAGAGTCTATTTAACTGGTATCTGGATCCCGCACAAACCTCGCTTGGAAATGGTAATATTTATTACTTCAAGTGACAAGTCTGCTCTTGAAATATGACATCCTTTCGAGTAATTCAACAGAAAGCAGTCACAGCCAACTGATGCGAAATCCGGTGGAGCTTCTGCGCACAGATTCAAAACCCTGCTCGCAGCTGGTTTCATTAATCTTACACTCAAGATTTAAGCTGATGAATACCAGCTTTTGCCTTTGAACTGAGTGTCTTCATCTGAGACAGTGACGTGAGGAGAGTGCGCGACACGGCCTGTGGGATATTCATCAATATCAGGATGTTCAACACATCAAGCAGCATTCAAGGAGATTGAGGATGAGTCAATATTTTTTTTTTGAAACTACACAGCCAGCGACGAATGAATTGTTCCTGATGGCTTCATCGTATATTGCCCACGTCGAAGCTGTTATTTATTGTCTTCCACAGAGCACTTTACCACGAAGTTGCGATGCAGTTCTAAACACGTGAATCATCAGACGATCGTTGACTAAGGTAACATATAAGCACGTAAATTGTCAACCTATGTCACAGCTGTTGGTGTGAAGATTGGTTATGACAGGATTAGGGAACCACGGTTGAACGGGGATATTGAGGATTCGAGTAAAGTGAAAAAAAAAGATGCATATATGGTTAACTGGCATAAATAAAGTCCCACTATTCAGGACATTTACAGAGACAGCTGCGTAAAAAGGGCCCGAAGGATCATTGGGGACCTAGGTCATCCCAACTACAACCTGTCCAGCTGGATAGTGTACCGCAGCATAATAGCCAGGCCCAACAGGCTCCGGGACAGCTTTTTCCACCAGCCCATCAGACTGATTAATTCACACTGATACAATTGCATTTCTCTGCTAAATTGACTGTCGTGTTGTACACACTATTTACTACGAATGACTATAAATTGCACATTGCACATTTAGACAGAGACGTAACGTAAAGGCGGGTCTAGAGACCCAGGCACAATGAGAACACAACGGGATTAATTGTGTACATTTACGATTAATATATGTGGCATTGACCCGGTCCAGTACTTCGTCCAGCCAGAGATGATCATAAACTTTGAAAAGTTTGTTGGGGTGTTTTCAAACTGTAAGCGCATTCCGATGTTTCTGCAGCAAAGCTTCGGACACTTGTTGTCAATGTGAACGGAACAACCTGACATCGCAATCGCCATCAATATAGAACTTGGAACCTTTCGCAGTTAATGGGAACGTGATAGTGACTACACTACAAAGTCGGCTACGTAAAGATACAGAGGATGGAACCCAGCTGGACGTAAATGATGACAGGGAAATATGTAATGTCAGTCTGCTGGTCGGAAGCGGAATCTGTGGAAAGGTTTCTGGAAGCTTCTCCCGTCATAGGTAATAAACTTCTGTCGAAGTTGTTCGCTTCCGCACCACTTGGGGCTGAGGACGTCCTGAGGGAGGGAATGCACACTCAAGGAATAAATTCCCATTGGGCGTGCGATTCAACTTAAACGCAGCAGGCCGGAAAATGAGTTTCTGCAAACCGAGCAAAAGAACTAAAGAAGCCGCCAGCTTGCGTATTATCAATACTGTATAGCTGGTGAACCTCACCCAATCCGACGGAACGTTGTAGTTTCTTGTATAAGAAAACTGTCATCGCTTGACTTCGTGGCGCAATGGTAGCGCGTCTGACTCCAGATCAGAAGGTTGCGTGTTCGAGTCACGTCGAGGTCACAAGCGCACCTTCGGATTTTGTCATCAAAATGTTTGCTGCGTATCCGCTCACTTGTTCCTCACGATATTAAACGCATTTTACCCTTCCGAAAACAGCCAGCAGAAGTGAGACTGTGAGGCCAATTTTAACAATGAACTGTCATGGCTAAAATGAAATACTGTGTCCAAATACAAAATTATCTTTCTTTTATTCTCAAACCTGCGTTGCTGGAAATTTGAAATGAAAAAGAAAATTATGCAGTAGGTCATTGAGCATCGGTGGAAAGGAGCTACATTTTCAGCACATTCAGCGTTCCCACCATCTCTACGTTATTCATTTTCTTCCTTCCTAAAGCCGAAGGAAGCCACTGCCTGCCCCAGAAGCAGATTTTCCAATGTAACATATCACATGGAACAGAACAGCACCATAACTCCGTCCACAATGTTGTGGTCATCTTCTATGCTACTCGAGCATCAATCTAAGTCTTCCCTCCAATCGAGCCCTCTATTGTTCACGAAGGGTTTATGTCAGAGAGTAAATGCTTGACAAAGGAACGAATTGAAACAAAGGTCAGTGAATGAATGAAAACGATACAGGCATGGAAAGCAGCTGGACGTACACGAGGAAATAGAAAGATGAAATTTCCGTCAACTGATCGGTTTCCACAGGAATAGAAGCTTTTGAGATGTTTCGACACGCTTCTCCCGGTTTCATACTGTGAATTTCTGTCGAACCTGTACACCTCCGTAATACTTGGGGCTAAGAAAGCCATGAGGGAGCGGATGTGCCCCCAAGGAATAATTCTGAGCGCGGATTGGGAGTCAGTTTCAACACAGCAGCTGTTCTGCAAGCCTAGCTGTTGGTAATAATAAAAGAACATCAAATAATTAGAAAGAGGTGACATAGGGTCGTTGTGGGTAAAACTAAAGAATTGCACGAGTAAATATATCCTGATGGGAGTTGTATGCTGACCTCCAATCAGTAATAAAGATGTGACTACAAATTACAGCGGGAGACAGGAAATGCGTGCCCAGTAAGGCAATTGGAATTTCAATATGCCGGTAGATTGGGAAAATCCTATTGGCGCTGGATCCCAAAGGGGGGAACTTCTGAAATGCCTACCAGATGGCTTTTAAGACCAGCTCCTGGGTGAACCCACTAGGGGACCAGCTATTCTGGATTCGGTGTTGTACCACGTACCGGAATTGATCTGAGGGCTCAAGGTAAAAGACCTCTTAGGGAAAAGTGATCATAGAATAATCGAATTCACCCTGAAATTTGATAAGGAAATATAGTCAGATGTATCGTATTACAGTGGAGCGCAGGGAATTACAGAGGCATCAGTGAGGAGTTGAACAAAATGGACAGCACACAAACACTGGCAAGGATGAGAGCAGAGCAGCAATGGCTGGAATTTATGGCAGCAATTCAGAAGGCACAGGATATATACATCCCAAACAGGAAGAGGTATTCCAAAGGCAAGATGACACAACAGAGGCTAAAAAGAGAAGACAAAGCCAACATAAAAGCCAAAGGAAGGGCACATTCATTAAGAGGTAAAAGTTGCAACAGGAAAGCAAGCTGGCCGGTAATATTAGTAAGTATAGAAAACGTTTATGCACATAAATAACGCGTAAAAGAGAGGCGAGAGTTTATATCGGACCGCTTGAAAACGATTTTACAGAGGTAGTAGTGGAGAAAAGGAAATGGCGGACGAACTGAACAAATATTTCGCATCGTTTTTCACTATGGAAGACATAAGCAGTATGGAGGAAGTTCCTGCAGAGTATCAACTTGAAGGTCGACACGTCAGCTGGCCCAGAAACCGTACATCACAGCGTTCTGAAGGAGGTAGCTGAAGAGATTGTGAGGCGTTGGAATCGATCTTTCAAGAATCACTAGATTCTGGAATGGTTTGAGAAGACTGGAAAAATGCAAATGTCACTCTCGAAGAAGGGACGGAGGCAGAAGAAAGGAAATTAAGACCATATAGTCTGACCTCCTTTCCTAAGTACGCAGTGTTCACGATTGTGTGGGTCTCGAGCCGGCTCTGTATTTACTATGGCTATATTAAACGCTCTCTCTGCCTGGTCTATTTGTATCTGCCCGCTGCTGTCGGCCCGGCTGAGATAACCTGCTGTGATGCCCCTTTGTCCCTGCTAACTTGTTTCTCACCCGATCTCCTCGCTGTTGTGCCCCTTCCGAAAACAACTTGGATTTCAGTGCCGCTCCTGCGAATAGAGTTCCTGCTCCCAGGGAACGGCCACACCCGACGACCGCAGCCTGTCTACTGACGACACGAGGAACGTCAGTCCGTCGGTCCGTAAACGCATGTCAGCCACTTCGACAACTGTGGTGGGATGAGTAAGTGGCAGCATGAAACCGAAACCTTCAGCCGTGTGCAAGAACCGTGACTGGACTCGAACCGACAATCTTCAGTTTGATCTCGCATCAAACTCCGGATCACACGCCTTATCCGTTGGGCCACACGGTTGCACCCTGTCGGGAACGCAAAGGGACAAAAAACAAGAATCCGGCCCATGGTAGAGTGGGGAGCAGTTTTCTATCACCAACAGTCAAGTGTTTTAACAGATAGAACGATTACGTTAAGGGGCTAGAAGGACATGCACATTGAAGTGAGTTGCCTTTCCGGCTGGGGTTATAAGGCTGACTTGTGTTGCTCCATCCTTTCTCGCTGACAGGTGCAATCTGGGCATGCGGGCTGGGTGAGACGTATGAAGCGATCCGCTTCAGCATCGTCGCTAATTATCAAGGGATCGAAGGGTTATCAATTCTAGAGCAACAGAATATTGTGTTTAATTGCATTCCCAACGTCACGACGATAAATAGCCCAAAAACCCGGTTCCAAATTCAATGAAAAACAACACACTGAGATCAGGTACTCCATAGGCCCATTATTTTTCCTTTTGGATTGCCTGACAGCTCTTCCGGTAAAGTGATTTTCCCCTCCCCTCCCCTTCCCAACTTCTATTCCCCACTCTGGCCTCTTATCTCTTCTCAGCTGCCTATCACGTCCTCCTGGGACTCCTCCTCCTTCACTTTCTCCTCTCCTTTCAGATTCCTTCCTCTCCAGCCCGTTACCTTTTCTGCTCACCTGGCCTCATCTATCACCTTCTGGGTTCCCTCCATCTCCTACCACCCACCTTCTTCGTCTGGTGTCCTTTACAGTCCTGAAGATTTTTCTCGGCCTGAAAGGTCAACTGTTTATCATTTCGATAGGTGCTGCCTCACTTGCTGAGTTCTTCCAGCATTGTGTATGTTTTACATTGGATTTTCAGCATCTGCAGAACTTCTCGTGTTTGCAAATGAAGGAAATTAGTTTGATTATTCAGACGTACATTGTGGAATCGGGACAATTTTAAAATCTACTAACCGCTCCGCCTTTGGACTGTGGAAGGAAGCTTAGTGTTTAGCAAAAGCCAGTGTGAAGGCAGATTGAAGTTTGTTTCCATGTGTACTTAAAATTGTTATTCGGAGTAATAAGCGAACACCGCGTCAGTAATAAACACGGTCCTTATTCTTGTTCAAAGGTCATAAACACAGTGATGTAGAGATGATTAGTGAATCCCCGGAAATGTTTGCCCTGGTAGCAGACGAGGGCAGATCATTATAAAACATTAAGGTCGAGAGAGAAACATATTCAAAACATCAAAGTGAGCGGTATGATGTGGATGATCAAAAAGATTATGCTGCTGTAAGTGTCCTCTGACGACATATTCCGAAGCAGTGGTGAGATCAAACACAAAGAGTGGATTCTTACAGGCGACTGCAGCAGTGGGATTGGGTACTGCGAATGAAGTGTTCTGTAAATCATACGGTAAAAGCCCTGCGAAATTTGCGTACCTGAATACGGATACAGTGTTTGGCAATAGACGGAGCAGTGAATCTGAAGAAATGATCAGAACCTCAGGCGATTCTCTCGCCTTTAGGTGAAACAGAGCAAGTTACAGCTTATCATTACAGCTGAGGAACGTCGCAAAGGCTTCCTGGTTTAACGGCTCAAAGCGCATGCCTAATGAAAAGGAGATCCTTGGTTCAGATCAAAGAGAGACTTTTAATTTATGGAACACACATCAAAGTTGCTGGTGAACGCAGCAGGCCAGGCAGCCAGAAGAGGTGCAGTCGACGTTTCAGGCCGAGACCCTTTGTCAGGACTAACTGAAGGAAGAGTGAGTAAGGGATTTGAAAGTAGGAGGGGGAGGGGGAGATCCAAAATGATAGGAGAAGACAGGAGTGGGAGCGATAGAGCCAAGAGCTGGACAGGTGATAGGCAAAAGGGGATACGAGAGGATCATGGGACAGGAGGTCCGGGAAGAAAGACGGGGGGGGGGGACCCAGAGGATGGGCAAGAGGTATATTCAGAGGGACAGAGGGAGAAAAAGGAGAGTGAGTGGAAGAATGTGTGCATAAAAATAAGTAACAGATGGGGTACGAGGGGGAGGTGGGGCCTAGCGTAAGTTAGAGAAGTCGATGTTCATGCCATCAGGTTGGAGGCTACCCAGACGGAATATAAGGTGTTGTTCCTCCAACCTGAGTGTGGCTTCATCTTTACAGTAGAGGAGGCCGTGGACAGACATGTCAGAATGGGAATGGGATGTGGAATTAAAATGTGTGGCCACTGGGAGATCCTGCTTTCTCTGGCGGACAGAGCGTAGATGTTCAGCAAAGCATCTATGCTCTGTCCGCCAGAGAAAGCAGGAGACCGCTTTAAGAGACTATAAATTTATAGTCTCTTTAGGAGACTATAAATTGTAGATTGCACATTTAGATAGAGACGTAACGTAAAACTTTTTACTTCTCGTGTCTATGAAGGAAGTAAGAAATAAAATATATTCAGTTCAAAGTGCTAGGCAGACTTGGAGGTCTTAAGGTTGATAAGTCACCTGGTCCAGATGTATTACAGCCCAGAGACCCGTATTGCCTTTTCAGTTATCCTCTGTTGCTCTTTAAAAGTTTCCAAATCCTCTGGCTTCCCGCTTATCTTTGCTATGTTATACTTCTTCTCTTTTATTTTTATACTGTCCTTGAC
The DNA here is from genome assembly GCF_963921235.1 of Mobula hypostoma. NCBI lineage: Eukaryota > Metazoa > Chordata > Chondrichthyes > Myliobatiformes > Myliobatidae > Mobula > Mobula hypostoma. The sequence goes on from NC_086098.1 coordinate 249,838,238, forward strand.
TTCCCTTGTCAGCCACGGTCGCCCCTCACTCCCCTTAGGATCTTTCTTCCTTGTTGGAATGAACTGATCCTGCACCTTCTGTATAATTTCCGGGAATACCTGCCATTGTTGTTCCACTGTTATCCCTGCTAGGGTATCTTTTCAGTCAACTTTGGCTAGCTCCTCCCTCATGGCTCCATACTCCTCTTTGTTGAACTGTAACACTGACACTTCCGATTTTCCCTTCTCCCTCTCAAATTGTAGATTAAAACTTATCATATTATGGTCACTACCTCCTAATGGCTCCTTTACCTCGAGTTCCCTTATCAAATCTGGCTCATTAAACAACACTAAATCCAGAATTGCCTTCTCCCTGGTAGGTTCCAGTACACGCTGCTCTAAGAATCCATCTCGGAGGCACTCCACAAACTCCCTTTCTTGGGGTCCAGTACCAACCTGATTTTCCCAGTCTACCTGAATGTTGAAATCTCCCATAACAACCGTAGCATTACCTTTGCAACATGCCAATTTTAACTCTTGATTCAACTTACACCCTATATCCAGAATACTAATTGGGGGCCTGCAGATAACTCCCATTAGTGTCTTTTTGCTCTTACAATTTCTCAGTTCTATCCATAATGACTCTACATCTCCTGATTCTATGTCGCCCTTCACAAGATCCTGAATTTCATTCCTCACCAACAGATCCACCCCACCCCCTCTGCCCACCTGTCTGTCCTTTCGATAGGATGTATACCCTTGAATATTCATTTCCCAGCCCTGGTCCTCTTCCAGCCATGTCTCTGTTATCCCTATAACATCATACTTGCCAATTTCCAACTGAGACTCAAGCTCATACATTTTATTTCTTGTATTTCGTGCATTCATATATAATACTTTTAATCCATTTAAAGTAATACTTTTACTCCCCTCAGCTTTCACATCGATTCCTATTGCACTTGGCCACACTTTCTGATCCCTTCCTGAGCTTTCTGCCCCGTTAATTCTGTTGTCTTTCTTAACTTTCCTTATTCTCTCTTTCCCTTTAACTCCATCCTTATATTTCCTCTCCTACCCGCCCCCCACGACTTAGGTTAAACTCACCTGTGCAGCAGAGGCAAACCTGTCTGCCAGAACGCTGGTCCCCCGCCTGTTGAGGTGCAACCCGTCCCTTTTGTACAATTCATCCTTACCCCAAAACAGATCCCAGTGGTCTAAGAATCTGAATCCCTGTTTCCCGCACCAGTTCCTCAGCCACACATTCAGATCCTCTATCTCCCTGTTCCTGTCCTCTCCAGCACAAGGAACTGGAAGCAAACCGGAGATAACAAAGAAACATAGAAACATAGAAAATAGGTGCAGAAGTAGGCCATTCGGCCTGCACCGCCATTTATTATGATTATGGCTTATCATCCAACTCACAACCCTGCCCCAGCCTTCCCTCCATACCCCCTGACCCCCGTAGCCACAAGGGCCATATCTAACTCCCTCTTAAATATAGCCAATGAACTGGCCTCAACTGTTTCCTGTGGCAGAAAATTCCACAGATTCACCACTCTCTGTGTGAAGAAGTTTTTCCTAATCTCGGTCCTAAAAGGCTTCCCCTCTATCCTCAAACTGTGGCCCCTCGTTTTGGACTTCCCCAACATCGGAAACAATCTTCCTGCATCTACCCTGTCCAATCCCTTTAGGATCTTATACGTTTCAATCAGATCCCCCCTCAATCTTCTAAATTCCAACGAGTACAAGCCCAGTTCATCCAATCTTTCTTCATATGAAAGTCCTACCATCCCAGGAATCAATCTGGTGAACCTTCTTTGTACTCCCTCTAAGGCAAGGATGTCCTTCCTCAGATTAGGGGACCAAAACTGCACATAATACTCCAGGTGTGGTCTCACCAAGGCCTTGTACAACTGCAGTAGTACCTCCTTGCTCCTGTACTCGAATCCTCTTGCTATAAATGCCAGCATACCATTCGCCTTTTTCACCGCCTGCTGTACCTACATGCCCACTTTCAATGACTGGTGTATAATGACACCCAGGTCTCGTTGCACCTCCCCTTTTCCTAATCGACCACCATTCAGATAATAATCTTTTTTCCTATTTTTGCCACCAAAGTGGATAACTTCACATTTATCCACATTAAATTGCATCTGCCATGAATTTGCCCACTCACCCAATCTATCCAAGTCATCCTGCATCCTCTTAGCATCCTCCTCACAGCTAACACTGCCACCCAGCTTCGTGTCATCCGCAAACTTGGAGATGCTGCATTTAATTCCCTCATCCAAGTCATTAATATATATTGTAAACAACTGGGGTCCCAGCACTGAGCCTTGCGGTACCCCACTAGTCACCGCCTGCTATTCTGAAAAGATCCCGTTAATTTCCACTCTTTGCTTCCTGTCTGCTAACCAATTCTCCACCCACACCAATACCTAACCCCCAATACCGTGTGCTTTAAGTGTGCACACTAATCTCCTGTGTGGGACCTTGTCAAAAGCCTTTTGAAAATCCAAATATACCACATCCACTGGTTCTCCCCTATCCACTCTACTAGTTACATCCTCAAAAAATTCCATGAGATTCGTCAGACATGATTTTCCTTTCACAAATCCATGCTGACTTTGTCCGATCATTTCACCGCTTTCCAAATGTGCTGTTATCACATCCTTGATAACTGACTCCAGCAGTTTCCCCACCACCGACGTTAGGCTAACCGGTCTATAATTCCCCGGTTTCTCTCTCCCTCCTTTTTTAAAAAGTGGGGTTACATTAGCCACCCTGCAATCCTCAGGAACTAGTCCAGAATCTAACGAGTTTTGAAAAATTATCACGAATGCATCCACTATTTCTTGGGCTACTTCCTTAAGCACTCTAGGATGCAGACCATCTGGCCCTGGGGATTTATCTGCCTTCAATCCCTTCAATTTATCTAACACCACTTCCCTACTAACATGTATTTCGCTCAGTTCCTCCATCTCACTGGACCCTCTGTCCCCTACTATTTCTGGAAGATTATTTATGTCCTCCTTAGTGAAGACAGAACCAAAGTAATTATTCAATTGGTCTGCCATGTCCTTGCTCCCCATAATCAATTCACCTGTTTCTGTCTGCAGGGGACCTACATTTGTCTTTACCAGTCTTTTCCTTTTTACATATCTATAATAGCTTTTACAGTCCGTTTTTATGTTCCCTGCCAGTTTTCTCTCATAATATTTTTCCCCTTCCTAATTAAGCCCTTTGTCCTCCTCTGCTGAACTCTGAATTTCTCCCAGTCCTCAGGTGAGCCACTTTCTCTGGCTAATTTGTATGCTTCTTCTTTGGAATTGATACTATCCCTAATTTCTCTTGTCAGCCACGGGTGCACTACCTTCCTTGATTTATTCTTTTGCCAAACTGGGATGAACAATTGTTGTAGTTCATCCATACAACCTTTAAATGCTTGCCATTGCATATCCACCATCTATCCTTTAAGTGTCATTTGCCAGTCTATCTTAGCGAATTCACGTCTCATACCTTCAAAGTTACCCCTCTTTAAGTTCAGAACCTTTGTTTCTGAATTAACTATGTCACTCTCCATCTTAATGAAGAATTCCACCATATTATGGTCACTCTTACCCAAGGGGCCTCTTACGACAAGATCGCTAATTAACCCTTCCTCATTGCTCAAAACCCAGTCCAGAATAGCCTGCTCTCTAGTTGGTTCCTCGACATGTTGGTTCAAAAAACCATCCCGCATACATTCCAAGAAATCCTCTTCCTCAGCACCTTTACCAATTTGGTTCACCCAATCTGCATGTAGATTGAAGTCACCCATTATAACTGTTGTTCCTTTATTGCACACATTTCTAATTTCCTGTTTAATACCATCTCCGACCTCACTACTACTGTTAGGTGGCCTGTACACAACTCCCACCAGCGTCTTCTGCCCCTTAGTGTTACGCAGCTCTACCCATATCGATTCCACATCTTCCTGGCTGATGTCCTTCCTTTCTATTGCGCTAATCTCTTCTTTAACCAGCAACGCCACCCCACCTCCCCTTCCTTCATGTCTATCCCTCCTGAATATTGAATATCCCTGAACGTTGAGCTCCCATCCCTGGTCACCCTGGAGCCATGTCTCTGTGATCCCAACTATATCATAATCATTAATAACAAACTGCACTTTCAATTCATCCACCTTATTACGAATGCTCCTTGCATTGACACACAAAGCCTTCAGGCGCTCTTTTACAACTCTCTTAGCCCTTATACAATTATGTTGAAAAGTGGCCCTTTTTAATGCTTGCCCTGGATTTGTCGGCCTGCCACTTTTACTTTTCTCCTTTGTACTTTTTGCTTCTACCCTCACTTTACACCCCTCTGTCTCTCTGCACTGGTTCCCATCCCCCTGTTGTGAACTAACCTCCTCACGCCTAGCCTCTTTAATTTGATTCCCACCCCCCAACCATTCTAGTTTAAAGTCACCTCAGTAGCCCCCGCTAATAACCACCCTGGAGGTCCTGCCTTTCAGCCTTCTTCCGAGTTCTCTGAAGTCACGCTGTAGAATTTCTTTCTTCCTCCTCCCGACGTCATTTGTGCCGACATGCACCACCACTTCCGCCTGTTCACCTTCACCCTTGAGGATGCCCTGCAATCAGTCTGTGATGTCCTGGATCCTGGCACCAGAGAGGTAACACACCATCCTTAAATCCCGCCTGTTGCCGCAGAAACCCCTTTCTGTACCTCTCACGATGGAGTCCCCTCCTACCATGGCTGTGCCTGACATCTGCCTTCAAGAAGGGAGGACGTCAAAAGAAAGGAAATTAGTCAGTTAGTCTAACCTCAGTAGTTGAGAAAGTGTTGAGGTCTATTATTGAGGATGAGGTTTCTGAGCGATTGGAGACTAATGATAAAATAATTCAATATCATTATGGTTTCTGAAAAGGGAAATCTTGCCTGACAAATCTGTTAGAATTCTTCGACGAAGTAACAAGCAGGGTGGACAAAGGAGAGGCATTGGATGTCATTTACCTGAATTTTCTGGCTGTCTGCCAGTGAGTAGTGGTGTTCCTCAGGGGTCAGTATTGGGTGTCAATGATTTATATAATAGAATGGATAGCTTTGCGGCAAAGTGTGCGGATGATATGCAGATAGGTGGACGAGTAGGTAGTGTTGCGGAAGCAATGCGATTAAAATTGGATTTCGACAGATTGGAAGAATGGGCAAAAAGTAGCAGGTGGAATAAGTGTTCTGAAATGCACAATAATGCATTTTGCTAAACAGAGCAATAGTGTAGACCAGGGCCGGATTTAGTGGGGTCGGGGACCCTGGGCACGAGGCACTGATGGGCCCCTGCCGACACCGTAAAATGCTGCTGTACCAAGCAAAGAAAGGCAAGAACAAGAGCAAAGGTCGTACTGGTGTAAATATGAAAGCTGTGGACCAAGACATTGGTTTAGGCTATAAACCTATAGGCCTTAAGATGGAGGACAGAAAGTAATGCAGATTCCTGGCTTGAAGGACAGCATCTAAAACACTCAAATATTGACATAGGCTTAGTTGGCTTAGTAATGAGGGAGATGAAGTATGATGTACCCAATCTTAAATCTTCATTTACCTAATGCTGCACATACCACAGGCCTTATTTCTCAAACAATGCCAAAGCATTTTTATCTCGGTATTTTTCTCAACCGTGTGTTCTGAGAAAGTAAAATGGAAATGAGAGACAAAAAGGACAAGAGAGATGGCACTATGGCAAACTAGGAAACTTGACAATACTCCAACAATCTTTTTGATAAATGAGATCTAGCACATACTAACCTATTGCTGTACTGTGTGGCTTGCAGAGTAAAGATCACTTATTACTTACTAGGTTTGTAAACAGTCAACTGTTAGCCTGTTGCCACAAAAGCAGGAACAGCACTGACACACGAGCCTAGATATTTACAAAGTCAGATGCTTGTTTTTCACAATTAAAGCCTAGTTCTTCTCGATTTCTTTGCAACAAACTCCTTGATCAGATCACTGGTTTCCGAACAAGATCACTTTCAAGTAACATCAGAGTAAGATGACTCAGCCTGTACTGCTCCATTGTGGATCTGAGCCTATGTAGTTGCCCTTATCAGGCCTGCCAAATATGTCACTGGAGCCTCGGATTGCGAGTCCCCTCTCGACCAAAACCTTCACAACCATCAACGCTCTTCTCAATGCGTCAGTCCAGTAGACACACTCTGACTTGAACTGTTTTTGCAGTTCTGTATCTATTCTTCCGCTGTCAGACGCTAGTGTAACGTCGGTCAGTATTTTTCCTGCGGAGTTCGCTATTTTCATGCTCTCCTATGCGCTCAGCGACGTGTTTCCAGCCGCCAAAACCAGTTTCGAAGATGGACTGACAGTTACCATCACTGAAGATGCGACATGCAAAACAAAACACACAGCCGGTGGAAGGGGAATATAAGAGCCAGTGCCTTGATATGTACTCACCATTTACGAGCTTGCGTTTGAAGTGAAATTTGGAGAAAAAATGTTTCTGCTGTTTGTATACTCGTTCCGATGCTTTGATATCCGCATCCTTATTCTGGCAGGACTCCGGCCCTTTCTTAGCCCAGTACGCTCGGAGTGAATCATCTAACGTTTCCTTTCCCCAGCGAGCAGGATCAGTGCTGTAAGGATCGTCCGTAGCGGAAACGTTAACATCAACGGCGGCCCGACTTGGTTGTTCGGAGGCCTCTGTGGTCGGGAATCCCAAAAGTCATGCCCTCTGCCTCTCCAACGTTAGCTGCTGACTGTGGTAAGAACGGTGGACCTGTGCTAACGCCGGTGATAGCGCTAACTGTTAAACAAGTCTCCATTTGTCCACCGGTCTCAGACTGTCACAGGAACGATGGTACTGCTGCAACATCGAGAACAGGTTTAAAAATGCTGTCAATTTCAATATCTTTTTTAATGCTTCTTCTTCATGGTCCTCTTTTTCCTGTTTCTTTTTTCTTTTCTGTGCTCCACTCTCGTATGTTTTTTGTCCGGCATGATGACAGCTACCTATTTTGGGCCCCTGAGCTGCAGCCCAGCCTAGTTCTGCCAAATTTCCGGCCCTAATTACCATTGACAATTACGATCTAGAAGTGGTCCACGAGTTCACATACTTGGGGTCGACCATCAGCGACACTTGCTGAAATCAAGAGGTGTATCGGTAAAGCAGCATCGATCCTTGCTCGACTCCCCTCGCGGGTCTGGGAGAATCCGAAACTCACTACAAAGATCAAGACTGCTGTATGCAATGCTTGCGTTATCAGACTTGGACCATCTACTCCAAGCAGGAGAGGAAACTTAATAGTTTTCACCTGCACAGCTTTGGCCACATCCTCGGCATCACCTGGAGAGATAAAGTCCCAAACTCTGAGGTCGTCTGGACTTCCCACAATATTCACGCTTTTAAGACAACGCAGACAGTCCGTTCTATGAAGGATGGTAGACTGCCAAAGACGAACTCTACAGAGAACCAGCAACAGGCAAGAGGAACGTTGGTAGACCCCAGCTTCGCTTCTGCAAGCGCGATATGAAAGCCTTAAAAATCAACACAGTGCTGGGAGGGTACAGCAGATGACCGCAACAAATGGCGAGGTACCCTTCAGCAACACCGAGAGCGAGGCGAAAGAGTGATCCTGAGTCAGTCTGAGGAGCGGAGAGCTAAACGGAGAGCACAGCGGACAGCGGACAACAATTCCACGACGCCCTACACATGCAGCAACTGTGGCAGACCCTGCCGTTCCAGGATCGGCCTCAATAGCCACAGTCGACGCTTCTCGACAAACCAGTGACTACCGGAGGCGCAGGACCCATGGTCAACCACGACCAACGGAGGCCACACACAGACCATCATTTCTAGGCCTGATAAACTGTCATGTTATAAATTCTGACTTCTCTTTGTCCAGCGTTTTGTGGGTGAGATTATACTCAGTTTACGGAACGAGTAACAGGGGTACTCCATTGAATAAAAGTGGTTTCGTACCTTTCCAAGGATTTGATTTATACAAAGTATCACATTCTGTTTCTGCCTGGTTTCGAACCAGGGACCTTTCGCGTGTTAGGCGAACGTGATAACCACTACACTACAGAAACCTCGCAGTTATCTACCATGGAACACATACTGCGGCTACCAGTGGAACTACAGACAACACACAGTTCCAGCCAATAGGGTCCAAAAACCAATGATTGAATTATATTCTAAAATCATATTCAGCATCAAAGAGAAAATTATGCACTTTCAAAATTGTCCATAACGGCCGATACTGAGAGAATGGGGATAGATGCGAAGATGTAGACAAGCGCACGAGAGAGGGAAGGATTCAAGGTTGACTGAATGAGAGATTCGGACGCATACAGTACATAGCGATGGTAATTATGATTATTCGATCTGCGCCGCATTTAACAAGACTCTGCCATACATCCCTCCTGAGATGGAGAAACAAAATTTTCCGAATGCTTGCAAAGTACAAAAAATAACATGGAACAACAGTTGTCCATATGATTGGTAATCTTCAGTACAGTAAAGACCATAAGACAAAGGAGCAGAAGTCGGCCATTTGGCCCACCGAGTCTGCTCCGCCATTTTATCATGAGCTGATCCATTCTCCCATTTAGTCCCATTACCCCCGCCTTCTCACCATAACCTTTGATGCCCTGGCTATTCAGATGCTTATCAATCTCTGCCTTAAATATACCCAATAGCTTGACCTCAACTGCCCCCCGTGGCAACAACTTCCACAGATTCACCACCCTCTGGCTAAAAAAAAAATTCTTCGCATCTCTGTTCTGAATGGGCGCCCTTCAATCCTTAAGTCATGCCCTCTCGTACTAGACTCCCCCATTATGGGAAACAACTTTGCCACATCCACTCTGTCCATACCTTTCAACATTCGAAATGTTTCTATGAGGTCGCCCCTCATTCTTCTAAACTCCAAGGAATACAGTCCAAGAGCGGTCAGACGTTCCACATATGTTAACTCTCTCATTCCCGGAATCATTCTAGTGAATCTTCTCTGAACCCTCTCCAACGTCAGCACATCCGTTCTTAAATAAGGAGCCCAAAACTGCACACAGTACACCATGTGAGGTCTCACCAGCGCCTTATAGAGCCTCAACATCACATCCCTGCTCCTATACTCTACTCATAGTCATAGTCATAGTCAAACATTATTGATCCCGGGGGAAATTGGTTTTCGTTACAGTTGCACCATAAATCATAAATAATAATATAACCATAAATAGTTAAATAGCAATATGCAAATTATGCCAGTAAATTATGAAATAAGTCCAGGACCAGCCTATTGGCTCAGGGTGTCTGACCCTCCAAGGGAGGAGTTGTAAAGTTTGATGGCCACAGGCAGGAATGACTTCCTATGACGCTCTGTGCAACCTCTAGAAATGAATGCCAACATTGCATTCGCCTTCTTCGCCACCGACTCAACCTGGAGGTTAACCTTAAGGGTATCCTGCACGAGGACTCCCAAGTCCCGTTGCATCTCGGAACTTTGAATTCTCTCCCCATTAAAATAATAATCTGCCCGTTTATTCCTTCTACCAAAGTGCATAACCATACACTTTCCAACATTGTATTTCATTTGCCACTTCTTTGCCCATTCTCCCAATCTAGCCAAGTCTCTCTGCAGAATCTCTGTTTTCTCAGCAGTACCGGCCCCTCCACCTATCCTCGTAACGTCAGCAACTTAGCCACAAAGCCATCTATTCCATAATCCAAATCGTTGATGTACAACGTAAAAGAAGCGGCCCAAACACGGACCCCTGTGGAACCCACTGGTAACAGGCAGCCAGCCAGAATGGGATCCCTTTATTGCCACTCTCTGTTTCCTGCCAATCAGCCAACGCTCTATCCACGTATGTAACTTTCCCGTAACTCCATGGGCTATTATCTTGTTTAGCAGCTTCATGTACGGCACCTTGTTAAAGGTCTGGCCTGAATGATGATGTTTATTTCTACCTGGAGACAGAGAGGCATCTGTAGTGTAGGTGACCTATATATTAATGGAACCTTTGCCTCATTTGCGCAGTTACAAGCAGTTTACAATATCCCTGCATCTAGTGTTTATTATATATTTACAAATTCGAGATTATGTCAGGAAATATACACCTAACTTCGAAGTTTTAGAGAAACATGCGTCCCTGGAGGCAAAAAATAAATTTAATCCTGTCACTCGTAGCGCGGTATCCTATTTTTATCAGATCCTACATAATGGAGCTCGGTTGAATACTGCGGGTCATCCAGGCATGGGTGGATGAATTGCGCATAGAACTGACAGAGGAGGTCTGGGATGAGTGTTTAAAGCGTATACATGATTGTTCGGTCAACGTCAGACACAGACTTATACAGTTTAAAACAATACATAGACTTTAGTATTCCAAAGCAAAGATGCACAGTTTCTACCCTGATGTTTCATCAGTTTGTAATAGATGTAAATCTGTGAACAGTAACTTGTCACATTCATTCTGGTTATGTAGTAAGCTTTATGCATACTGGAAGAGTATTTTTCACTGTTTCTCTGAGGCTTATGGGAAGCGGTGGGAACCACACCCGCTCATAGCCATCCTTGGAGCAACAAGTTCCCTATCTTCAGCCAATAAATATTAAAAAACAGGTTGTATTGTTTGGCATGGTGATTGTTAAGAATTTAATGCTGCAAATGTGGAAAATGGACTCTGTGCCTACGTACGATCTGTGGCTGAGATAACTGGCAAATACTTTACATTTGGAGAGACCGATACTATATAATGAGAACAGAGGAGACATCTTTGAAAGGATATGGGGCTCTGTATTGGACTTTCTTACGGGGTGAAGACTGGGGTTTTTTGGTGTGGTGAACCTCTGCTGTGTATGTTTACTTTTGCCTTTATATTTTTCTCCCTTTTGCTGCTCGTTATTTAATTAGATTTTGTTAAGATCATGGTTTTTGTAGGTGTGCTGTTCTTTTAGTTGTTTTTCTGTTTGTCATAAAAGATTATGGGAAAAAAAAAGAAAATCCAAGTACACAACATCCATTGGATCTCCCTTGTCTCGCCTATTTGTAATTTCCTCAAAAAATTGCAATAGGTTTGTCAGGCAGGATTTTCTTTTAAGGAAACCATGCTGAGTTTCACCTATCTTGTCATATGCCTCCAGCTACTCCGTAATCTCATCCATGACAATCGACTCCAACAACTTCCCAACCACCGATGTCAAGCTAACAAGTCTATAATTTCCTTTTTGCTTCCTTGCTCCCTTCTTCAATGACGGAGTGACATTTGCAATCTTCCAGTCCTCTGGAACCATGCCAGAATCTATTGACTTTTGAAAGATGATCGCTAATGCCTCCGCAATCTCCACAGCTACTTCCTTCAGAACACGCGGGTGCATTCCATCTGGTCCAGGAGATTTATCTACCCTTAGACTATTCAGCTTCCTGAGTACTTTCTCTTTCGTAATTGTGACTGCGCACACTTCTCTTCCCTGCCACCCTTGAGTGTCCGGTATACTGTTGATGTCTTCTTCAGTGCAGACTGATGCAAAATATTCGTTCACATCCTCCGCCATCTCCTTATCTCCCATTACAATTTCTCCAGCATCATTTTCTATCGGTCCTATGTCTACTCTCACCTGTCTTTTACTCTTTATATACTTGAAAAAGCTTTTCGTATCCTCTTTGATATTATTTGCCAGCTTCCTTTCATAGTTCATCTTATCCCTCTTAATGACCTCTTAGTTTCCTTTTGTTGGCTTTTAAAAACTTCCCAATCGCCTTTCTTCTCACTAATTTTTGCTTCCTTGTATGCCCTCTCCTTTGCTTTAACTTTGGTTTTGACTTGTCTTGTCAGCCGCGGTTGCATCCTGTTTCCATTCGAAAATTTCTTCTTTTTTGGAATATATCTGTCTTGCACCTTCCTCACTTCTCGCATAAACTGCAGCCACTGCTGCTCTGTCATCCTTCCCGCTAGTGTCCTTTTCCAGTCAACTTTGGCCAGTTCCTTTCTCATGCCATAGTAATTTCCTTTACTCCACTGAAGCACCGACAAATCGGATTTCGGCTTCTCTTTCTCAAATTTCACAGTGAACTCAATCATGTTATGATCACTGCCTCCTAAGGGTTCCTTCACCTCAGTCTCTCTGATCACCACTGGTTCATTACACAATACCCAATCCAGTACAGCAGATCCCCTAGAGGGCTCAACAACAAGCTGCTCTAAAAAGCCATCTCGCAGACATTCTACAAATTCTCTCTCTTGTGATCCAGTGCCGACCTGATTTTCCCAATCCACTCGCATGTTTAAATCCCCCACAATTATCATAACACTGCCCTTCTGACAAGCCTTTTCTATTTCCTGTTTTAATTTGTAGTCCACATGACTGCAGCTGTTTGGAGGCCTATAAATAACTGCCATCAGGGTCCTTTTACCTCTGCTATTTCTTAGCTCAATCCATAAATATTCTGCACCTTCCGATCCTATGTCAACTCTTTCTAATGATTTAATATCATTTCTTACCAATAAAGCCACCCACCCCCTCTTCCTACCTGCCTATCCTTCCGATACACCGTGTATCCTTGGATGTTCAGCTCCCAGAGACATGTATCCTTCAGCCACGTCTCTGTGATGGCCACATATCATGCCTGCTAATCTGTGGCTGCACGACAAGATCATCCACTTTATTCCTTATGCTGCGTGCATTTAAGTATAACATCTTAAGTCCAGTATTTGGTAATTTTTCCCTTGATTTCACTGCAACTTTATTGCACTGCAACTCATCCCAATGGCTGCAAATTTGCGCCATCACCTGCCTGTCCTTCCTGACAACTTTACTGCTCACTATCTGAGATTTATTTTTACATGCCCTTACCGAGAAACTGGAGAACAAGTAATATTTACGTTACCGTCCTCTATCGAACTCGGAACTATTGGCGTGTACGTTGACCTTGATAACCACCGCACGATAAAAATCGCTGGCATGTAAAAAACAAGAGCAATTTATATAGAACGTGGAAACTTGCTGGGCGTTGAACAGTAAGTGGAGGGATACCATTTCAGTACATCTGTCGGCTTGAGAAAAAGCCGAATCTGGTAAAATGTTTCAACGTGTTTTTCCCGGATCCAGATTGTGAATTCCTGTCACAATACACACACGATAGTGGAGTAACTCCTCTGGTCTTGCAGCAGCGAGAGAGAGGAATTCGCCGTCACCGTTTCGTGCGGAGACCGTTTATCCGAACAACCATGTTCATCACCGCACCACTGAATCTGTCGGCGGTGTTGGCGGCGGATCATGGGAAGGGATCAGAGGAACAGCACACTCAGTGCGGATTGGGAGACAATTTCAAACAAGGAGACCGAGTGCTGAAGTTCTTCAAGTCAAGCCGGTGAATCATAATTAGCCGCCCCGCTGCATCCCAGATAGCTCAGTATCAGTGTAAATAAAGTATCGATCAAGTGTCTTGGCATGAATTGTCAATTGTTTATTCTGCTCCGTAGATGCCGTCTGACTTGTTTGTTTCTTCGCACATTTCCATCTTTTGTGGAATTTCTTGTTTTGTCGCATTCCTCCAGCACTTTGTGTTTCTTGCTACATACAAACTAGGCAGGACGAGCGGAGGTGTGTGTTTGGGGTGCGGTTTTGTGTTAAATTCTACTTAGTGAATGCAACGAAAATTAAGTCAATTCAGAAAATTTCGTCTACTACCTTCGAATGGACAGAGTCAGAGAAGGAAAAGAAGTTCCCAGCGCTGCTCAGGCAGAGGTAGGTCGCTCTCCTACAGCAACACGTGCGTGATAAATCAGGGAAAGGTTATCCTTGCAAGTAACGACCCTTCAATAAAGGAAGTTCACACTATAAGCTAAAAGCGCCTCTGGGAGATCCAAACCACATTCTCCTTTTTACTGGACAGACTCCTTGAGCAGTTAATGTACCTGGCATTTACATCGTCCTCGAGCCGTGTTGATGAGATGGAACTTGTTCTGTATCGTCTGAAGATGGAATTGCTTCAAATTCTGCTAACTACTTTAAATTCAGTATTCCATATAATTTGAAACGTGTGCATAACCGTGTTTTGGGAAGGATTCTCTCCAACGGCATGTACGGCCTATTTGCTAAAGACTGCATTTGCAACATTCGAATCCTTCTTCCGCCAATTACCGATATTTGAAGCCAGGTGCTGGAAGGAACGCAAATACGTGGAAGATTCGGGATGAAATGACAAATTGAGTGCAAAGTGAATCGAAGACACGCACCTGGGATACGAAGAAGAATCGCAGGTGAGAAGCCATCACAGTATGCGACAGAGAGACTGTGCCACGGTACACGGCTGTTTCAGATGAGAATTTTACACAATCCTTCTCCACGCTCCCTACACCTTACCTTCCCTCTTATTTGCCTCCTGCTAGAACTAGCCAGCTTTACCAAACTTCTTATTCTTGTTCGTGCCCCATCTTTTTTTTGTCCTGATAGACGATCACGACAGAAATGCTGACTTCTGTTTGTCTAGCGACTTGTGGGTGAGGTTATGCTCAGTTTACGGACGAGTAACAGAAGTACTGTACTCCATTGAATAAACCTGGTTGCTACCCTTTCTAATTATTTGATAGATACTGTTACGTACCCCGTAACTGGGTTGCCAAACCAGCACAAATGGATCACTCAGTTGGAGTCTGGAGTACTAGAACTAAGAAAGTTTTATTAAAGAAACAAGCAACACAGTAATCGAAAGGATAACAAATGCAACAGTTCAGTGATGATAAACACACATGTGCACAGAATTAAGATAACAGCATCAATCAAGCTCTATCGTTGTCTAGGGGTAAATGACCAATTTCAAAATGACTCAAAGTTCAGTCCAGTTTAGTAGTTCAGTTCGCAGTAATCGTTGCCATGGCGGTGGACAACGTGGGGGAAGAGAGAGATAGAATAGGAACAACTCATCATTCAGAACGGCTTCACTCACAGACCAGCGGGATGGCTCACAGACCAGCGAGATGGCTCACAAACAGCTTTTGGGCGGGTCCTTGGTGATGTCACCTGAGGTCACCGACTGTGACCCCTCCTCCAGATGCGGTCGATCCTCTGCAGTGAACCCGGCACCCAGGCAAGGGCGGACACACACCGGGTTCCCGCTGATCGTACCTTTCCACCCTTGTCGTTGTCCGGTACTTCTCACCACTCGTGAGAAGCGTACGGCTTCCAGGGTCTCGTTACCTCGGGTGGCGTGTGTCTGTCTTAGCGAACCTGTCCCTTTTTATCCCCCTGCTGGGGTATCGCCTGTCCATCACTTCAAACAGTTCAGGGTTCAAAGGGGGGAGCCGCTCCAGACAGCTCTTCCTCCCACATCCCTTCATTACACATCTCCAGACGCTGCTCCACTGTTCCTTATCTCTCCTTCCCCTGAGGGCAGGTGGCAGACCAACTGCTGATGCCACTGATGCTAGCCCAGGCCAGCAAACATCTTAATTTTATGTGTATTCTCGTAACACTTCCCCCCTTTAAGGATTTTTACCGGGAGGTAAAAATTACAAACATGACTACATTATCTGATACATACACAATATACATCTTTAACAGTTATTTAGCTAATACAGAGAATTTGAAGCTGTCAACACCTTGACAGACAGTCATCACATTTTCTGTTCCTTTTACACGTGTTATTAATAATCCCTTAGACCAGGCTCCAACTCAGCAAACTTCATAGTGGCCAAAAACACTGATGAATTGCGACCAATGTAACCTCTCATTTGGTTTTGTCCCGGACCACAATAACAAGGGTCGTCCCATTCCGACTCAATTTTCTCTCGCAAGGGCTTAGTAGGAGGGGGACGGGTATTGACCGCAGAGTTATTGCAAAACTTCCTGCAGTACCCCACCATCTCCAAAAGCCTTCTGAGGGCCCTCTTGTCTGTCGGGGTTGGGAGGTCAGCGATAGCCTGCACTGTAGCTTGCATCACTGCCAGCTGCCCCTGTGTCACCACAATTCCCAGGTAAGTGACATTCGTGTGGCCGAATTCATTTTTTCCAAGGTTCACTATCAAGCTGGCTTCAGACAGCCGTATTAAATTGCCAATACACACCTCTGTGGTCATCAGCCCTTTAGTCACTGAATTACTCGAAAAATATGGGTGTTGTTTACTTGGCTGCCCTATTGTAACAGACATAACCCAACGTCCCAGTTCTTTGCATTTCCTCGGGACAATCAAACACATGGGTGCGAGTCGTTTAATTACTCCTTCGGGGATTAAGGGAGAGACCTTATCAGTAGACCTGGCCAAAACAATAGCCTTCTCCCATCTGACCGATCCCATCCTAATCTTTTCAAAATGGTTTTTTTCTCTTATCAAGGGGCCCCTAGCTTCATTGATTTCCACGCTAACACCGACTAGGTTTGTTAGCATATCAAAAGCCGGTGACCGTCTCAGTTCGCGTCGGTCATGATCAATAACATTTTTCCCCCTGGGCAGCCGGTAACTCTCTTTCATGATTCCACCAACTGTTTCCTCCAGCACCGCAAAATGTCCACCGGGGGGTACCTCGTGGGCCATGTTAAAAACCTCATCCCCGTAACTCTTTTGCATCACCCCCCACTCCTCATCTGCGGATACTGTCCTTGATTTCCCTTTCTTCCTTAGCACTTCCTCATCCGCACAATAGCCTGTCAAGGCTGTGTCAGAGAGAGCGGTCTCGGCAAAAACCATCAGCCCCTCGTCTCGCTCCTGCGTCTGCACAAATTCTTTCCTGGCTACTGCTACGTCCGTCCCAGCTCCCTCACTACCTCTTATCTCACTACACCCTGTCTCATACAAGGTTGGCAGGAATGTTTCAGCCAAATTCACCATCGCGGGCGGGGCCTCCATGCTGGCAGGCTGACCCGTCAATCTCACGACTGGGAACACGATTCCTCCGGCGATGTCATTACCGAGCAAGACTTCCACGTCTTTCATCGGTAATTCGGACCTCACCCCGATCGTGACTAGTCCAGAGACCAGGTTGCTCTGTAAATGTATCTGGTGCAAAGGGACTGACTCTGTCCCTTCCCCAACACCTTTGACCTCTACCTCCCCAGTCTGGGTCTCTGAGCTAAACTCTAATACACTCTTCAGTATTAGTGACTGACACGCTCCCGTGTCTCTCCAGATCCGCACTGGAACTGGTTTTAACCTCTCCTTCACTGACACCAGTCCGGCCGAGATAAACCTCTCGCGCCCTTCCTGGACTTTTTCAGACCTGTCCTTCCCTAGCGGTTCGCTTAACAGCTCAATACAGCCATTCAAAATTTCCGCTTTTCCTTTCCCCGTCTCCTTCCTTGGGGCAAAGCACCTGGACGCAAAGTGTCCGACTTTCCCACAATTATAACAGACGACCCCAGGAGACTTCCTACCAGGCTGCTCCCGGTCTACCTTATCCTTTTCACTAGTCCCCGGCTTACTTTCTGACTTTTCCGGCGGACTCTCCCCGCCGTCCTGACTACCCTTCTGGTAGCCTTTACTCGGGGCAACCTTCATTTTATGCGTCAACGCATACTCATCCGCTAACTTAGCAGTTGCGGCTAACGTGGCTGCCTCTTTCTCATCGAGGTAGGGTCTCATACCCTCAGGGACACAACCTTTAAACTGCTCAATCAGAATCAGCTGCAGCAGTCTGTCGTAATCCCCCTCTACCCCTTTCGAGGCGCACCAACGCTCACAATATGTTTGCATCTCGCGAGCAAACTCCAAATACGTGCGGTCCCACCGCTTCCTCGCATTCCGAAACCTCTGCCGGTATGCCTCCGGGACCAACTCATAAATCCTGAGGATGGCCTCCTTCACCACCTCATACTTCTGGGCATCTTCCGCGGATAAAGCGGAGTAAGCTTGTTGGGCCTTCCCTTTCAGTACACTCTGAAGTAAAACAACCCACTTATCCCTCGGCCAGTCCTGACTTATAGCTACTTTTTCGAAGTGGAGAAAGTACCGATCCACATCGGTATCGTCAAATGGGGGAACCAGCCTAACCTCCTGGGTCGCCCGGAACCCTCCACCTTGGTTCGGCACGAGCCCCTGCTCGGCCCTTATCTTTAACTTCTCCAGCTCAAATTCCCTTTCCCTCTGTTTCTCCTCTCTCTCCAACTGTCTTTCTCTCTCCCGCCTTTCTAACTCTTTCTCTCTCTCCCGCCTTTCTAACTCTCTCTCTTTCTCCCGCCTTTCTAACTCTCTCTCCTGCCTTTCTAACTGCTTCTCTTCGTGTTCTAACTGTCGTACCCGGAACTCGTGCTCGAGTCTCAGTTTTTCAAGCTGTACCTGTACCGCGTCTCCAGCAGGTTTTTCAATAGACACCTCCCCCAGCTCACCTTGGGGAAACACACCTTTAGATACATAGTGCTCTACAATAGCTCTGTGTATCTCCTCTCTCCTCATTGTCGACTTCACCTTAGCAAGATTCACCCGTTTTGCCACAGCTATCAATTCCGATTTCCTGGCATCCTCTAATGCCTCCAAGGTCGGCGCCTTTATAAATTCCTCAACCTCCATTTCTGCTGTTTGTCTTTTCTTTCTTTCGGGAATTTTAACCCAACCAATTTACTCCGTCCCAAATTTAGCGTTCAAAATCGCGGACGAGAACCCCACTTATGTTACGTACCCCGTAACTGGGTTGCCAAACCAGCAGAAATGGATCACTCAGTTGGAGTCTGGAGTACTAGAACTAAGAAAGTTTTATTAAAGAAACAAGCAACACAGTAATCGAAAGGATAACAAATGCAACAGTTCAGTGATGATAAACACACATGTGCACAGAATTAAGATAACAGCATCAATCAAGCTCTATCGTTGTCTAGGGGTAAATGACCAATTTCAAAATGACTCAAAGTTCAGTCCAGTTTAGTAGTTCAGTTCGCAGTAATCGTTGCCATGGCGGTGGACAACGTGGGGGAAGAGAGAGATAGAATAGGAACAACTCATCATTCAGAACGGCTTCACTCACAGACCAGCGGGATGGCTCACAGACCAGCGAGATGGCTCACAAACAGCTTTTGGGCGGGTCCTTGGTGATGTCACCTGAGGTCACCGACTGTGACCCCTCCTCCAGATGCGGTCGATCCTCTGCAGTGAACCCGGCACCCAGGCAAGGGCGGACACACACCGGGTTCCCGCTGATCGTACCTTTCCACCCTTGTCGTTGTCCGGTACTTCTCACCACTCGTGAGAAGCGTACCGCTTCCAGGGTCTCGTTACCTCGGGTGGCGTGTGTCTGTCTTAGCGAACCTGTCCCTTTTTATCCCCCTGCTGGGGTATCGCCTGTCCATCACTTCAAACAGTTCAGGGTTCAAAGGGGGGAGCCGCTCCAGACAGCTCTTCCTCCCACATCCCTTCATTACACATCTCCAGACGCTGCTCCATTGTTCCTTATCTCTCCTTCCCCTGAGGGCAGGTGGCAGACCAACTGCTGATGCCACTGATGCTAGCCCAGGCCAGCAAACATCTTAATTTTATGTGTATTCTCGTAACAATACAAAATTATGACAGAATGTTTCTGCCTGGTTTCGAACCAGGGACCTTTCGCGTGTTAGGCGAACGTGATAACCACTACACTACAGAAACGCTGCTGCTGCGTATCATGTATCACATGCAGGGGATACAATGCACAACACACACTTCCCTCCATTATAACCCAAACGCTAACGACTGAATTATATACTAAAATCATCCCCAATATTAATAAAAAATGAATGCAATGGATCTTTTCCTCTCCTAACAATCTTCACGAATCCCGTCACTACTGAAACTGCCTCCTGCTGAGTCCAGATGAGGATGGAGAAATGCACCACGTATCTCAAATTCCACCTGCCGTCTTGTGACTTCATTCAGGTGCGGGTGTCAAATAGAGTTTTCAACGTGGAGGAAAAAATATACACGTTCTAGATTATCCATAACGGCCGGTACTGAGCAAATGAGGATAGTATCAAAAGATGCAGATAGGCGCCCGAGAGGCGGAAGGCTTCGAAGTAGACTGATCGAGAGATTCAGAATCACAGAGTGCACAGCGATGGTAATTCTGTTTATCCCATGGGCGCAGTATTGAACCGGTCCTGCCCTTCATCCTGCCTGTGATGGACAAACAAATTTTTTCGAACGCTTGCAAAGTACAAAAAACGATTTGGGACAGTAGTTGTCCGTTTGAGTTGTAATCTTCAGTATACACGCTCTTACTGAGAAACTGGTGCACGAGTAGTACTTAGTTACCGTCCTCTATCGAACTCGGAACTATTAGCGTGTAAGTTCACTCTGATAACCACTGAAGTATAAAAACCAGTGGGGTGTAAAAAACAAGACCAGTTTACATGGAAGGTGGACACCTGCTGGGAGTTGGAGAGGAAATGGAAGCATGCCATTTCACTGAATCTGGCGGCTGTGAGAGAAAGAGGAATCTGGTGAAATGTTTCAACGTGTTTCTCCCCGACCAAGTTTGTGAATTCCTGTTAAAATCGTGGAGTAACTTCTCTGGGCATGCAGCAGCGAAAAAGAGGGAGTTCGCCGTCACCGTTTGGGGCGCAGACTATTTTTCGGAACAACGATCGGGCGAACCCGTTTATCAACGCACCACCGAATCCGTCGGTGGTGTTGACGGCGCCTTAAGGGAAGAGATCAAAGGTACCACACATTCACGATATATTTTCAGTGCGGAGTGTGAGGAAGTTTCAAACAAGCAGGCCGGGTACTGATGTTCTTCAAGTCAAGACGATGAATCATAAGTAGCCGCCACGCTGCATTCCAGAGACCTCAGTATCAGTGTAAATAAAGTATCGATCAAGTGCCTTGGCATGAATTGTCAATTGTTTATTCTCCTCTGTAGATGCCGTCTGACTTGTAGATTTCCCCGCATTTTTCCAGCAGTTGCAGAAATTCTTGTGTTGTTGAGTTCGTCCAGCACTTTGTGTTTCTTGTTACATACAAACTCGGCGGGACGAACGGAGGCTGGGAGAGGAGGTACGCTTTGAGTTAAATTCCACACAGCGAATGTAACGAAGATGAAGTCGTGTCAGAAAAATGCGTTGCACTATCTTCGGATGGACTGAGTCAAAAACTGAAAAGAGGTTCCCAGCGCTGCTCGGGCAGAGACAGGTCGCTCCTCTACGGCAACCCCTGTGTGACAAATCAGGGAATGGCAATTCTTGCAAAGAACGTCACTTTAATAAAGGACGATAACCTCAGAAACTAAAAGCGCCTCTACGAATTCCAAACCTCCCTCCCCCTTTCAGTGGACAGACTTTCTGACCAGTTAAGCTACGTGGCATTCGCCTGCCCTCGAGCTGTACTGTTGAGATGGAACTTGTTCTGTATCGTCTGATTGCGATGGAATTGCCTCAACGTCTGCTAACTTCTTCAAATTCTGCGTTCCCTCTCCTTTGAAATGTTTCATAACCGTGTTCAGCGACAGATTTTTCCGTGTGTAATGTACTCCTGATTTGCTAAATAGTGCATTTGCAACATCCTAACCCTTCTCCCGCCATTTGACGATCAGTGAAGCAAAGTGCTGGGCTGTGAAAAACAAGAACAGTTTACATAAAACGTGGAAACTTGCTGGGCGTTGAAGAGTAACTGGAAAGATACCATCTCAGTGAATATGACGGCTGTGAGAGGAAGCGGAATCTGGAGAAATTTTTCAGTGTTTCTCTCCGATCCAGATTGTGAATTCCTGTCACAAGACTCACACAATAGTGGAGTAACTCCTCTGGTCTTGCAGCAGCGAGAGAGAGGAATTCGCCGTCAACGATTACTGGCACGGACCCATTATCCGAGCAACGATGGGACGATCCTGTTCATCATCGCCCCACCGAATCCGTCGATTGGTTGACGGCGCCTTAACTGAAGGGATCAGAGGAACGACACCCTGACAGTATATCTTCAGTGCGGATCGGGAGGCAGTTTCAAACAAGCAGGCCTGGTGTTGGAATTTTTCAAGTCAAGCCGGTGAATCATAATTAGCCGGCCCGCTGCATTGCAGAGATCTCAGTATCAGTGTAAATAAAGTATCGATCAAGTGTCTTGGCACGAATTGTCAATCGTTTATTCTGTTCCGTAGATGCCGTCTGACTTCTGATTTCCTTGCACATTTCCAGCATTTGCGGAATTTCTTTTGTTGTTGCGTTCCTGCAGCACTTTCTGTTTCTTGGTACATACAACGTAGGCGGAATGAACAGAGGTAGTGGGATGAGGTGCGCTTTGAGTTAAATTCCACTCACCTACGTGGCACTCACACCGTCCTCGAGCAGTACGGATGAGATGGAACTTGTTCCGTCTCGCCTGAAAGTGTCGTCTCATCGCGAATGGCTTATAGAGCCTGAACATCACATCCCTGCTCTTTTATTCTATACATCTAGAAATGAAACCCAACATTGCACTCGCCTTCTTCACCACCGACTCAACCTGGAGTTTAACATTTAGGGTATCCTGCATGAGGACTCCAAAGTTCCTTTGCATTTCTGCATTTTGCATTTTCTCCCCATTTAAATAATAGTCTGCCCGTTTATTTCTTCACCAAAGTGCATGACCATACACATTCTAACATGGTATTTCATTTGCTACTTCTTTGCCCATACCCTTAAACTATCTAATTATCTCTGCAGGTTCTCTGTTTCCTCAACACTACCCGCTCCTCCACCTATCTTCGTACCACAGTACAAATCATTGACATACATCGTAAAAGGAAGCGGTCCCAACAGCGACTCCTGTGGAACTCCATTAGTAACCGGCAGCCAGCCAGAACACGATCTTTTTATTCCCACTCTCTTGTTTTCTGCCGAACAGCCAATTCTGCACCCATTCTACTATCTTCCCTGTAATTCCATCGGCTCTTATCTTCCTAAGCAGCCTCATGTGCGTACTGTGTCAAAAGCCTTCTGTACATCCAACTACACCACATCTACTGCAGCTCTTTTGTCTACCCCGCCTGTATAATTTCCTTAAAAGATTACAGTAGTTTAGTCAGGCAGGATTTTTTTTCAGGAAACCAGGCTGGCTTTAGCCTAACTTATGATGTACTTCCAGGTGCTCGATAATCTCAACCGTAACAATCGATTCCAACATGTTTCCACTGATGTCAGGCTAACAGGTGTATAGTTTCCTTTCTGCAGCCTCCCACCCTTCATAGATAGGAGAGCAACATTCGCAATTTTCCAGTCATGCGGTACAATGCCAGAACCTATCGATTCTTGAAAATCATTGCTGATGCCTCTGCAAATTCTCCAGCTACTTCCTTCAGAACCCGACAGTGCATTTGGGACTTTATATATTTAATAAAGCTTTTACGATCTTCTTCGATATTAGTTACCTGCTTCCTTTCCTTCCTAATGACATTCTTAGTTTCCTTCTGCAAGTTTTTATAAACTTCGCAATCCTCTATCTTCCCACTATCTTTAGCTTCGTTATATGACTCTCTTTTGCTTTACTTTGGCTCTGACTTCACTTGTCAGGCACAGTAGTGTCCTTCTTTCATTTGAAAATTTATTCTTATTTGGAATATATAAACATATAACAATTAGAGCATGGACACAGGCTATCTCGGCCCTTCTAGTCCGTGCCGAACTCCTACTCTCACCTAGTCCCACCGACCTGCACTCGGTCCATAACCCTCCATTCCCTTCCTGTCCATATATCTATCCAATTTCACTTTAAACGACTATATCTGTCCTGCATTTCCCTCAATTTTCGCAGAAACTCGAGCCATTGTTGCTGCGCTGTCCTTCCTTCTCGTGCCCATTTCCAGTCAACTTTGGCCAGTTCGCCTCTCATGCCATTGCAATTTCCTTTATTCCACTGAAATATCGAAACATTGCAATTTAGTTTCCGCTTCTCAAGTTTCAAACTGAACTCGAACATATTGTGATCTCTGTACCCGAAGTGTTCCTCAATCCTAAACTCTCTTATCACATCCGGATCATTGCACAGCACCCAATCCAGCACAGTCGATCGCCGAGTGGGCTCAACAACAGTCTGTTCTAAAAAGCCATCCCTTAGAAATTCCACAAAATCTCTGTTTTGAGGTTCAATACTGGCCTGCTTTTCCCAATCCACTTTCACGTTAAAATCCCGAACGATTATCATCACATTGCCCTTCTGACATGCCTTTTTATTCTCCTGCTATAATTTGTAATCCACATCCCGGTTGCTGTTGGGAGGCCTATATACAACTGTCATTATGGTCCTTTTACCCTTGCCATTTCTTAACTCAACCCATAGAGACTCTCTACCTTCCGAGCTTAGTCATCCCTTCCTAATGATTTAATATTATTTCTTGTACACAGAGCCACACTAAGCTCTCCGGCTACTAACCTATCTTTCTGATACACCGTATATCCTTGGACTTTCAGTTCGAATGGCAGCCATCCTTTAGCCACGTTTCAGAGATAGCCACGTCGTCATACTTGCCAATCTGTAGCTGAATTTCAAGATTGTCCGTTGTTTATGCTCCGTGCTTTTAAATATAACACTTTCAGTCCAGTATTTTCTGCTTTCTGTTTTAACTGCATCACCGCTCTGTTGCCCTCTGAATCATCCCACTGGCTGTGATGATGCCTCATGTCCTGCCTGTCCTTTCTATCATCTCTGTTGCACGCTATCTTTGATATATTTCTATTTTCTCTTTCCTCAACCCTATCAGTCCAGTTCCCATCCCCCTGCCAAATTATTGTAAACAATCCCTAGCAGTTGTATTCAACCTGCCTGCTCGGATACTGGACCACTTTGGTTTCAGGTGCAGCCCATTATTTTAGTACAGGTCATACCTCCCACAGAAGGCGCCCAATGATCCACGAACCCGAAACCCGCCCCCTACTGCCGTCTCTCAGCCACGCATTAATACGCCCGATCATAATATTCTTGCGCTCGTTAGAACGTGGCACAGACAGCAATCCTACGATTACTACCCTGGAGGTCCTGCTTTTCAGATTTTTCCCCAACACCCTGAATTCTCTCTTCAGGCTACCTCACTTTCTCTACCAATGTCATTGGTACCAACGTGTACCAGGACTTCTGGCCGTTCACCCCATGCCTTCATAATACTCTGCACCCTATCCGAAACATCCCATACCCTGGCACCTGGGAGGCATCACACAATGCGGGTATCTCTTTCAGGCTGATAGAGCCTCCTGTCTGTTCCCCTGAACACTGGGGAAGATTGGAGTTAAAATGACAAACTGGGTGCTGAGTGAGTCGAACGCACGTACCTGGGATGAGAAAAGTCGCATGTCAGAAGAGATCACAGTGTTGGACAGACTGAGTGTGTCACCGCTAACAGTGTCACAGATCAGAATTTTACACAGATCTTTTCCACGCTCCCTGCATCTTACCTTCTCTCTCAGCTCCCTCCTCCTATCACCTGCCGGGGTGTACACAGCTTTACCAAACTTCTTATTCTGGTTCGTGCCCCTTCTTTTGCAGTCCGGATGAACGGTCACGGCATAAGTGCTAACTGCTCTTGCTCCAGAGGTTTGTGGGTGAGGGGATGCTCTGTATCAGAAATATCAGAATGCTGTGTAACAGAAGTACTCCATTGAATTAACATGTCGTTGCGTCCCTTTCCAAGGACTTGTTGTAAACAAAAGTATGCCCGAATGTTTCTGCTTGGTTTCGAACCAGGGACCTTTCGCGTGTTAGGCGAACGTGATAACCACTACACTACAGAAACGCGACGGCTGCCTGTTATGTCCCGCATCCAGCGGATATGAATGAACCTATACAAAACACTCACTCCAGATACTGGAAAAGCGGTATTAACGACTGAATTGTATACTGTACTAAAACCAAACTCAGTAACAAATGCATGCAATGACTTATTTCCACTCTTAACTATCTTCACGAATCCCGCCCCAACTGTAACTAGCTCCCGTTGAGTCCGGTTGGGGCTGTAGCGCACCACGTATTTCAAAATCCACTTGTTCCCCTTTGACTTTTTTTCATGTGTCGTCGATGTAGAGTTTTCAACGCGAAGGAAAATAATAAACAGAATTTAAAAAAAGGTCAATAACGGCCGACACTGAGAAAATGGGGCAGAGATCACGATGGAGACAGGGCCCGAGAGGGGGAAGGTCGACTGAACGAGAGATTCAGACACATAGAGTACAT
Organism: Mobula hypostoma; assembly: GCF_963921235.1. Classification (NCBI taxonomy): domain Eukaryota; kingdom Metazoa; phylum Chordata; class Chondrichthyes; order Myliobatiformes; family Myliobatidae; genus Mobula; species Mobula hypostoma. The sequence goes on from NC_086098.1 coordinate 249,864,323, forward strand.
AGCAATGGTAATTCTGTTCATCCCATGTGCGCCGTATGGAACCGGTCCTGCCCTACTTCCCACCTAAGGTGGGCAAACAAACTTGTCCGAATGCTTACTAAGTAGAAAGATACCTTCGGACATCAGTTGTCTGTTTAAATACAAACCCACACTATACACGCTCATTGTGACAAACTGGAAAACGAGAAATATTTACGTTGCCGCTTTCTATCGAACTGGGAACTGCTGGCGTGTAATTTGACAGTGATAACCACTGCAGTATAAAAACAGCTGAGCTGTTAAATACAAGATTAGTTTACATAGGACGTGAAAACCGGCTGGGCGTTGAAGAGTAAATGGAAGGATACCATTTCAGTGAATATGTCGGCTGTGAGAGAAAGGGGAATCTGGTGAAATGCTTCAACGTGTTTCTCCCCGACCCAGACTGTGAATACTTGTCACAATACGCACACAATAGTGGAGTAACTCCTCTGGTCATGCAGCAGCGAGAGTGAGAGGAATACGCTGTCAACGTTTCGGGTGAACACTCTTTACCCGAGTAACGGTGGGGCGCACCTGCTGATCACCGCAGCACTGAATCGGTCGGTGGTGTTGACGGCGCCTGAAGAGAAGGGATCAGCGAACGACACACTCACAGTATGTTTTCAGTGCGGATTGGGGGACAGTTTCAAACAATCACGCCCGATGCGGAAGTTCTTCAAGTCAGAGCCGTGAATCACAAGTAGCCGCCACGGTGCGTTCCTGAGATCTCAGTATCATGTAAATAAAGTATGGATCAAGTGTCTTGGCATGAATTGTCAATTATTTATTGTGCTCCGTAGTTGCCGACTGACTTGTTGATTTTCTCGCACATTTCCAGCATTTGCTGAATTTCTTGTGTTGTTGCGTTCCTCCAGCACTTTGTGTTTCAGCTAACTTCTTTAAATTCAGTATTCCATCTAATTGGAAATGTTGCTTAAAGCTTTTGACCTGTTCCACTTGCGCACCACCGATGTAAATGGGGTCGTGCGGTCCGCTACTCCTTCTGAAGTCAACAACTAATTCCTTCGTCTTGCTGATGTTGAGGGATAGGTTATTGTCTTCACACCATGCCACCAGGTTCTTAATTTCCTCTCTGTACTCAAACTCATCATTACCCGATATACGGCCTACAGTTCTGGTGTCATCAGCAAACTTACATATTGAGTTCGATGGAAACTTGGCTACACAATCATGGGTGCACAGTAAGTACAGCAGGGGGCTGAGCACACAACCTTGTGGGGCACCGGTGCTCAGAGTGATTGTAGAGGGGAGCTTGTCCTCTATTTTTACAGCCTGGGTCCTGTCTGTGAGGAAGTTGAAGATCCAGCTGCAGATCTGTGTGCTAAGGCCCAGGCTCCAGAGCTTAGAAATCAGTTTATTTTGGAATGATGATATTAAAGGTACAGCTGTAGTCAATGAAAAGGAGCCTTACATATGAGTCTTTATTCTTCAAGTGCTCTAAGGAGGAATGCAAGGCCAGAGAGATGGCATCTGCCGTTGACCTGTTGCTCCGGTAGACGAATTGCAAAGCGTCGAGGTTGACCGGTAGGCTGTGGTTGATGTATGCCATAACCAATCTCTCGAAGCACTTCATAGCAATTGATGTCAGAGGCACAGGTCGATAGTCATTCAGGCTTGCCACCTTGCTCTTCTTTCTTATCCACAATCTTCTCCCTCCATTTGATGATCAGTGAAACTAAGTGCTATAAGGCACGTAGATAGGGGACGATTGGGGATGAAATGACAAATTGGGTGCTGAGTGAATCGAACGCAGGTACGTGGGATGAGGGTAATCGTAGGTCAGTAGATATGACAGCGTGGGACAGGACGGATGTGTCCCTTTGTGAGCGGACTGAGATGAGAATTTTGCACAATTCTTCTCCACGCTTCCTACACCTTACATTCGCTCTCACCTTCTTTCTCCTATTGCCTGCCGGCATGTACACACTTCTACTAAACTTCTTAATTTGGTTCGTGCCTCTTCTTTCACAGTCCTGATGAACGGGCACGCTGCTGACTAAATGCTGACTGATCATGCTCCAGGGTTTGTGGGTGAGAGGATGCTATGTTAATGGAATGATTAAGGAAGTACTCCATAAGAGCACAAGAAATAGGAGCAGAGGTAGGTTATCCGGCCTATTGAGTCTGCTCCGCTATTCAATCATGGGCTGATCCAATTCTCCAGTCATCCACACTCCACTCACTTCTCCATTTGCTGGATCATGACATGGCAAATCAAGAACCTATCTATCTCTGGCTGAAATACACCCAATGACTTGGCCTCTACAGCCGCTTTTTGTTGCAACAAATTCCACTGATTTATCAACCTCTGAATAAAGTAATTTCTCCGCATATCTGTTCGATCCGGACGTGCTTCAATCCTGAAGTCTTGCCCTCTTGTCCTAGACTTCCCCACCTTGCGAAATAACTTTGCCACACTACCCTCTCTGACTACTAATCTATGGTTGCGATACACCGTATATCCATGGACGTTCAGTTCGAATGGCAGCCATACTTTAACCAAGTTTCAGAGATGGCCTCATCGTCATACTGGCCAATCTGTAGCTGAATTTCAAGATCGTCCAATTTATTTATGTTCCGTGCTTTTAAATATAACACTTTCCGTCCAGTATTTTTTGCTTTCTGTTTTAACTGTTTCACGCTTCTGTTGCCCTGTAAATTATCCCACTGGCTGTGATGATGCCTCATTTCCTGCCTGTCCTTTCTATCATCTCTGTTGCACGATATTGTATTGGCGCGTGGCCAAGTGGTTAGGCGTTCGTCTAGTGATATGAATTCGCTAGATCGAGCCTCAGCGTGTTGTGTCCTTGAGCAAGACACTTAAACACACATTTCTCTGCGACGACACCGGTGCCAAGCTGTATCGGCCCCAGTGCCCTTCCCTTGGACAACTTCGGTGGCGTGGAGATGGGAGACTTTCAGCATGGGCAACTGCCGATCTTTCATACAAACTTGTCAGGCCTGCGCTCTGGAAATCTTCCAAGGCGCAAATCCATGGTCTCATGAGACTAAAAGCTTCACGCTATCTTTGATTTATTTCTATTTTCCCCTTCCTCAGTCCTATCAGTCCGGTTCCCATCGTCCTGGCAAATTCATTTGAACCCTCCCTAACAGCTCTATTCAGCATGCCTGCTCGGATACTGGACCCCGATGGGTTCAGGTGCAACCCATTCGTCATTCCTCCCACAGATGAGGCCCCAGTGATCCAGGAAATCAAAGCCCGCCCCTTACAGCCGTCTCTCAGCCACGCATTAATAGGCCTGATCTTACTGTCCTTGCGCTCGTTAGCACGTGACACAGGCAGCAATCCTAAGATTACCACCCTGGAGATCCTGCTTTTCAGCTTCCGACCCAACTCCCTGAATTCTGTCTTCAGGCCACCTCCCTTTCTCCAGCAATTTCATTTTTACCAACGTGTACCAGGACTTCTGGCCGTTCACCCCATGCCTTCAGAATACTCTGCACCCGATCCAAAACATCCCATACCCTGGCACCTGGGAGGCAACACATCATGCGGGTATCTCTATCAGGTTGATACAGCCTCCTGACTATTCCCCCGAATATTGAGGATGATTGGGGTTGAAATGACAGACTGGATGCTGAATGAATCGAACGCACGTACCTGGGATGAGAAAAGTCGTATGTCGGAAGAGATCACAGTATGGGACAGAGAGAGTGTGTCACCGCTACCAGCGTCTCAGATGAGAATTTTACACAATTCTTCTCCACGCTCCCTACATTATAACTTCCCACTCAACTGCCTCCTCCTGTCACCTGCCGGCGTGTACACACCTATACAAAACTTCTTATTCTGGTTCGTTCCCCTTCTTTTGCAGTCCTGATGAACGGTCACGGCATAAATGCTAACAGCTCTCGCTCCAGAGTTCTGTGGGTGAGAGGATGCTGTGTTTATGGAACGAGTAACAAAAGTACTCCATTGAATTAGCGTGTGGTTGCGCCCCTTTCCAAGGCCTTGTTGCATACAAAAGTATGCCTGAATGTTTCTGCCAGGTTTCGAACCAGGGACCTTTCGCGTGTTAGGCGAACGCGATAACCACTACACTACAGAAACTCTACGGCTGCCTGTAATGTCCCACATTCAGCGGATACGAATGGACCTATACAAAACACTTGCTTCCAGTTACTGGAAAACCGATATTAACGACTGAATTGTATACTAAAATGAAACTCAATATTACCGCGCGGTCTCTCCGGTGATGAATATCTGTTATCTGTCAAGTAGGATGCCGTGCACAATTCTGATTTGATGGAGGCAGACGTGAGAGCACGGAGAAACATCTGGTGCAACTTCTGAAAAGCCTGTTTCGCTGACGCCGCTACTGTGTGATCCGAAATCTCCGGAAGGGAAGGCCCCGAATCCTCGGCTTTCCCTGTTGCTTGGCGGCCGGGGATGCGGTCGAAGCGCTCGGCAGAGCTGGTGCTCCGCGCTCGGTGTCGGAGGGTTGGTCGGAGGCTCGAAGTTTTCGGACGGACTCAGAGTCGGACTGTGGTCGGCTGCTTCCAGGATGCTGCATCGGCAATTTTGCGGCGCTGGAAACTCATGGCAGGGAGAGTTTCTTCCCTCTACCGTTTGTGTGAGATGTTGGGGCTATCGGGACTTGGAGACTTCTTTTTTTTACCTTGCCCATGGCCTGCTCTTAACAAATTATGGTATTGCTTTGCAATGTTGTAACTATATGCTATAATTATGTGGTTTTTGTCAGTTTTAGTCTTGGTCTGTCTTGTGTTTCTGTGATATCATACTGGAGGAACATTTTATCATTTATTAATGCGTGCATTTCTAAATGACAGTAAACGAGGACTGAGTGTCCTCATAATCTAATCTAATAACAAATGCATGCAATGGCTCATTTCCACTCCTAACAATCTTCACAAATCCCGCCGCAAATGTAACTGGCACCCACTGAGTCCAGTTGGGGCCGTAGGAACGCACGACGCATTTCAAAATCCGCTTGTCAAAATCTGACACGGAGAAAATGGGGCAAAGATCACGATGGAGACAGGGCCCGAGAGGAGGAAGGCTTCAAAGTCGACTGAACAAGAGATTCAGACACACAGAGTACATAGCGATGGTAATTCTGTTCATCCCATGTGCGTCACGTTGAACCAGTCCTGCCCTGCTTCCCAACCTATGATGGGCGAATAAACTCGTCCGAATGCTTGCTAAGTAGAAAGATATCTTCGGGCAGCAGTTGTCCGTTTAAATAGAAACACACAGTATGCACGCCCATAGTGGCAAACTGGAACACGAGCAATATTTACGTTGTCGTCTTCCGTCGAACTGAGAACTATTGGCGTGTAATTTGACCGTGATAACCACTGCAGTATAAAAACCGTTGGAGTGCAAAAAACAAGACCAGTTTACATAGGACGTGAAATCCGGCTGGGCGTTGAAGAATAAATGGAAGGATACTATTTCAGTGAATACGTCAGCTGTAAGAAAAAGGGGAATCTGGTGAAATGCTTCAACGTATTTCTCCCCGATCCAGATTCCTGTCACAATACGCACACAATAGTGGAGTAACACCTCTGGTCATGCAGCAGCGAGAGAGAGAGGAATACGCCGTCAACGTTTCGGGTGAACACCCTTTACCCGAGCAACGATGGGGCGCACCTGTTCATCACCGCACCACTGGATCTGTCGGTGGTGTTCACGGTGCAGGAAGAGACGGGATCAGAGGAACGACACACTCACCGTATATTTTCAATGCGGATTGGGAGACAGTTTCAAACAATCAGATCCGATGCTGAAGTTCTTCAAGTCAAGCCGCTGAATTATAAGTAGCCGCCACTCTGCATTCCAAAGATCTCTATATCCGTGTAAGTACAGTATCGATCAAGAACCTTGTCATGAATTGTCAATTGTTTATTCTCCTCCGTAGATGCCGTCTAACATCTTGATTTCCCCGCACATTTGAGCATTTGCCGAATTTCTTTTCCTGTTGATTACTGCAGCAATTTTTTATCTTGCAACATACAAGCTTGGCGGGACGAACAGAGGTGTGGGGAGGGGATGCAGCAGTGACTTAAGTTCCACTTAGTGAATGTAAAGAATATTAAATCGTGTCAGGAAAATGCGTTCTTCTACCTGCGGATGGACTGAGTCAGAAAAGGAAAAAGGGTTCCCAGCGCTGCTCAGGCAGAGATAGGTCGCTCTCCTACGGCAACTCCTGCGTGACAAATCGTGGAATGGCGATTATTGCATGGAACGCGCCTTCAGTAGAGGAAGTTCACCATATTGTAGGCTGAAGGGCCTGTACTGTGCTGTACTTTTCTATGTCCCATGTTCTATAAACTAAAAGCGCCTCTGGGAGTTCCAAACCGCCGTGTTCTTCTCACTGGACAGACTTCTTGGCTGGTTAAGCGACGTGGCATTTACACCGTCCTCGAGCTGTACTGATGGGATGAGAACAACAGGAATTCTGCAGATGCTGGAAATTCAAGCAACACACATAAAGGACGAAGGGTCTCGGCCTGAAACGTAGACTGCACTTCTTCCTAGAGATGCTACCTGGCCTGCTGCGTTCACCAGCAACTTTTATGTCTGATGGGATGAGACTTGCTCTGTATTGTCTGATGTATGGAATTGTTTCAACTTCTGCTAACTTCTTTAGATTCAGTTTTCCATCTATTTTGAAACGTTGCATAACCTTGTTCAGGGACGGATTCAGCCCTGTGCAAGCTACGCCTGATTTGCTAAATAGTGCATTTGCTACATCCGAATCATTCTCTTGCCACTTGTCGATCAGTGGAACCAGGTTCTAGAAGACACGTAGATAGGGGAAGATTGGGAAAGAAATGGCAAACTGGTTGCTGAGTCAATCGAACGCACATACCTGGGATGAGAAGAGTCGCATGTCAGAAATATCACAGTGTGGGACGGAGTGTCTCAACGTGTACAGCAGTCTCAGAGGGAGAATTTTGCACAATTTTCTTCCACGCTCCCTGCATCTTACCTTCCCTCTCAACTGCCTCCTTCTATCACCTGCCGGAGTGTGCACACCTTTATCAAACTTTATCCTGGTTGCTGCCCCTTTTCCAGTCCCGATGAACGGTTACGACATAAATGCTGACTGCGCTTACTCCAGCGTCATGTGAGTCATGGATGCTTTGGTTACGGAACGCGTAACGGCAGTACTCCGTTGAATAAACGTGTGGTTGCGTCCCTTTCGAAGGACTTGATGTATACAAAAGTGTGAAAGAATGTTTCTGCCTGGTTTCGAACCAGGGACCTTTCGCGTGTGAGGCGAACGTGATAACCACTACACTACAGAAACGCGATGACTACCTACCGTGTACCGATTGCAAAGGATACTAATGGAGCTATGCAAAACATTCACTTCCGGCTAATAGGAGCCCGACAGGAACGAGTCAATTATATTCTAAAATCTAACATAATACCAATAATGAATGAATGCAATGGATCGTTTCCTCTCCTTACAATCTTCACGAATCCTGCTACGACTGAATCTGGCTCCTGCTGAGTCCAGATGAGGATGTACAATTGCACTACCTATTTTAAAATCCGCGTGTCGTTCTGGGATTTCCTTCATGTATGTGCGAAATGGAGTTTTCAACGCGAAGGAATAGAATATACGGTATGATAGGATATCAATGCAGTGAATCTTTCGACTGTGAGAGAAAGCAGAATATGTTGAAGGCGTTTGATAAGGTAACACATGCAAGGCTTGCTGAGAAAGTAAGGAGGCACAGGATCCGAGAGGACATTGCTTTGTAGATCCAGAACTATCTAGCCCACAGAAAGCAAAGAGTGGTTGCAGACGGGTCATATTCTGCATGGTGGTCGGTGACCAGTTGTGTGCCTTAGAGATCTGTTCAGGGACCCCAATTCTTCGTGATTTTTATAATTGACCTGTATGAGGAAGTGGAGGGATGGGTTAGTAAATTTGCTGATGACACAAACGTTGGGGATGTTGTGGATAGTGTGTGTGTGGGGGGGGGGGAGTGTTGTCAGAGGTTACAGCGGGACATTGATAAGATACAAAACTGGGCTGAGAGATGGCAGATTGAGCTAAACCCAGATGACTATGAAGTGGTTCATTTTGGTAGGTCAAATATGATGGCAGAATATAGTTTTAATGCAAAGACTCTTGGCTGTGTGGAGGATCAGAGGGACCTGTGGTCCGAGTCCATAGGACACTCAAAGCTCCTACTCAGGTTGACTCTGTGATTAAGAAGGCATACGGTGCATTGGCCTTCATCAATCGTGGATTGAGTTTAAGAGCCGAGAGGTAATGTTACAGTTATATAGGACCCTGGTCAGACCCCAATTGGGAGTACTCTGGTCAGTTTTGGTCGCCTCACTACTGGAAGGATGTGGAAACCATAGAAAACGTGCAGCAGAGATGTACAAGGATATTGCCTGGATTGGAGAGCATGCCTTATGAGAATAGGTTGAGTGAACTCATTGGAGCGACGGAGGATGAGAGGTGACCTGATAGATTTGTACAAGCTGACGAGAGGCATTGATCATATGGATAGTCAGAGGCTTTTTCCCAGGACTGAGATGGCTAGCACAGCTTTCAGGTGCTTGAAAGTAAGTATAGTGGACATGTCAGGGGTAAGGTTTTTTTTTACGCAGAGAGTGATGAGTGCGTGAAATGGGCTGCCGGTGACGGTGGTGCAGTCTGATACGGTAAGGTCTTTTAAGAGAGGCCTTGCTAGGTACATGGATCTTAGAAAAATAGAAGGCTATGGGTAACCCGAGGTAATTTCGAAAGTAAGGGTTGTTCAGCACAGCTATGTGGGCCAAAGGCTTGTATTTTGTTGTAGGTTGTCTATGCTTCAATGTTTCTATGAAATATTTCAGGGTTTTTTTCCATATCGAGATTGTGAATTTCTGTCACAATACGCACACAATAGTGGATTAACTCTTCTGTTCTTGCAGCAGCGAAAGAGAGGAATTCACCGTCAACATTTACGGGCGAATACTCTTTATCCGAGCAACGATCCGGCGAGCCCGTTCATCACGCACCACTGAAGCCGTCGGTGGTGTTGACGGCGCCTTAAGGGAGGGGATCAGAGGAACGACACACTCACCGTATATTTTCAGTGCTGATTGGGACACGGTTTCAAACAAGCAAGTCCGGTGCTGAAGTTCTTCAAGTCAAACCAAGTAACCGCCACGCGCCAATCCAGAGATCTCAGTATCAGTGTAAATAAAGTATGGATCATGAATTGTCAATTGTTTATTCTCCTCCGTAGATCCCATCTGACCTGTTCACTTCCCTGCACATTTCCAGCATTTGCGGAATTTCTTCTGTTGCTGCGTTTCTCCAGCACTTTGTGTTCCTTGCTGCGGGACGAACGGAGGTGTGTGGATGGGGTGCGGTCTTGAGATAAATCCACTCAGGGAATGTAACAAAGATTACGTCGTATCAGAAAGATGCGTCCTGCTTCCTTCGGATGGACTGAGTCAGTAAAGGAAAAGAGGTCCCAGTGTTGCTCAGGCAGAGATAGGCCCCTCTCCTAGGGCAACAACTGCGTGACAAATCAGGGAATGCCAATTCCCGTAAGTAAGGCCCCTTCAGTGAAGGAAGTTCGCCCTATGAACTAAAAGCGCCTCTGGCAGTTCCAAACCACAGTCTCCTATTAACTGGACAGACTCCTTGACCAGTTAATCTACGTGGCATTCGCACCGTCCTCGAGCTGTACTGATGCGATGGGACTTGTTCTGTATCGTCTGACCGATGGAATTGCTTCAAATTCTGCTAACTGCTTTAAATTCAGTGTTCCATGACCTAATTTGAAATGTTGCATAGCCGTGTTCAGGGAGGGATTCAATGTGCAATCTACGTCTGATCTGCTAAGTACTGCGTTTGCTACACCCGAATTCTTCTCCTGCCATTTGACGATAAGTGAAGCCAGGTGCTAGATAGGGGAAGATTGGGGGGAAGACTGGCGATGAAATGACGAACTTCGTGCTGAGTGAATCGAACGCATGTACCTGGGATGAGAAGAATCACAGGTCAGAAGCCAACAGAGTGTGCGACAGAGAGAGTGCGTCACCGTGTACAGTGGTCTCAGACGAGAATTTAACACAATTCTTCTTCACTATCCCTACACTTTACTTTCCCTCTCATCTGCCTCCTCCTATCACCAGCCGGATTTACCAAACTTAATATTTTGGTTCGTGCACCATCTTTTGTTTCCAAAGGTAGTCATAGCCGAAGAGTGGTAGTGGGGACGAGCTCCCACTGCTACACAAATGGTCTTCATGGCGTGCATCTCAAACAGCCTCTGACAACCAAGTCCAACTCCTGGCCTTCACGCGTGGCAGAGTTCTTAGCCTGGCGGAGCTTTTCTCACTGACAGGGGAAGGGGAAAAGGCGGGCAGCTGACGCCTTAAAACCAGTTGCTCCGGGCAGTTGGGGCTCGTTAACCACGAATGGTAGCTCATCTAGGAGAGGAAAAACTCCGATTTCAAACCTCCGCTGCCTTGCGGCTATACCCGCTCACGGGAAATGCTTGGGGAGTAAACCCCGAGGAAAAATCCGGAATCGGAGTCCCGAAGGCAGCTGACTGCTGTATCTAACACCGGCACGGCAACTCCTGCGATGCTTCTGACACCAAACTGTATCGACTTTCGTGGTTCCTTTGAACCTGTCATCAGTACGGAGAGGGGGTCCGAATGCATGAGCAACAGACGGATCTCCATATCAACTCTGCCCTGGCTTGCGCCCTGGAGAGGCCACTCTAGCTTCGCTTTATAGCGTCGGACAAACACGGGAAGCAGGAGTTACCGGTTATAAGTTATAATGCTGGATTGGTGTAGAGCATGGCGCCAGGGGTTACTTTCGACTGTGGAAGAGACCACCGCGTTTCACTGGACAGATACCGCCCGCCTCAAGTTGTGCGGCCCCCAGCCAATAAGGTGCTGTCCCGCCACAGTCAGTCTTCCTCACTTGGTCCATGGGGATACAGTAATAGATTATTCCACGAAGAGCTGACTGTAGGTACTGCACCAGACAAGAAAGAAAGCAAATCGAATAAAAGAACACCCCACAAGTTGGGATGTTGGAATGTCCGCACAATGATGACTGGACTTGACCAAAACCTCAAGGATACCGGAGATGCACGAAAAACAGCGGTCATTAACAATGAATGACCAAGGCTCAAGTTAGTAACTACCCTACAAGAAATACGTTTGGCGGATTCAGGTACACTGAATGAAAGGGACTTGCACATTTTTCTGGCAGGGAAAGAATCAAGATGAGCCCCGCGAGCATGGAGTGGGTTTTGCCGTTAGGAACTTTCAAATGGTGGAGCCACCAGAAAATGGATCAGAACGACTTATGACTCTCCGCTTCCACACCAATCATGGCCCAGTATCTCTTGTCAGTGTGTATGCCCCTACCTTGAACTGCACCTCTGAGGCAAAAGACATGTTCTACGACAAATTACAAGCCGTTTTCAGGAATATTCCCAGTGATGAACACCTCGCTCTCCTTGGTGACTTCAACGCCAGAATGGGAGCCGATAACGATTTCTGGCCGTCTTGTCTTGGCATCTTTGAAATTGGCAAAATAAATGACAGTGGACAACGTCTCCTGGAGTTCTGCTCCTATCACGGCTAGTGTGTAAGTAACTCCTACTTTCAGACGAAGTCGCAGTACAAGGTCTCATGGCGATATCCACGGTCTAAACACCGGCACCGTCTAGACATGATCATAACCAGGACATTTTCTACGTCCGAAGAAAATCCACCACTCCAAACAAAGTGGAAAACCTCGCGTCAACACAACAGAGATGAAACAGTCAGAAACGGTTGACCACTTTGCCAAGTCAGGACAGGGTGCTATGACTACCCCCTCACAAGGAGATACTGCAACAGAGCAATGGTCATACCTTCGCAACCCAATCCACGAATCAGCACTCTCTATCTCTGGAAGGTAGACCACGAAGAGCAGTGACTGGTTTGCGGCAAAGTCCAACATCATGACTCCTGTCATCGAAGCCAAGCGTGCAGCTCTCACAGAGTACAAGTGCTCACCATCCGACCAAACACTCCAGGCACTTCGAGCTGCTAGAAGCAAAGTGCATCAGACTGCAAGTCAGTGCCCAAATGAGTACTGGCTCCAGCTCAGTGAGGACATTCAGACAGCAGCTATGACAGGAAACATCAGATCGGTGTATGATGGCATCACGAAGGCCCTTGGCCCATCGCAGAGCGAGACAGCACACCTAAAGTCAACCAGCGGTGAAATAATCACCGATAAAATCAAGCAGCTGGAGCTCTGGGTAGAACACTACTCTGAGCTCTAGTCGAGGGAAAATGTTGTTCTTAGCTCAGCCATTGATGCCATCGATTATGGACCCGTCATGGATGAATTCGACTCCGAACCAACCATTGAGGACATCAGCAAGGCAATTTACAGTCTGGCCCCAGGGAAAGCTCCTGGCAATGATGGGATTCCTCCAGACCTGATCAAACACCTCAAGAGCTCACTCCTCCAACCTTTACACAAGGTCCTCCGTCAGTGCTGGAAAGAAGGAGCCGTACCACAGGATATGTGCGACTCCAAAATCGTCACTTTGTACAAGAACAAGGGTGACAGGAGTGAGTGCAACAACTACAGGGGTATCTCCCTCCTGAGTATTGTCGGGCAAAGTCTTTGCTCGTGTAACTCTGGCACGTCTACAAGCTCTGGCAGAATGGGTCTACCGCGTCCCAGTGTGGTTTTCGCACAAGGAGGTCAACTGTCGACATGATTTTCTCACTCCGTCAACTCCAGGAGAAGTGCAGGGAACAACAGAAACCCCGCTATGTCGCTTTCATCGACTTGACCAAGGTTTTCGGCCTTGTCAACAGGGATGGGCTCTTTCAAATTCTCCTCAAGATCGGCTGTCCAATGTATGATCAAGTCATCCAAGACGACATGAGGGCTACTGTTCATTACGATGGCAGCTCATCAGAACCCTTCGCTGTTCATCGTGGTGTCAAACAAGGATCGTATTGGCCCCAGCATTATTCGGCATCTTCTTCCTTTGCTATTGAAGCACGCGTTTGGGACGTCGACAGAAGGCACACCAGGTCTGATGGGCGGCTGTTCAACCCTGCGCGCCTGAGAGCAAAAACAAAGGTGTTGAAAGATCTTAATATGTGACATGTTCTTTGCCGATGACGCTGCTATAAACTCGAACACCAAACAGCAACTACAAACTCTCATGGACCGCTTCTTTAAGGCACGCAAGGACTTTGGGCTTACCATCAGCTTAAAGAAAACAAATGTTGTTGCCCAGAACGTAGTGGAGACACCAATCATTACCATCAACAATTATGATCTGGAAGTGGTCCACGAGTTCACACACTTGGGGTCGACCATTAGCGACACTCTCTCCCTTGCTGCTGAAAATAATAGCCATATCAGCAAAGCAGCATCGATCCTTGCTCGACTCTCCACGCGGCTCTGGGAGAATCGGAAACTCGCTACAAAGACCAGGACTGCATACCTTATCAGCACCTTCCTGTATGGTAGCGAGACTTGGACCATCTACTCGAAACAGGAGAGGAAACTCAATACTTTTCAGCTGCGCAGCCTTCGCCGCAGCCTCGGCATCACCTGGAGAGACAAGGTCCCATACTCTGAGGTCCTCTCCCGCGCTGGGCCTCCCACAATATTCACGCCACAGTCGACGCTGCTCGACAAACCAGTGACTACCAGAGGCGCAGTACCCATGGTCGACCACGACCGACGGAGGACACACACAGAGCATCCTTTCCTGCCCTGATAAACGGCCATGGTATAAATGCTGACTTCTCTTTGTCCAGTATTTTGTGGCTGAGGTTATACTCAGTTTACGGAACGAGTAACAGAAGTATTACATTGAAAAAAAGTGGTTTCGTCTCTTTCCAAGGATTTGATTTATAGAAAAGTATCACATTCTGTTTCTGCCTGGTTTCGAACCAGGGACCTTTCGCGTGTTAGGCGAACGTGATAACCACTACACCACAGAAACGTTGCGGCTACCTATCATGTACCACATGCAGTGGATACAATGCACAACACACACTTCCCTCCATTAAAAACCAAACACTAACGACTGAATTATATACTAAAATCAACCTTCTATATCAATAAATAATGAATGCAATGGATCATTTCCTTTCATAGTAATCTTAACGAATCCCGCCACAACTGAAACTGCACCCCACTGACTCCAGATGAGGGTGTAGAAATGAACCACGTATCTCAAATTCCGTCTATCATCCTGTGACTTCATTCCTGTGTGTGTGTGTGTCGAAAGAAGTTTTCAACGCGAAGGAAAAATATATACGTTCAAAATTATCCATAACGACCGATGCTGAGAAAATGGGGACAGAAACGAAGATGCAGACAGGCGCCCGATAGGGGGAAAGCTTTAAATTCGACTGAACGAGAGATTCAGACACACAGAGGACAGAGCGATGGTAATTCAGCTGATCACACGTGCGCCGTATTGAACGGTTTCTGCCCTTCATCCCGCCTGTGATGGACAAACAAAATTGACCGAATGCTTGTAAAGTACAAAAAAATAATTTTGGGCAGTGGTTGTCCGTTTGAGTCGTAACCTTCACTATACACGCTCTTACTCAGAAACCGGAGCACGAGTAATATTTACGTTACCGTCCTCTATCGAACTGGGAACTATTGGCGTATGTATTGACCGTGATAACCACTGCAGTATAAAAACCGCTTGGGGGGGGGGGGGGAACAAGACCAGTTTACATTGAACGTGGTAACCTCCTAGGCGTTAAAGAGTAAATGCAAGGATCGCATTTCAGTGAATCTGTCGGCTGTGAGAGAAAGGGGAAGCTGGTAGTATTTCAAAGTGTTTCTCCCGGATCCAGATTGTGAATTCCTGTCACAATACGCACACAATAGTGGAGTAACACCGCTGGTCATGCAGCAGCGAGAGAGAGGAATTCGCTGTCAACGTTTCGGGCGAAGACCCTTTATCCGAACAACGATCGTGCGAATCCGTTCATCAACGCACCACTAAATACGTCGGTGGAGTTGTCGGCGCCTTAAGGGAGGAGATCAGAGGTACGACACATTCACATTATATAATCAGTGGGGATTGGGAGGCCGTTTCAAACAGGCTGGCCGGGTACTGGTGTTCTTCAAGTCAAGCCGGTGAATCATATGTAGCCCCCACGCTGCATTCCAGAGATCTCAGTATCAGTGTAAATAAAGTATCCTTAAAGTGCCTTGGCATGAATTGCCAATTGTTTATTCTCCTCCGTAGATGCCGACTGACTTGTTGCTTTCCCCGCGCATTTCCAGCATTTGCGGAATTTCTTATGCTGTTGAGTTCCTCCAGCACTGTGTGTTTCTTCCTGCGTACAAACTAGGCGTGACGAACGGAGTTTGGGCGAGCAGGTGCGCTTTAAGTTAAATGCCACTCAGCGAATGTAACGAAGAAGAAGTTGTGTCAGAAAAATGCGTTGCACTATCTTCGGATGGACAGAGTCAGAGAAGGGAAACAGGTTCCCAGCGCTGCTCAGGCAGAGGCAGGTCGCTCTTCTACAGCAACACCTGTGTGACATATCAGGGAATGACAATTCTTACAAGGAACGCCATTTCAATAAAGATCGTTCACCCTAGGAACTAAAAGCGCCTCTGCGAATGCCAAACCATCGTCTCCCTTTCACTGGAAATACTTTTTGACCAGTTAAGCTCCGTGGCATTCGGCTGCCCTCGAGCAGTACTGTTGAGATGGAACTTGTTCTGTATCATCTGATACCGATGGAATTGCTTCAAATTCCGCTAACTTCTTCAAATTCAGTATTCCATCTAGTTTGAAATGTTTCATAACCGTTTTCAGGGACTGGTTTTCCCCAGTGCAAAGTCTGCCTGATTTGTTAAACACTGCACTTGCAACATCCTCATCCTTCTCCCTCCATTTGATGATCAGTCAGACAAAGTGCCACAATGAGGCACGTAGAATGGGGTCGATTGGGGCTGAAATGACAAATTGCGTGCTCAGGGAATCGAACGCACCAACGTGGGATGAGAGTAATCGTAGGTCTGCATATATGACCGCGTGGGACAGGACGGATGTGTCTCCTTGTCAGCGGACTGAGATGAGAATTTTGAACATTTCTTCTCCACGCTCCGTACACCTTACATTCGCTCTTATCTGCCTCCTCCTATCACCTGCCGGCGTGAACACATTTTTACTAAACTTCTTATTTCGGTTCGTGCCCCTTCTTTCCCAGTCCTGATGAACGGTCACGTTGCTGACTAAATGCTGACTGATCTTGCTCCAGCGTTTTGTGCGTGAGATGATGCTTGGTTTATGGAACGAGTAACTTGTTCGCTTGTTACATACACCTGTTAGGGTGCATTCTCCAGATAACTTATAAGCTAACCGTAGCCTTCAGCCAGGAGCAGATGCCATCAGGTGGTTGCCAACCTTCACAGAGTGTTTCGACCCTTAACCACGACACTCTCCAGTTGGTGGGCCAGCAGTGGTGGCCAAATCACTGCTCCTCTGCTCCTGGCTCCCAGCTTCCCTCCTCTCGCCTACTCTAAATCCAACAAGAGACTCGTTCTGTCTTTTCCACCATCCTAGGAGCTGCTTGTGCTTTCCGTCCGGGCCCAGAGCTGACAACAACCGCCATGCTGATTTGGCTGGGAAACCTCTGCAGCCGAGCTCCAGATGGAACAACCATGCCTGCCATCCCTTCTCTTTACACTCTCCTGCACTAAGGGCTGGTACTTCAAGGCCGTTTTTTCACAAGTACTCCACAAGAGCACAAGACATAGGAGCAGAAGTAGATTATCCGGCCTATTGAGTCTGCTCCGCTATTCAATCATGGGCTGATCCAATTACCCAGTCATCCAGACTCCACTGACTTCTCTCTATGCCGGTTTATGTCATGGATAATCAAGAACCTTTCTATCTCTGCCTGAAATGCATCCAATGACTTGGCCTCCACTGCCTCTTTTGGCAACAAATTCCACAGATTTACCACCCTTTGAATAAAGTAATTTCTCCGCAATTCTGTTCTATCTGGACGTCCTTCAATCTTGATGTCGTGCCCTCTTGTCTTAGTCACCCCTACCTTAGGAAATAACTTTGCCATATCTAATTTGTTCAGGCTACTTAACATTGGGAATGTTTCTATGAGATTCCCCCTCATTCACCTGAACTCCAGGGAATACAGCCCAAGAGCTGCAAGACATTCCTCATACGGTAACACTTTCATTCATGGAATCATTCTTGTGAATCTTCTCTGAAACCTCGCCAATGTCAGCGTATCTTTTCTAAAATAAAGAATCCAAAATTGCATTCAATGCTCTAAGTGTGGTCTCACGAGTGTCTTGTAGAGTCTCAACATCACATCCATGCTGTTATATTCTACACCTCTAGAAATGAATGCCAACATTGCATTCGCCTTCATCACCACGACTCATCCTGGAGGGGAACATGTAGGGTATCCTGCATAAGGAATCTCAAGTCCTTTTGCATTTCTGCATTTTGAGTTTTCTCCCCATCTAAATAATAGTCTATCCGTTTAATTCTTCCGAAAAAGTGCATGACCATACACTTTCCAAACCTCGTATTTCATTCGACACTTCTTTGCCCATTCCCCTAAACTATCTAGTCTCTCTGCAAGCTCTCTGTTTCCTCAACGCTACCCGCTCGTCCACCTATGTTTTGTACCATAGTCCATTTCATTGACATATATAGTAAAAAGAAGCGGTCCCAACACCGACCCATGTGGACCTTCATTGGTAACCGCCAGCGAGCCTGAATAGGATCCCTTTATTTCTACTCTCTGCTTTCTGCCGATCATCCAATGCCCTACCCATTCTGCTATCTTCCCTGTAATTCCATCGGCTCTTATCTTGCTAAGCAGCCTCATGTGCGGAACCATGTCAAAAACCTTCTGTAAATCCAAGTACACCACATCTACTGCATCTCTTTTGTCTACCCCGTTTGTAATTTCCTTAATAGATTGCAATAGATTAGTCAGGCAGGATTTTCCTTTCGGGAAACCAGGCTGGCTTTAGCCTATCTTGTCATGTGCTTCCAAGTGCTCCATAGTCTCATCCCTAACAATCGATTCCAACATGTTCCCACTGATGTCAGGCTAACAGGTTTATAGTTTCCTTTCTGCAGCCTCCCACCCTTCTTAAATAGCGGAGTAACATTCGCAATTTTCCAGACATACGGTAAAATGCCAGAATCTATCGATTCTTGAAAATCATTGCTAATGCCTCCGCAAATACTCCAGCTACTTCTTTCAGAACCCGAGAGTGTCTTTGGGACTGTATGTAATTAATAAGGCTTTGACTATCTTCTTTGATATTAGTTACCAGCTTACGTTGATAATTCATCTTTTCCTTCCTAATGACATTCCTTCTGCAAGTTTTTAAAAGCTTCCTAATCCTCCATCTTCCCACTATCTTTGGCTTCCTTGTATGCCTCTCTTTTGCTTTTACTTTGGCTCTGACTTCACTTTGTCAGGCACGGTTGCGTCCTTCTTCCATTCGAAAATTTATTCTTATTTGGAATATATCTGTCCTGCATTTCCCTCAGTTTTCGCAGAAACTCCAGCCATTGCTGCGGTGTTGTCCTTCCTGCTCGTGTCCCTTTGAGTCAACTTTGACCAGATCCCCTCTCATGCCATTGTAATTTTCTTTAATCCACTGAAATACTGACACATTGGAATTTAGTTTCTCATTCTCAAATTTCAAAGTGAACTTGAACATATTGTGATCACTTTACCCGAAGTGTTCCTTAACCTTAAGCTCTCTTATCATATCCGGATCATTGCACAACACACAATCCAGCACAGTCGATCGCCTAGTGGGCTCAACAACAAGCTGTTCTAAAAAGCCATCCCTTAGACATTCCACAAAATCTCTCTCTTGAGGTCCAGTACTGGCCTGGCTTTCCCAATCCACTTCCACGTTAAAATCCCGAACGATTATCATGACATTGCCCTTCTGATACGCCTTTTCTATCTCCTGCTATAACTTGTAATTCACATCCTGGCTGCCTATATACAACTGCCATTATGGTCCTTTCACCATTGTCATCTCTTAGCTCAACCCATAGAGACTCAAGACCTTCCAATCTTCTGTCATGCCTTTCTTGTTAATATTATTTCTTGTACACAGGGAAACGCTACCCTCTGTGGTTACTAACCTTTCTTTCCGATACACCGTATATCCTTGGACGTTCAGTTCGAATGGCAGCCATCCTTTAGCCACGTTTCAGAGATGGCCACATCGTCATACTTGCCAACCTGTAGCTGAATTTCTATATTGTCCATTTTATTTATGCTCTGTGATTTTAAATCGAAGACTTTCAGTCCAGCAACACACATAAAAGTTGCTGGTGAACGCAGCAGGCCACGCAGCATCTGTAGGAAGAGGTGCAGTCGACGTTTCAGGCCTGAAACGTCGACAGCACCTCTTCCTAGAGATGCTGCCTGCCCTGCTGCGTTCACCAGCAACTTTTGTGTGTTGCTTGAATTTCCAGCATCTGCAGAATTCCTGTTGTTTGCGTTTTTACTTTCAGTCCAGTTTTTTTTTTTTGCTTTCTGCTTTAACCGCATCACGCCTCTGTAGCCAGTAAATCATCCCACTGGCTGTGATGATGCCTCATTTCCTGTCAGTCCTTTATATTATCTCTGTTGCACGCTACCTTTGATTTATTTCTATTTTCCCCTTCCTCAGCCCTATCAGTCTGGTTCCCATCATACCGTCCCAAACAGCTCTATTCAACCTGCCTGGTAGGATACTGGAGCCCATTCTTTTAGTACAGGTCATACCTCCCACGGGAGAGGCCCCAGTGATCAAGGAACACGAAGCCTGCCCCTACAGCCGTCTCGCAGCCACGCTATGCCTGATCATAATATGCTTGCGCTCGTTAGCACGTGGCACAGGCAGCATTCCTGCGATTACCACCCTGGAGGCCCCGCTTTTCAGCTTCCTACCCAGCTCCCTGAATTCTCTCTTCAGGCCACGTCCCTTTCTCTACCTATGGCATTGTTACCAACGAGTACCAAGACTTCTGGCCGTCCACCCCTTGCCTTCAGTATACACTGCACCCGATCCGAGACATCCCATACCCTGGCACCTGGGAGGCAACACACCATGCGGGTATCTCTATCCGTCTGTTAGAGTCTCCTGTCTGTTCCCCTGCATATTGGGGACGATTGGGGTTGAAATGACAGACTGGGTGCTGAGTGAATCTAACGCATGCACCTGGGATAAGAAAAGATCACAGTGTGGGACAGAGAGAGAGTATCACCGCTAACAGTGTCTCAGATCAGAATTTTACACAGTTCTTTTCCACACTCCCTGCATCTTACCTTCCCTCTTAACTGCCTCCTCCTATCACCTGCCGGCGTGTACACACCTTTACAAATGATCTTATTCTGGTTCGTACCCCTTCTTTTGCAGTCCTAATGAACGGTCACGGCATAAATTCTAACTGTTCTTGCTGCAGAGTTTTGTGGGTGAGGGGATGCTCTGCTTATGGAACGAGTAACGTAAGTACTCCATTGAATTAGCGTGCGGTTGCGTCCCTTTCCAAGGACTTGTTGTATACAAAAGTATGACCGAATGTTTCTGCCTGGTTTCGAACCAGGGACCTTTCGCGTGTTAGGCGAACGTGATAACCACTACACTACAGAAACGCTACGGCTGCCAGTTATGTCCCATATCCAGCGGATACGAATGGACCTATACAAAACACGCACTTCCAGCTAATGGAAAATCGATATGAACGACTAAAATGAATGCTAAAATCAAACTCAATATTAATAACAAATGCATGCTTTCGCTCATTTCCACTCCTAACAATCTTCACAAATCTTCACAATTAACAGAAACTTGACAGTAACAACTGAATTATATACTAAAATTATACATAATATCAACTAAAAGTGAATGCAATGGCTCATTTTCACTCCTACCAATCTTCAGAAATCCCGCCGCAACGGTAACTGGCAGCCGCTGAGTCCAATTTGGGCCGTAGGAACGCACGACGTATTTCAAAATCCGCTTGCCCCCTTTGACTTCTCTCATGTGTGGGCGAAATAGAGATCTAAACGCGAAGGAAAACAATAAACAAATTAAAAAATATCAATAACGGCCGACACGGAGAAAATGGGGCAAAGGTCACTATGGTCATTGAGCCCGAGAGGGGGTAGTCTTCAAAGTCGACTGAACAAGAAATTCCGACACACAGAGTACATAGCGATGGTAATTCTGTTCATCCCATGTGCGTCGTATTGAACGGGTCCTGCCCTTCATCCCGCCTGTGATGGGAAACAAACTCGTCCGAATGCTTGCAAAGTAGAAAGATATCTTCCTGCAGCAGTTGTCTATTTAAATAGATACCCACCGTATACACGCTCATAGTGATAAACTGGAACACAAGCAATATTTACGTTGCCTTGATGAATTTCCAATCATTCCCTGATTCCACCAACTACACACACCTGCTTTCGATCAGAAAATCAGTATAAAGACCCTGTGATCACAACAAGGAGCTGACAATTCGTTGGTCGACTCTAGAGTGAGCAAACCTCGTTTCATGATTCCTGAGAACTGTCAGTACTAAGTTCCGCATCGTTTCCTGGATACTCGACATGACCCTTGTCTCTGCTGTGAGGGGATCCAAGAGTGCCCCTATTAACTGTTCGGAGAGAGACATTTATCATTGATGGTTTGTTTGGAAAGGAGAGAAAGACAAGAGTTATTTACCACCGATATTTTGCTTTTGAAGAGAAAGAGAGACGAAGATTAACGGTTGGACTGTCACTTTAAGGCATTGGAAGTAACTTTGGATTTCTACTGAGTTGGGTTTGGAGACAGCACCGAGCAGCTCGAAGGTTGCTATGGTGACCAAAGGCTGGTTGTTGATGTTATCTTCGAGGACTTGTTGCCTGTTTGCACTCCTTTGTAGACAAAGGAAGGAAGGACTCTTTGAATGACAGGTGATGCTCAGCCTGGTGAAATAAATGGGAGGTCAGATGATGCAGACCTCAGGACACATGATCTGGACACTGAATGAGCATTGTTGTGCCCGCAGAAAAAGTGGGTTTTGGAGGTTCGATCAGGCGGATCGATCCAAATTGCTATTCCATCGGTGAAGAAGGGATTGACTGGTGGGGAGTTGTCTATGTGTCCACCTTCGCCTGGGCCGTCCCAAGTGCAAGGCTCGGCTGTTCCTAAGTACCAAGTCAAGGCTTCATGTTCTCGCCCTGTCCATGTGCTTCGACCTGTGCTGGATTTCCCTCGTCCTGCACTGGAGTTCCCTCATCTTGCCCAGGAGTCTCTTGTTCTGCTCTGCAGCCTCGCCTAGTCCTGTCTCCCAAGTCCACATCATGTTTTCGCCTAGTTCCGGAGTCCGAGCCCGAGTCAAGCCTCAAGTTCCGGGTCCTTGTCCAGTCTCTGCCTCGGAGTCCGAACCCAAGCCTCGTCATGTCCTCGCCTCGAAGAACCCAAGCCATGAAGAACGCAAGCCATGTCCAGTCCTGTAGCCACGTCATGTCCTCGCTTAATTCCGGCTCCGAGCCCGAGTCAAGACCTAGGTTCTGGGTCCTTGTCCAGTCTCCGGCTCGGGGTCCAAGCCCTGGGTCCTAGTTCCCAGTTCCTTGTCCTGGTCCCACTTGCCTAGCCAATGTCCTAGCCCAAGTCTGTGTTCTTGTCCC
This sequence comes from Mobula hypostoma, assembly GCF_963921235.1. Classification (NCBI taxonomy): domain Eukaryota; kingdom Metazoa; phylum Chordata; class Chondrichthyes; order Myliobatiformes; family Myliobatidae; genus Mobula; species Mobula hypostoma. Next base: position 249,887,070 of record NC_086098.1, read on the forward strand.
AGCTCTCTAGTGAAGTCCTGTTCCTAGTACTTCAGTGTCTATGTCTTGCATTTAGTTCCACTCCTCGTGCCCCACTATGACACATTATGGCTGTGCTGTCCTTCGTGCTCGTGTCCCTTTCCAGTCAACTTTGGCAAGTTCCCATCTCATGCTGTTATAATTTACTTTATTCCACTGAAATATCGACACATTTGAATTTAGTTTCTTCTTCTCTAATTTCAAAGCGAACTCGATCATATTGTGATCACTGATCTCTAAGGGTTCCTTAATCTTAAGCTCTCCTATTACCTTCGTATCATTGCATAACACCCAATCCAGCACAGTCGATCACCTAGTGGGCTCAACAAGCAGCTGTTCTAAAAAGCCATCCCTTAGACTGTCATGGTCCTGTCCTTGAAGACCGCATTCCGGTTCACGGTCCGGTCCATCGATCCTTGTTTTTTTGAGTGTCTCAATTGAGGCATCTGATTCTCATTTTGGGCTGGCTACATAAATAGCTCCTGGGTTCAGCTTCATTTGCTGGACGGTTCTCTTCCCTTCCTCTGCTTTCTGAAGATTTCCCTGTAGCCTTGCCTGATGACTTCACTTGAAGCCTTGCCTGTAACGCCGTCAAGTTCAACCGCCGGAACAAGACCCGGGCCATGCTGTGTCAAGATAAGGAACAGTTTGTCGGTGTTTGGAATTGTCTCTTTCTGTCCTCGCTTTCGCTATGTAGGTCCCGTCGTTTACCGTTGCCCTGAGTGGCAAACTGTCTCTTCGTGTTCAGTGTACTGTGTATAGGAAGAGAACCGGCCCTTGATCCTGTTTCCAAGGAGGGCGACCTGGCTCTGTGTGCTGTGTACGAGTCCCGGCCCTACGTCCTGCTCCCAAGGAAGGATCCCGGCTCTGTGTTCCATACTCCTGTGCTCAACATCAAGGCTCCGTGTTTCCCGAGTTCAAGGTCCAAGGCTCCGATGTTCCGGAGTTCCAATTCCAAGGCTCCGAGGTTCCGGAGTTCCAAGTCCAAGACTCCGAGGTTCCTGTCTCCCAAGATCAAGTCAAAGCTTCGTGTTCTCTTCCTGTCCATATATCTCTTCTGGTCCATTCGCCTCGCCCAGCCCTGTGCTGGAGTTCCCTCGTCCTGATCAGGAGTCTCACGTCCTGTCCTGTAGCCACGTCTTGTCCTAGCCTAAACCCGGATTTTGGTCCCGAATCAAGACCCAGGTTCCTAGTCCTAAAAAGACCCAGGATCCGGGTACTTGTTCAGGCTGTAGTTCCGGAGTCTCGTGTCCCTCGTCGAGGCTCCTTGTTCCTAGTTCCTTCTCCGGGTTGTGTTTTTTTGTCCTTGTCCTAGCGCAGGCCCTGCATCCTAGTCTCGTTCGGGGCCTGTGTCAATGTCCAGCGTTCTTTCTTCCTGACTCCCCTTGTTTTCTTGATAAAACTTGTCCTGTTCCTAGTACATCAGTGTCTATGTCTTGCATTTGGTACGCCACCAATGACCCCCTTATGACATAGACCTTACAGAAATTCTCTCTCTTGTAGTCCAGTACTGGCCTGCTTTTCCCAATCCACATTCATGTTAAAATCCCCCACGATTATCATGACTTTGCCCTTTGAACACGCCTTTTCTATCTCCAGCTAAAATTTGTAATCCACATCCCAGTTGCTGTTTGGAGGTCTGGATACAACTGCTATTAGGGTCCTTTTATCCTTGCCATTTCTTAACTCCACCCATAGAGACTCTGGACCTTCCGATCTTATGTCATCCCTTTCTAATGATTTAATATTATTTCTTATACACAGGACTACACTACTCCATCTGCCTACTAACCTATCTTTCCGATACCCCTGATGTCCTTGGACGTTCAGCTGCCAAAGGCAGCCATCCTTTAGCCAAGTTTCAGAGATGGCCGCAACGTCATACTTGGCAATCTGTAGCTGAATTTCAAGATCGTCCATTTTATTTCTGATGCTGCGTGTATACAAATATAAAAATTTCAGTCCAGTGTTTGTTGCTTTCTGTTTCAACTGCACCGCGCCTCTGTTGTCTTGTAAATCATCCCACTGTGTATTATTATGCCTCATCTCCTGTCTGTCCTTTCTATCATCACTGTTGCACGCTATCTTTGATTTAGTTCCATTTTCCCCATCACCCCTGTTCCCACCCCTCTGTTAAATTAAGTTAAACGCTCCCTAACAACTCCTTTAAACCTGCCTGATGGGATAATGGACGACTTTGGCTTCAGTTGCAACCCATTCTTTTTGCGCAGGTCATACCTCCCCCAGAAGAGGCCGCAGTCATCCAGGAACCTGAAGCCCGCCCCCTACAGCAGTCTCTCGGACACGTATTAACATGCCTGATCATACTATTATTGGGCTCGTTATCACGTGGCAGTGGCTGCAATCCTGAGATTACTACCCTAGAGGCCTCCCCACTTTCTTCACCAATGTCACCGGTACCAAGGTGCACCAAGACCTCTAGCTGTTCACCCTCTGCCTTCAGAATGCACTGCACCCGATCCGAGACATCCCGTACCCTGGCACATGGGAAGCAACACACCATATCTCTATCAGGCGGCAAGATCCTCAAATCTGTTCCTCTGAATATTGGGCAAGATTGCGGTTGAAATGACAAACTGGGTGTTGAGTGAATCGAGCGCATGTAGCAGGGATGAGAAATGATCACAGTGTGGAACAGAGAGAGTGTGTCAGCGCTAACAGTGGCTCAGATCAGCATTTTACACAATTCTTCTCCACGCTCCGTACATCTGAACTTTCCACTCAACTGCCTCCTACTGTGACTTGCAGCAGTGTAAACACCTTTACCAAACTTCTTATTCTGGTTCGTGCCGCTTCTTTTGCACGCCGGATGAACGGTCACGACAAAATCCGTAACTGATCGAGCTCCAGCATTTTGTGGGTGAGCGGATGGAACAGGAAAGGGAACGAGAATTGGAAGTACTGCATTGAATAAACATGTGGTTGCGTCCCATTCTAAGAACGAAAATATGACCGAATGTTTCTGCCTGGTTTCGAAACAGGGACCTTTCGCGTGTTAGGCGAACGTGATAACCACTACACTACAGAAACGCTACGGCTGCCTGTTATGTCCGCATGCAGCGGATACGAATGGACCTATACAAAACACTCACTTTCAGCTGATGGGAAACCAATATTAACGACTGAGTTGTGTTCTAAAATCAAACTGAATATCAATAAAAATTAATGCGATGGCACATTTCCACTCCTAACAATCTTCACAAATCCTGGCCCAACTGTAACTGGCTCCCGTTGAGTCTAGTTGGAGCCGAGGAACGCACCACGTATTTTAAAATCCGCTTGCCGCCCTTTGGCTTCCTTCGTGTGTGGTCGATATAGAGTTTTCAGCACGAAGGAACACAATAAACAAATTCAGTTACGGCCTATACTGACAAAATGAGACAAAAACTAAGGTAGAGACAGCCTGAGAGGGGGAAGGTTTCAAAGTCGATTGAACGAGAGATTCAGACATACAGAGTACATAGCGATGGTAATTCTGAGCGCCGCATTGAACCGGTCCTGCCCTGCTTTCCGCCTGTGATGGGCAAACAAAATTGACCGAATGCTTGCAAAGCACCAAAACTACCTTAGGGCAGTAGTTGTGTCGTTTGAGTAGTGACCTTCAGTACACACGCTCTGACTGAGAAACTGGAGAACGCGTAATATTTACGTTTTATCCTCGATCGAACTAGAAAGTATTCGCGTGTAAGTTGATCGTGATAACCTCCGCACTATATAAAGAAAAACGCTGGAGTGTTAAAAACAAGACCAGTCTACGTATAACGTGGAAACTCGCTGGGCGTTGAAGACCCTTTATCCGTGCAACTACCTGGCGAACCTGTCCATCACCGCACCACTGAATACGTCGGTGGGGTTGACGGCGCCTCAAGGGAAGGGATCAAACGAACTACACACTCACCGTATATTTTCAGTGCGGATTGAAAGACACTTTCAGACAAGCTGGCCGGGTGCTGAAGTTCTTCGGGTCAATCCGGTGAATCATAATTAGCCGCCCCGCAGAATTCCAGAGATCGCAGTATCAGTACAATTAATGTAGCGATCAAGTGTCTTGGCATGAAAAGCAAATTGTTGATTCTCTTCCGTAGATGCCGTCTGACTTGTTGATTTGCCAGAAAGCAGAACTGGTGAAATGTTTCAACGTGTTTCTTTCCGATGCAGTTTGTGAATTCCTGTCACAATACGCACACAAAAGTGGAGTAACTCATGTAAAAAACAAGACTGAATCCGTCCACTGAACTCAGCGCTGTTCACTGAATCCGCCGGTGGTGTTGACAGCGCTTTAAGGAAAGGAATCCGAAGAACGGCACACTCACCGTATATTTTCAGTGCAGATTGGGAGACAGCTTCAAACAAGCAGGCCGTGGGCTGGAGTTCTTCAGGTCAAACCGGAGAATTATAAGTAGCCATCATTCTGCATTCCAGGGATCGCATTATCAGTGTAAATAAAGTATCGATCAAATGACTTGGCATGAATTGTCACTCCAGCACTTTGTCTTTCTTGTTACATACAAACTAGGCTGCACGAACGGAGGTGTGCGGACTGGGTGCGGTTTTGAGTTAAACTGAACTTAGTGAATGCAACGGAGATCAAGCCAAGTCAGAAATTCTTCTCCACGCTTCCTACACCTTACATTCACTCTCATCTGCCTCCTCCTGTCATCAGCCGGCGTGTTCACACGTTTATCAAGCTTCTTATTTTGGTTTGTGGCCCTTCTTTTCCAGTCCTGATGAATGGTCACGGCATAAATGCTGACTAATCTTCCTTCAGCGATTTCTGGATGAGCGTATGCTTTGTTTATGGAACGAGTAACAGAAGTACTTCTTAAGACCACAAGACACAGGAGCAGAAGTTGGCTATTCGGGCCATCGAGTCTGCAAAGGTATTCAATCAGGGGCAGATCCAATTCTCCATTCATTCCCCTCCCCTGATTTCTCCCCATACCCTTTGATGCCCTGGCTAATCAGGAACCTATCTATATCTGCGGGAAAGACACCCCATGACTTGGCCTCCACAGCCGATCGTGGCATCAAATTCCACAGATTAACCACTCTGACAGAAGTAATTTGTCCGCATCTGTGTTCTAAATGTTCAATTCTGAAGTCGTGCATTCTTTTCCTTGGCTACCCTACCATGGGAAATAACTTTCCCATATCTAATCTGTTCAGGCCTGTTAACATTCCAAATATTTCTATGAGATTGCCCTTCATTCCCCTGAACTCCAGGGAACACAGCCCAAGAGCTTTCAGACGTTCCTCATGCGGTTACCGTTTCATTCCGGGAATCATTCTCGCCAATCTTCTCTGAACCCTCTCTAACGTCAGTATATCCTTTTCTAAAACAGACAGACAAAATCTGCACACAATACTATGTGTGGTATCACTAGTGCCTTATAGAGCCTCAACATCACACCCCTGCTCATATATTCTCTTCCTCTCGAACTGAGTGCCAACATTGCTTTCACCTTCTTCATAACCGACTCAACCTGGTTAACCTTTAGAGTGTCCTGCACAAGGACTCCCAAGCCCCTTTACATCCCTGCATTTTGAATACACTCCCCATCTAAATAATAGTCTGCCCGATTATTTCCTCTACCAACGTGCATGATCATACAATTTCTTATATTGTATTTCATTTGCCACTTTTTTGACCATGCCCCTAAACTATCTAATTTCTCGCAACACACACAAAATGCTGAGGGAACGCAGCGGGCCAGGCAGCATCTATAGGAAGAAGTACAGTCGACGTTTCGGACCGAGACCCTTCGTCAGGACTAACTGAAAGAAGAGATAGTAAGAGATGTGAAATGGGAGGGGAGGGGGTGATCCGAAGTAATAGGAGAAGACAGGAGGGGGAGGGATGAAACTAACAGCTGGAAAGTTGATTGGCTAAAGGGATACAGAGCTGGAGAAGGAAAAGGAGCATGGGACGGGAGGCCTGGGGAGAAAGAAAGGGGAGGGGAGCCCAGAGGAAGATGGAAAGCCGGCAATGAGAGATTGTGAGAGGGGCAGAGAGAGAGAGAAAAAAAGGCAGAGAGAGAGAGAGAGAGAGAGAGAGAGAGAGAGAGAGAGAGAGAGAAAGGGAGTCAATAATAAATACATCAATAAGGGATGGGGCAAGACGGAAGATAATGTGTTCCTCCTACCTGAGTGTGGCTTCATCTTGACAATAGAGGAGGACATGATTGACATCTCAGAATGGGAGTGGGAGGTGGAATTAAAATGAGTGGTCACTGGGAGATCCTACTTTCTCTGGTGGACAGAGCGTAGGTGTTCAGAGGAACGGTCTCCCCGTTTCATCAATATATAGAAGGCCACACCGGTGTCCCTATCTGTTTCCTTTACCTTACTCAATTCAATATCCTTCTCCTTCGTGAATACAGAAGGAAAGAAACTGTTCAAAGTCTCCCCCATCTCTTTTGGCTCCACAAATAGCTGTGTACTCTGATTCTCTAAGGGATCAACGTTATCCCTCACTATCCTTTTGATATTAATATAACTCTAGAAACACTTTGGATTCATTTTCACCTTACTTGCCAAAGCAGCCTCGTATCTTCTTTTAGCTTTTCTAATTTCTTTCTTAAGATTCTTTTTACATTCTTTATATTCCTCGAGCACCTCATTTACTCCATGCTGCCTATATTTATTGTAGATATCTCTCTTTTTCCGAACCAAGTTTCCAATATCCCTTGAAAACCATGGGTCTCTCTAACTTTTAACCTTTCCTTTCAACCTAACAGGAACGTAAAGATTCTGTACCCTCAAAATTTGACCTTAAATGACCTTCATTTCTCTATTACATCCTTCCCATAAAGCAAATTGTCCCAATTCACTCCTTCTAAAACCTTTCGCATCTCCTTAAAGTTAGCCTTTCTCCACTCAAAAATCTCAACCCTGGGTGCAGACCTATCCTTCTCCATAAATATATTGAAACTAATTGCATTGTGATCACTCGACCCGAAGTGCTCCCCAACATAAACCTCCATCACCTGACCGATCTCATTCCCTAACAGAAGATCCAACACTGCCCCTTCTCTAGTTGGTACCTCTATGTATTGCTCCAGAAAACTATCCTGAACACATTTTACAAACTCCAAACCATCCAGCCCTTTTACAGAATGGGCTTCCCAGTCTATGTGTGGAAAATTAAAATCTCCCACAATCATAACCTTGTGCTTACTACAAATACCTGTTAACTCCTTACAAATTTGCTCCTCGAATTCTCGCTCCCCATTTGGTGGTCTACAATACACCCCATAAGTGTTAGTACACCTTTCAGCATTCCTCAATTCCACCCAAATAACCTCCCTAGACGAGCCCTCTAATCTATCCTGCATGAGCTCCATTGTAATGTTTTCTTTGACAAGCAACGCAACACCTCCCCCTCTTGTTCCTCCGATTCTATCACACCTGAAGCAATAAAATCCAAAAATATTTAGTTGCCAATCACACCCCTCCTGTAACCATGTTTCACTAACAGCTACCACATCATACTTCCAGGTATCAATCCATGCTTGAAGCTCATCCATCTTTGTTACAATGCTCCTGGCATTAAAATAAATGCATTTAAGAAATATTCCATCTCTTACTCTCTGTTTATCACTGACGGTGCAAACAACTTTACTATTTCGTTTTTCTTCCTTCTCCTCTACATCTGTTCCTACCTTCTGGTTCCGCTGTCCCCATGTATCTAGCTTAAATCCACTGGAGCCTACCTGCAAGAAGATTTGTCCCCCTCCAGTTCAGATGTAAACCGTCCCGCCGAAACAGGTCCCACCTTCCCTGGAAAACAGCCCAATTATCTATAAATCTAAACCCTCCCTCCTGCACCATGTCTTCAGCCACGCGTTGATCTGCGCTATCTTACTATTTCTAAACTCGCCTGCACGTGCCACTGATAGCAATCCTGCGATTGCTGTCCTGGAAATCCTGTCCTTTAGCTTGACGCCTAACTCCCTAAACTCGCCTTTCAGGACCTCCTCACTCTTCCTACCCATATCATTGGTCCCTACACGGACAACGACATCCGGGTGCTCACCATCCCTCTTCAGAATACTGACAACTCGATCCGAGATCTCGCGGACCTTGGCACCAGGGAGGCAACAGAGCATCCAGGTTTCTCGATCGCTTCCACAGAACCTCTTATCTGTCCCCCTAACTATCGAATCCCCTATCACTATGATGCTCTATCAATTACTCCAAAAAATTGGAAGTAGAGTAAATACTGAAAGGCTTTTATTAACAGTCAATGGACCAACGCCCATGCTGAGTATCTGTCCTGGACTGAGGGAGGAGCAGTGATACAATCGTCTTTATTCAGGGCTCTGTGGGAGGAGCCACAGGCGCAGTCAGCAGAGAGGCATGTCCAGGCATGTCCAGACAGGTATACATGGTTTACCACCGACTACTGCTCTCCTCTTTTCCCTCCTTCCCTTCTGTGCTCAGGGTGCCGTCTCGGTGCCCGAGACACAACCACTGCAACTTGTCCCTGGTAGGTCGTCCCCATCAACAGCATCCAAAATGATATACTTATTATTGGAGGGAACAGCCACAGGGGAGCTCTGCTCATTCGTCTATTCCCCTTCCCTCTCCTGCCAGTCACTCAGCTACCTGTCTCCTGACTCTTAGGGGTGACTATCTCCCTGTAACTCCTGTGTATTTCTGCCTCTGTCTCCCGAATGATCCGAACTTCGTCCAGCTCCAGCTCCAGATCCCTAACTCGGTTTTCCAGGAGCTGCAGCTGGATGCACCTTTTTCAGGTGTAGTCATCAAGGACAATTGTGTTCGCCCTGACTTCCCAAATACTGCAAACGGAGCACTCAACGGCACTAGCTGATGCCTCCATTACCTATTCTTAAGGTAATTAAATTAATTTAATTAATTAATCATCCGCTCCAAATGTTCCTGAGAAATCTACTGCTGTAATATTATTGGTACTGATGGACTGGTTTTGTCGGTTCTTCAGTTGAAGAACGATTGAGAGTGAACGAATGCCTCCAGTTGACAAATTGCAAATTCTTGTGAAATAATTTTCCCCAGCAGTATCGACTACAGGCTCTGTGGCGCAATGGATAGCGTGTTGGACTTCTAAGAATGTGTGAAGAGGTAATTCAAAGGTTGTGGGTTCGAGTCCCACCAGAGCCGGTGTTGCGTCTGAATTCAATTTTCTAGAGTTATAGAAGGTCAGATATAGATAGTCAGAATTCCAGTAAACGATGGCGGAGAAAATAGGAAAAACAGATCATTGTTTGAAATACTGAACTCCATCACTCAACACCTGAATCAATTATAGGATATAATCAGTTACGGTTTAAAAGTAAGAATCTCCCGAAGAGAAGGCCCCGAGTCATTGGCTTTGCTTGTTGCTCGGCGGCCGGGACGGAGTCGAAGCGCTCGGCAGAAATGGTGCTCGGTGCCCGGTGTCGGAGGCTCGAAGTTTTCGGACGGACTCAGACGCGGTTGTGGTCGGGTGCTTCCAATGCACCGGCAGTTGTCGGCGCCTGGAGGTTTATGGCAGGGAGATTTTTCTCCCTTTTGCCGCCTGCTATCGGGACTACCGGGAGTCGATCGAAACTTTGAGAATTTTTTTTTACCGTGCCCATGGTCCGCTCTTTATCAAATTATGGTATTGCTTTGCACTGCTGTAACTATATGTTATTATTATGTGGTCTTGTCAGTGTTAATCTTTGGTTTGTCCTGTTCTTTCTGTGATATCACTCCGGAGGAACATTGTATCATTTCTTAATGCATGCATTTCTAAATAACAATAAACGAGGACTGAGTGTCCTCATAATCTAATAATCTAATACATGCTGTATTATGCATTGCAATATACAGCTGACGCAAAACAACAAATTGCAGACATATGCGAGTGCTAGTAAACCTAAATTAGATTTTGATTCTGAAATGTCAGTCTTACCAAAGCGCACGGACGTATGTCTGCAGATATATATACCTCTGGGTGCCTTCACATTCCTTAAATTATTCCATTAGTTTAATGTCCTAATTGTGACAAGCACTTTGTATCATGTTCATCTAACTCTCTGATTAAAGATCTGTAAGTTTGTATTCTATATTTCAGCAATGATGACACTTTTCTACCTGGAATCTGTCGCCTCAATCTATATGCAAGAGTCTATTTAACTGGTATCTGGATCCCGCATAAACCTCGCTTGCAAATGGTAATATTTATTACTTCAAGTGACAAGTCTGCTCTTGATATATGACATCCTTTCGAGTAATTCAACAGAAAGCAGTCACAGCCAACTGATGCGAAATCCGGTGGAGTTTCTGCACACAGATTCAAAACCCTGCTCGCAGCTGGTTTCATTAATCTTACACTCAAGATTTAGGCTGATAAGTACCAGCTTTTGCCTTTGAACTGAGTGTCTTCATCTGAGACAGTGACGTGAGGAGAGTGCGTGACACGGCCTGTGGGATGTTCATCAATATCAGGATGTTCAACACATCAAGCAGCATTCAAGGAGATTGAGGATGAGTCAATATTTTTTTTTGAAATTAGACAGCCAGCGATGAATGAATTGTTCCTGAGAAAGCAAATGGATTAATCGTATATTGCCCACGTCGAATATGTAATTTATTGTCTTCCACAGAGCATTTTACCACGAAGTTGCGATGCAGTTCCAAACACGTGAATCACCAGACGATCGTTGATTAAGGTAACATATAAGCAGGTGAATTGTCAACCTGACTCACACCTATTGGTGTGAAGATTGGTTATGACAGGATTAGGGAACCACGGTTGACGAGGCATTTTGAGGATTCTAGCAAAATTTTAAAAAAAAGATGCATATATGGTGAACTGGCATTAATAAAGTTCCACTATTTACAGAGGACATTTACAGAGACAGGTGCGTAAAAAGGGCCCGAAGGATCATTGGGGACACGAGTCATCCCAACCACAACCTGTTCCAGCTGGAAAATGTACCGCAGCATAAAAGCCAGGACCAACAGGCTTCGGGACATCTCTTTCCACCAGCCCATCACACTGATTAAATCACACTGATACAATTGTATTTCTATGCTACATTAACTGTCGTGTTGCACATACTATTTATTACAAAATGACGATAAATTGCTCATTGCTCATTTGGACAGAGACGTAAAGTAAAGATTATTACTCCTCATGTGTGTGAAGGACGTTTGAAATAAAGTCAATTCAATCCGACAGAAAACTATTAAATGAAACACCCTACACCATTAGCTGGAAAAACAAACATTCATTTCCGTTGCATATTTTCAGATAGGTTATATTCAAATTCATTCCTTCACTTTGGCTTTCTTCTATATTATTCTAGCTTCGTTCTGGAATTAGTTTCGGGTTTAACTTCGCCTAAATTACAAATTAAAATACGCACACCTCTCCCGTTGCCTCCATAAGGAAGCACCACTTCCATCATGGTATGTGACCTCCATTTCAACATTTCATTGCCACGCTGTGATGGCCGAGTGTTTAAGGCGCTGGATTCGAAATCCGACTGAGCAGGTTCGAACCCTGTTTGTAGCCGGGTTCCATTTACTTGGGGAATTGCACTGACGGAATAAGCTGGAAAACTTCAATTTTTGCCATTAATCCTCTTGCTTCCTTCTGTTCCCGTGGCGTGAAGAGGAGAGTGCGGTAGGAAATACGGCCTGCAGATGATCAGACTCTGAAATTCTATGAATATATTAAGAGGAATAGGATAACCAGAGAGAGATGGTTACCCGACAAGGGGCATCGCAGACCTCTTATGTGGAGCTCAGGAGAAGTGCGAAATCCAAAGAATGAAAGGAAACGGGGATATACACTTGTTTCTTGACACCGAAAGAAAACGAGGAATACGATATTTTTCATCAGGTTAAAGACAGTGATTTATCACATAATCACGATCTCCGATAGTTCCGTACCGCTAAAATTGTATATATTTCCACAGTGGCTGCCTGTCTGTGATCATATTGCGCTTCAATTTTTATTTCAGTGCAATTCCACATTTCATCTGGCATATATGGCTGGTTGTTCCTTAAGGGTGTGCTAACCAGCGGAGGTAGTCGGGCCAAGCTCTCACTACCTGCCGATTGCATCTCAAATAGCCTCTGTCAACCAAGTGCAGCTCCCGCTCTTCACGCGTGGTTTAACAACTCCCAACGGAACTTTTTCTACGCAGAGGAGAAGGGGCAAATGCGGAATACTGGCGGCTTAAAACCTATTGCTTTGGGAAGATAAGGCTCGAAGGGCGGGGTTGGCAACTCATCTAGGAGAAGGCAAATTCTGATCTCAGTCCTTCTCTGCCTTGCGGATACATGCACTTATGGGAAAGGCTTCGGGACTAAACCCCGAGGAAAGATCCGGAGTAATGTCTGACGTGCGCGCACTGAAACGGCGGGAAGTCGGTGAAGAAATGTTGATGGTAGTGGAAGGATCAAAAGCTGCATTCAATTAAATATATGTCTGGTGTCAACCTTTCCTGGTAGTTGAATTTAAAAAAAATCAGAATGTTTCTGTTTGCATTCGAAGCTGGAATATTTCGCATGTGAGGCGAACGTGATGACCACTGCACTACAGGAATACTAGCCGTCGATGAGCCTGTACCGCAGTGGCAGACGCGAACATCCTCTGTCCAATGCACACTGCCAGATGTTTGTCTAGCTCTCCAGCACAAAAGAGCGGCTAAAATATCTTTAAAAATCGTTCGCAGTATCAATAGACAAAATTGAATCCAGTGCGTCATTTCCGCTGAAAACAACCTTAACAACCCCGCCGCAATTGAACTGCATCACTCATTTCACATTCCAATAGTGGTCCTGTGATTTCATTCCTGTGTGTGCAAGTCGGAGATTTCAATCCGAAAGGCAAAGCAAAAGAAACAGAAATTATCATTATATGCCGTACTGTGTAAACGGAAAGAAATAAACGGTGAGAGAGATACCCGCGATGAGGCGAAGTGCTGATTGTAGGCGGGTCTAGAGACTCAGGCACAATGAGAACACAGTTGGATGAGTTGTGTACATTTACGATTAATATATGTGGCATTGCACTGGTCCAGTACCTCGTCCAGCCAGAGATGGTCATAGACTTTGGAAAGTTTGTTCGGTTGTTTTCAAAGTGTAAGCGCATTCCCATGTTTCTGCAGCAAAGCTTCGGGCACTTGTTGTCAATGTGAACGGAACAGCCTGACATCGCAATCGCCATCAATATCAAGCTTGGAGCCTTTCGCGGGTAATGGGAACGTGATAGTGACTACACTACAAAGTCGGCTACGTAAAAATACAGAGGATGGAATCCAGCTGGACATAAACGATGAAAGGGAAATATGTAATGTCAGTCTGCTGGTCGGCAGCAGAATCTGTTGAAAGGTTTCAGGACGCTTCTCCCCGTCACAGATAATAAACTTCTGTCGAACTTGTTCGCTTCCGCACCACTTGGGGCTGAGGACGCCCTGAGGGAGGGGATGTACACTCAAGGAATAATTCTCAGTGGGCGTTCGAGTCAACTTAAACGCAGCAGGCCGGCAACTGAAGTTCTCCAAACCGCGCGTAAGAAATAAAGAAGCTGCCAGCTTGTGCAATTATCACTGTTGTATAGCTGGTGAACCTCAGCCAATCCGACGGAACGTTGAAGTTTCTTGTACAAGGAAACCGCTATCGCTGACTTCGTGGCGCAATGGTAGCGCGTCTGACTCCAGATCAGAAGGTTGCGTGTTCGAATCACGTCGAGGTCACATGCGCTGCGTCGGATTTTGTTATCAAAATGTTTACTGCTGAACAGTATTCTGGTCGCTTCACTATAGGAAGGATGTGGAAGCATTGGAAAGGTACAGAGGAGATTTACCAGGATGCTGCCTGGTTTAGAGAGTATGCATTATGATCAGAGATAAAGGGAGCTAGGACTTTACTCTTTGGAGAGAAGGAGGATGAGAACAGACATGATGGAGGTGTACAAGATAATAAGAGGAATAGATAGAGTGGATAGCCAGTGCCTCTTCCCCAGGGCACCACTGCTCAATACAAGAGGACATGGCTTTAAGGTAAGGGGTGGGAAGTTCAAGGGGGATATTAGAGGAAGGTTTTTCACTCAGAGAGTGGTTGGTGCGTGGAATGCACTGTCTGAGTCAGTGTTGGAGGCAGATACACTAGTGAAGTTTAAGAGACTACTAGACAGGTATATGGAGGAATTTAAGGTGGGGGTTATATGGGAGGCAGGGTTTGAGGGTCGACACAACATTGTGGGCCGAAGGGCATGTACTGTGCTGTACTATTCTATGTTCTATGTTCTATGAAACTGTCCGCACTTGACCTCGTGGCGCAATGGTAGCGCGTCTGACTCCAGATCAGAAGGTTGCGTGTTCGAATCATGTCGAGGTCACATGCGCTGTGTCGGATTTTGGCATCAAAATGTTTGCTGCGTGTCCGCTCAGTCGTTCTTCCCGAAATTAAACGCACTTTACCCTTCGGAGAAGAGCCAGCAGAAGTGGACCTGTGAGGCCAATTTTAACAGTGAACTGTCGTGTCTGAAATGAAATACTGTGTCGAAATATGAAAGCACCTTTCTTTTATTTCAAAACCTGCGTTGCTGGAAATTTGAAATAAAAAACAAGAAAATTAAGCAGTAGGTCATTCGGCATCGGTGGAAAGGAGCTTCATTTTCAGCACATTCAGCGTTCCCACCATCTCTACGTTATTCATTTTCTTCCTTCCTAAAGCCCAAGGAAGCCACTGCCTGCCCCAAAAGCAGATTTTCCAATGTAAGACATCACATAGAACAGAACAGCACCGTAACTCTGCCCACAATGTTGTGCTCATCTTTTATGCTACTCGAGGATCAATCTAAGTCTGCCCTCCAATCGAGCCCTCTATTGTTCACGAAGGGTTTATGTCCGAGAGTAATATTTACGATTTATCCTCTATTTAACAAGAAAGTATTCGCGTGTAAGTTGACCGTGATAACCTCCGCACTATAAAAAAAAAGCGCTGGAGTGTTAAAAACAAGACCAGTTTACGTATAACGTGGAAACTTGCTGGGCGTTGAAGACCCTTTATCCGTGCAACTATCTGGCGAATCTGTTTATCACCGCACCACTCAATACGTCGGCGGGGTTGACGGCGCCTTAAGGGAAAGGATCAGACGAACCACACACTCACCGTATATATTCAATGCGGATTGGGAGACAGTTTCAGACAAGCTGGCGGGTGCTGAAGTTCTTCAAGTCAAGCCGGTGAATCATAACTATCCGCCCCCGCTGCATTGCAGAGATCTCAGTATCAGTGTAATTAATGTAGCGATCAAGTGTCTTGGCGTGACATGCAAATTGTTTATTCTCTTCCGTAGATTCCGTCTGACTTGTTAATTTGCCGGCAGATTTCCATTATTTGCTGATTTTCTTCTGTTGTTGTGTTCCTCCAGCACTTTGTGTTTTTTGCCGCATCGTGAGTTAGGGGATGCTTTGTTTTTGGAACGATAACGGAAGTAGTACTCCGTTGAATAAACCTGTGGTTGCGTCCCTTTCGAAGGACTTGATTTACACAAAAGTAGGTCAGTATGTCTCTACCTGGTTTCGAACCAGGGACCTTTCGCGTGTTAGGCGAACGTGATAACCACTACACTATAGAAACCCTGTTGCTGCTTATCCTTTACCGCATGCAGCGGATATGAATGGACTTATACAAAACGTTCACTTCCAACTAATAGACACTTGACAGTAAAGACTGAATTATACAATAAAATCATACATAATATAAATTAAACTGAATGCAATGGCTCACTTCTCTCCTAACAATCTTCACGCATCCCGCTCCAACTGTAACTGGCTCCCGCTGAGTCCACCTGCAGCTGTAGGAACGCACCACGTATTTCAAAATCAGCCTGTCGCCCTTTCACTTCCTTCATGTGTGGCCCAAATAGAGTTTTCAATGCGTAGGAAAACAAATAATTTAAAAATTGTCAATAGCGGCAGATACTGAGAAAATGGAGACATACTAAGATGGAGACAAGATGGAGAAAGGCTTGAAAGTCGACTGAACGGGAGATTCAGACACACGGAGTACATAGCGATGGTAATTCTGTTCATCCCATGGGCGCCGTATTGAAACGATCCTGCCCTACTTCCCGCCTGTGATGGGCAAACAAACTTGTCCGAATGCTTGCAAATTAGAAAGATACCTTCGGGCAGCGTTTGTCCGTTTGAATAGAAACTGACAATAGACACGCTCTTACTGACAACCTGGGACACCAGCAATATTTACGTCGCCGTCCTCTATCGAACTGGGAATTATGGCCATATAATCTGACCGTGATAACCAGTGCAATATAAAAACCGCTGGGGTGTAGAAAACAAGACCAATTTACATAGAACATGGAAACCTGCTGGGCGTTGAAGAGTAAAAGGAAAGATACCATTTCAGTGAATCTGTCGGCTGTAAGAGAAAGAGCAGTCTGGTGAAATGTGTCAACGTGTTTCTCCTGTATCCAGGTTGTGAATTCCTGTCACAGTACACACACAGTAGTGGAATAACTCCTCTGGTCACGCAGCAGCGAGAGAGAGGAATCCGCCGCCAACGTTTCCGGCGAAGACTCTGCATCTCAACAACGATCTGGCGAACCCGCTCCTCATCGCACCACTGAATACCTCCGTCGTGCTGACGGCACCCGAAGAGAAGGGAAACTTTCACGTTATATTCTCACTGCGGGGTGGGAAACAGTTTCTAACAATCAGGCCCGGTGTTTAATTTCTTCATGTCAAGCCTCCCCGCTGCATTCTAGAGATCTCAGTATCGGTATGGATCAAGTGTCTTGGCATGAATTGTCAATTGTTTATTCTCCTCCGGAGACGCCTTCTGACATCTTGATTTCCCCTCACATTTCCGCCATTTGTGGAATTTCTTGTGTTGTTGAGTTCCTCCAGCACTTTGTGTTTCTTGCTACATCCAAAATTAGGTGCAACGAACTGAGGTGTGGGGAGGGGGTGCAGCTGTGATTTAAATTCCATAGTGAATATAACGAAGATTAAGTCGTGTCGCGCTCTACTACCTGTGGATACACTGAGTCAGAAACGGAAAAGAGTTTAGTAGCGCTGCTCAGACAGAGATAGGTCGTTGTCCTACGGCAACACCTGTGTGACAAATCAGGGAATGGCGATTCTTGCAAGTAATGCCCCTTCAATAAAGGAAGTTACCCTATAAACTAGAACCGCCTCTGGGAATTCCAAAACCCGGCTCCTTTTCACTGGACAGACTTCTTGGCAGGTTGGGCTACGTGGCATTCGCCCGTCCTCGAGCTGTTTTGATGAGATGGAACTTGCTCTGCATCGTCTGATATCTATAGAACTGCTTCAGCTTCTGCTAACGTCTTCAAATTCAGTGTTCCCTCTCATTTGAACTGTTTCAGAACCGTGGATCAAGAGGCTTTGATAATTTTGGCAGTTGGATTGTGCAATCAAGTCAATCAAGATTTGAATAGCTCATACTCAGCAGAAAGAAGCTGATTGCGCAATCTAGGTCAGTTGACCAAGAAGTTTCATTGGGCAATCGAAAATTGAAAAGCCCGAACTAATAAAAAGAGCGTATCGTTTTTACTGCTGGTAAACGGTCACGGCATAAATGCTGACTTCTCTTTGTCCAGCATTTTGTGGGTGAGGATATGCTCAGATTACGGAACGAATAACAGAAGTACTCCATTGAATAAATGTGGCTGCGTCCCTTCCAATCATTTGATTTACCCAAAAGTATGACAGACTGTTTCTGCCTGGTTTCGAATCAGGGACCTTTCGCGTGTTAGGCGAACGTGATAACCACTACACTACAGAAACGTTGTGGCTGTGCATCAAGTACCGCAATCAGCCAATACCAATGGAACTACATACAACACACTCTTCCAGCCAACAGAAGCTAAACACTGATGACTAAATTATATACCAACATCAACTTCAATATCAATAAAGAATTACAGTAGGTCCATTTGTATTGGCTGCATGTGGTACATGATATATTAATGTAGTGTAGTGGTTATCACGTTCGCCGAACACGCGAAAGGTCAAGCAACACACACCAAAGTTGCTGGTGAACGCAGCAGGCCAGGCAGCATCTCTAGGAAGAGGTACAGTCGACGTTTCAGGCCGAGACCCTTCGTCAGGACTAACTGAAGGAAGAGTTAGTAAGAGATTTGAAAGTGGGAGGGGGAGGAGGAGATCCAAAATGATAGGAGAAGACAGGAGGGGGAGGGATGAAGCCAAGAGCTGGACAGGTGATTGGCAAAAGGGGATATGAGAGGATCATGGGACAGGAGGCCCAGGTGAGGATCATGGGACAGGAGGCCCAGGAGAGGATCATGGGACTGGCGGCCCAGGGGAGGATCATGGGACAGGAGGTCCAGGAGAGGATAATGGGACAGCAGGCCCCGCGAGGTCTTCGACGCAAAAGGTCCCTGGTTCGAAAGCAGGCAGAAACATGCTCTGATGCTTTTGTACAAATAAAGTAACCACATATTTATTCAATGAAGTACTTCCGTTATTCGTTCGTAAACAGAGTATCCCATCACATACAAAACGATGAAGCAAGAGCAGTCAGCATTTATGGCGTGACCGTTCATCAGGACTCAAAAAAAGAAGGGGGAAGAACCAAACTAAGAAGGTTGGTAAAGGTTTCTGCACGCCGGCAGGTGATAGGTGAAGGGAGTTGAGAAGGAAGCTAAGGTATAGGGGAAGTGGCGAAGAATTGTTGAAGAATCTTCTCTTAGACGGCTGCTCACGGTGACACAGTCTCTCTGCTCCTATACTGTGATCTCTTCTGAGCTGTGACACTTCGATCCTAGGTACGTGCATTCGATTCACTTACCACCCAGGTTGTCATTTCGGCCCCCCTGTTCCCCACTCCACGCCCCCAAACGTACCTTCTAGCACTTGGCTTCACAGATCGTAAAATTGTGGGAGTAAGATTCGGGTGTTGCAAGTGCAGAATTGATCAATTCAGGCGTACATTGCACTGGAAAAATTCCGTCCCTGAACACTAGACACTAGAATACTGCAGGACAGTACAGGACCGTCGGCCCTCGATGTTGTGCCGACCCTATATATTCCTTTAAAAACAAGTACGAAACCCATACTACCCCGTAACCCTCTATTTATCTTTCATCCGTGTGCCTGCCCAAGAGGCTCTTAAATACCCCTAATGTTTTAGCCTCCACGAACCGGGGTGATTGGGGGAAATGGAGCTAAATCAAAGATAGCGTGCAACAGAGATGACAGAAAGGACAGACATGAGATGAGGCATAATAATACACAGTAGAATGATTTACAGGACAACAGAGGCGCGGTGCAGTTAAAACAGAAAGCAACAAATACTGGAGTGGAAATGTTATATTTGAATGCACGCAGCATAAGAAATAAAATGGACGATCTTGAAATTATGACGTTGTGGCAATCTCTGAAACTTGGCTAAAGGATGGCTGCCATTGGGAGCTGAACGTCCAAGGACATCCAGGGAATTAGAAAGATAGGGTAGTTGGCTGATGGGGTGGTGTGGTCCCGTGCATAAGAAATAATATTAAATCCTTAGAAAGGAATGACATAAGATCAGAAGGTCCAGAGATTCTATAGGTTGAGTTAAGAAATGGCAAGGGTAAAAGGACCATAATGGCAGTAGTATGCAATCCTCCAAACAGCAGATGCGATGTGGATTACAAATTACAGCAGGAGATAGAAAAGGCGTATCAGGAGGGCAATGTCATGATAATCGTTGAGGATTTTAACATGGAAGTGGATTGGGAAAAGCAGGCCAGTACTGGACCTCAAGACAGAGAATTTGTGGAATGTCTAAAGTTTGGCTTTTTAGAACAGCTTGTTTGTGAGCCCACGAGGCGATCGACTGTGCTGGATTGGGTTTTATGCAATGATTAGAAGGTGATAAGAGTGCGTAAGGTTAAGGATCCCTTAATGATCACAATAGGAACGAGTTCAATTTGAGACTCGAGAAGGAGAAACTAAATTCGTAGAAAAATTGAAGACTGAAAAACTAAGTTGAAGACTGTTACGGCCGGATTTGGGAACAGCTTCTTTCCTGCAGTGATAAGACTGCTGAACGGATCATGACCCGGATCTGGGCCGTACCCTCCAAATATCCGGACCTATCTGTCGGTTTTTTTTTCACTACCTTACTTTCCATTTTCTATTTTCTATTTATGATTTATAATTTAAATCTTTAATATTTAATATCGATTTGTACTCCAGGGAGCGGGAAGCGCAGAATTAAATATCGCTGTGATGATTGTACGTTCTAGTATCAATTGTTTGGCGACAATAAAGTATAAAGCATTTTACAGGAAATTCCAATGAGTCAATATTTCAGTGGAATTAAGGAAATTGCAATGACATGTGAGGGGAACTGGCCAAAGCTGACTGGAAAGAGACATGAGAATAAAGGACAGCACAGGAGCAATGACTAGACTTTCTGCGAGAAATGAGTGAAGTGCAGGCAGGATATATTCCAATGAATGAAGAAGGACACTACCGCGGCTGGCAAGTGAAGACACAGCCAAAGTAAAAGCAAAAGAAAGGCATACTGGGAATAAAAGATAGTGGGTAAATAGAGGATGGGCAGCTTTTAAAAACTTGCAGCACGAACCGCAGAAGGTCGTTAGGAAAGAAAAATGAATTATGAAAGGAAGCTGGCGAATAATGGTAAAGAAGATAGTAAAAGCTTTATTAAGTATATAAAGGGTAAAAGTGAGTTCAGAGTAGATATAGGACCAATAGAAAATGTCGCTGGAGATATTGTAATCGGAGACGCAGAGAAGGCAGAGGATTTGAATGCGTATTTTTGCATCACACTTCAAGGTGGAGGACCTGGGCAGTTTACTGTACATTCAAGAGTGTCAGTGAACTATGCGCAGTGAGAATTACGAGTGAGAAGGTGCTCAGGAAACTTAATGGTCTGCTGGTGGCTAAATCTCCTGCAGCTAATGGAATGCCCTCTCGGATTCTAAAAGAAGTAACTGCAGAATTTGCGGAGGCATTAACAATGATCTTTGGAGAATCGATAGATTCTGGCATTGTACCACATGATGGGAAAATTGCAAATGTTGCTCCACCATTTAAGAAGGGTGGCAGGCTTCAGAAAGGAAACTATAAAACTGTTAGCCTGACATCATAGGTTGGGAACACGTTGGAATCGATTGCTGGGGATGAGATTATGGAGCTCCTGGAAGCACATGACAAGATAGGCCAAAGCCAGCATGATCTCCTGAAAGGAAAATCCTGCCTAACTAACCTACTGCAATCTATCAAGGACATTACAAGCGGAGAAGACAAACGAGATGCAGTAGATGTGGTGTACATGAATTTACAGACGGCCTTTGACAAGATGCCGCACGTGAAACTGTTTAGCAAGATAAGAACCGATGGAATTATAGGTAAGTTACTAGCATGGGTGGAGCATTGACTGATCGGTAGAAAACAGAGAGTGGGAATAACGGGATCCTATTCTGGCTGGCTGCCGTTTACCAGTGGAGCTCCACAGGGGCCGGTGTTGGGACCGCTGCTTTTTACGCTGTATGTCAATGATTTGCACTATGGGATTAATGGACTTGTGGCTAAATTTGCCGATGGCACAAAGATAGGTGGAGGAGGGTGCAGTGTTGAGGAAGCAGGGAGCCTGCAGAGAGACTTAGATAGTTTTGGGGAATGGGAAAAGAAGTGGCAAATGAAATACACCGTTGGAAAATGTATGGTCGTGCACTTTGGTGGAAGAAATAAACGGCAGACTATTATTTAGATGGGGAGAAAATACAAAATGTAGAAATGCAAAGGGACCTGGGAGACCTTTTGCAGGATATCCTAAATGGTAATGTCCAGGTTGAGTCGGTGGTGAAGAAGGTGAATGCAATGTTGGCATTCATTTCTAGAAGTATAGAGTATAAGAGCAGGGGTGTGATGTTGAGGCTCACATCCCCCGTGAGACCACTTGCAGCATTGTGTGCAGTCCTGGGCTCCTTATTTTAGAAAACGATATAGTGACATTGGAGAGGTTTCAAAGAAGATTCGCGAGAGTGATTCCGCGAGTGAAACGGTTACCGGATGAGAAAATCTTTGCAGCTCTTGGGCTGTATTCCCCAGAGTTCAGGAGAATGAGGGGGGAATCTCATCG
The DNA here is from genome assembly GCF_963921235.1 of Mobula hypostoma. Classification (NCBI taxonomy): domain Eukaryota; kingdom Metazoa; phylum Chordata; class Chondrichthyes; order Myliobatiformes; family Myliobatidae; genus Mobula; species Mobula hypostoma. The sequence goes on from NC_086098.1 coordinate 249,909,237, forward strand.
AAACATTGCGAATGTTAAAAGCCTGAATAGATTAGATATTGTTGTTATTTGCCATGGTAGGGGAGCCTAGGACAAGAGGGCAGATTTCAGGATTGATGGACGTCCGGTTAGAACGCAGATGCAGAGAAATTACTTTAGTCAGAGGGTGGTAAATCAGTGGAATTTGTTCCTACGAGCGCCTGTGGAGGCCAAGTCATTGGGGGTATTTCAGGCAGAGATAGATAGGTTCTTGATTAGCCATGGCATGAACGGGTATGGGGAGAAGTCAGGGAAGTGTGGATGACTGGATAATTGGATCAGCCAAAGATTGAATAGCGAAGCAGACTCAATAGGCCGGATAACCTACTTCTGCTCCTATATCTTGCGCTTTTGTGGAGTACTTCTCTTACTCGTTCCATAAACGAAGCACCCTCTCACCCACAAAACGCTGGAGCAGGTTGAGTCAGCATTTAGTCAGCAAATTGTCCGTTCATCAGGACTGTGAAAGAAAGGGCACGAACCAAAATGAGAAGTTTAGTAAAAGTGTGTACACGCCGGCTGGTGATAGGAGGAGGAAGGTGAGAGCGAATGTAAGGTGTAGGGAGCGTGGGGAAGAATTCTGAAGAATTCTCATCTCAGTACGCTGACAAGGGGACACATCCATCAGGTGCTACATTGTCATATCTACTGACCTACGATTACTCTCATCCCACGTACGTGCGTTCGATTCACTCAGTACCCAATTTGTCATTTCATCCCCAATAGTCCCCTATCTACGTGCCTTATAGCACTTAGCTTCACTGATCATCAGATGGAGAGAGAAGAATGAGGATGCTGCAAATGCAGCATTCAGCAAATCAGGCGTACATTGCACTGGGGAAAATCCGTCCCTGAATACGGCTACGAAACATTTCAAAGTAGATGGAATACTGAATTTGAAGCAATTCCTTCGCTATCAGACGATACAGACCAAGTTCTGATGACGGCATACCCCAAGTTTACTGTAACCGGACTGCTCTTAAGACAAATCAGCTGTGGAATGAGTTCTGCCTAAGTGACAGCTGCTCAGCGAGATGATCCGGGCATTGGCATTATTTGGTTCGCGGTCAAAAAGGGAGATATGGCTCAGGAGGAGAAGACGAAACACGCTTCGGTGCCTCCATTACTGAAAGAATGGCCTCGGCTTGAGTTGAAGTACCAGATCTTATACCGGGTCACGTTGACAGCTGGTTCTGCCCGAGAAGTATCGGAGGATTGCGTTGAAGTCACTTCATGATGATTCTGGACTTTTGGGCGTGGCAAAGACCTATGGATTGCTCAGAGACCGGTTTTAATGGCCTCGAATGAAGTCGGAGGTCGCAGAAGCCTGCAAGTCATGCATTCGCTGCATACGTTGGAAGACACTGCCAACGCGGGCAGCTCCTTTATCCCACTTGCAGAGTGCAGGGCCCCTGGACCTGATGTATATGGATTTCCTGTCAATAGAACCCGATGCCACCAACGCGGCGAATGTCTTACTCATCACGGACCACCACACCAGGTAGGCTCAGGCTTTTCCTACCAAGGACCAGAGGGTACTACGGTGGCAAAAGTTTAATGGGAGAAGTATTTCGTTTATTATGGCCTTCCCAGGCGGATGCATAGTGACCAGGGACAGGACTTCGAGAGTAGACTCATCAATGAGTTATTGGGAATGCTTCGAGTGGCGAAGTCGAGGACCACACCCTATCACCCGCAGGGCGATCCCCAGCCTGACAGGATTAATCAGACCTTGCTAGACATACTCGGCACCCTGGAAATCAGAAAGAAGAGCAGGTGGAGTCAACATATTGGGCGTCTGGTTCACTGTTACAACTGTATACGAAATGAAACTACATGGTACTCGCCAAATTATCTGACGTTTGGGCGCGAGGAGAGGTTGCCCATTGACCTTTGTTTTGGGACTAACGAGGGTGACTTACCACCTAAGCCTCATCTGAAGTAGGTGTCTGATATAAGAAAGAGCTGAAAAGGGCTTATGAATTGGCTGAGGTCGCGGCCGCCAAGCAGAATCGAGAGATAAGAGGAGGTATGATCAAAAAAATGAGGTTCTCCCAACTCCCGCCGGGAGACCGAGACCTCATAAGGAATTTGGGGCTACCTGGAAAGCACAGGTTGGCTGACCGCTGGGCGGCCACACGCTATGTAGTGGAGAATCAGGTGCCAGAGCTATCAGTTTTCCGTGTGAAACCAGAAGAGGGGAATGGGCCTTTCAAGATTCTCCATCGGAACCACCTGTTGCCCCTGTGACAAGAGGTGCAGGTAGACCCGGAGCCCGACTTCGAGCCTACACCTGGTAAGAGGACTCTGCGAAAATGCGGGGCGACTGCAGGGCCCACAGCAGGAGAGTCGGGGCCGAGCCCCGCCCATGAGAGGGATACTGATTTGTAGGATGCTGCTCTGGATGTGTGGTACATGCTGCCTTTCGCTAACTCCCCTTTGATTGAGGAAGAGACTCCTGGCCGTTCTTCCACTGAGTCAGGTGAAGTGGGGCCTGGGGTGGACTGTCTTTGGGCAGCTTGGGTTACAGCTGGACCCTGAAGGAGAGGAAGCGGAGCTTGGACACAGGACAGAGGGATCCGAGTCCACCACCATCGCCAGCACTCACCACTATCTACGTGAAAAAATTACCCCTGACATCTCCTCTGTACCTACTTCCAAGCACCTTAAAACTGTGCCCTTTCGTTCCGCCCAGGAAAAAGCCTCTGACTATCCACACGATCAGTACCTCTCGTCATCTTCTACACATCCATCAGGTCACCTCTCATCCTCCTTCGCTCAAAGGAGAAATGTCCGAGTTCACTCAACCTATTCTCATAAGGCATGCTCCCCAATCCAGGCAACATCCTTGTAAAGCTCTTCTACATCCTTTCTATGGTTTCCGCATCCCTCCTGTAGTGAGGCGACCAGAACTGACCACGGTACCGCAAGTGGGGTCTGACCTGGATCTTCTATAACTTTAGCATTACCTATCGGCTCTTAAACTCAGTCCCATTATTGATGAAGGCCAATGCACCGTATGCCTTCTTAACCACAGAGTCAACCTGCGCAGCTGCTTTGAGCGTTCTGTAGACTCGAACCCCAAGATCCCTCTGATCCTCCACACTGCCAAGAGACTTACCATTAATACTATATTCTGCCATCATATTTGACCTACCAAAATGAACCACCTCACACCTATCTGGGTTGAACTCCATCTGTCACTTCTCAGCCCAGTTTTGCATCCTATCAATGTCCCGCTGTAACCTCTGACAGCCCTCCACACTATCCACAACACTCCCAACCTTTGAGTCATCAGCAGATTTACGAACCCATCCCTCCACTTCCACATCCGTGTCATTTATAAAAATCACGAAGAGTAGGTGTCCCAGAACAGATCCCTGAGGCACACCACTGGTCATCGGCCTCCATACAGAATATGACCCGTCTGCAACCATCCTTTGCCTTTTGTGGGCAAGACAATTCTGGATCCACAAAGCAATGTCCTTCTGGATCCCATGACTCCTTACTTTCACAGTAAGCCTTTCATGGGGTAGCTTGTCAAAGGCCTTCAACATATTCCGCTTTCTCTCACAACCGACAGATTCAATGAAATGGTATCCTATTACACCGTATTGCTTCGCGTTGAAAACTCCATTTCGCACATACACGAAGGAAGTCACAGGACGACACGTGGATTTTGAAATATGTGGTGCAATTGTGTATAGGTAGCCGTAGCGTTTCCGTAGTGTAGTGGTTATCACGTTCGCCTAACACGCGAAAGGTCCCTGGCACGAAACCAGGCAGAAACATTCCGTCATACTTTTGTATAAATCGAGTCCTTCGCAAAGGACGCAGCCACACGTTTATTCAATGGAGAACTGCCGTTACGCGTTCCGTAAACAAAGCATCCACTCATTCACAAAACGCTAGAGTAAGCGCAGTCCGCATTTACGTCGTAATCCTTCATCAGGACTGGAAAAGATTGCGCAGGAATCAAAATAAGAAGTTTGGTAGAAGTGTGCACACTCCGGCAGTTAATAGAAGTTAGGCTGTTGACAGGGAAGATAAGATGTAGGGAGCGTGGAAAAGAATTGTGTAAAATTCTCCTCTGAGACCACTGTACGCGTTTAGACTCTCCGTCCGACATTCTGATCTCTTCTGACATGCGACTCGTCTCATCGCAGGTATCTGCGTTCGATTCACTCAACACCCATTTTCTCATTTCTTTCACAATCTTCCCCCATCTACGTGTCTTCTAGCACCTGGCTTCACAGATCGACAAGAGGCGAGAGAAGGATTCGGATGTAGCAAATGCAGTATTTAGCAAATCAGGCGTAGATTGCACAAAGGTGAATCCGTCCCAGAACACGGTTATGCAACGTTTCAAAATAGATGGAATACTGAATTTAAAGAAGTTAGCGGAAGTTGAAGCATTTCCATCCATCAGCCGATACAGAGCAAGTCTCATCCCATCAGTACAGCTGGAGGACGCGCGAGTGCCACGTCGCTTAAATGGTCAAGAAGTCTGCCCCGTGAAAAGGACAAGGCGATTTGGAACTTCCAGAGGCGCTTTTAGTTGATCTAGTGAGTTTCCTTTACTGAAGGGGCGTTCCATGCAAGAATATCCATTCCGCGCGATGTCACGCAGACATTTCCGCAGGAGAACGACGTATCTCAGCCTGAGAAGCGCTGGGAACCCGTTTTCCTTTTCTGACTCAGTCCATCCGCAGGTAGATGATTGCGCTTTCCTGACACGACTTAATCTTCGTTGCATTCGCTAAATGGAATTTAAGTCACAACTGCATCCCCTCCCCACACCTCTGTTCGATCCGCTTGGTGTGTATGTTGCAAGAAACACAAACTGCTGCAGGAATCAACATCACAACAAATTGCGCAAACGTTCAAAATTGCGGGGAAATCAAGATGTCAGACGGCATCTACGGAGGAGAATAAACAATTCACAATTCATGCCAAGGTGCTTGATCGATACTTTATTTACACCGATATAGAGATCTTTGGAATGCAGAGTGGCGACTACTTATAATTCACCGGCCTGACTTGAAGAACTTCAGCATCGGGCCTGCTTGTTTGGAACTGTCCCCCAATCCGCACTGAAAACATACTGTGAGTGTGTCGTTCCTCTGATCCCGTCTCTTCAGGCGCCGTCAACACCACCGACGGATCCAGTGGTGCGGTGATCAGCAGGTGCGCCCCATCGTTGCTCGGGTAAAGAGTGTTCGCTCGAAACGTTGACGGCGTATTCCTCTCTCTCGCTCCTGCATGACCAAGAGAGTTATGCCGCTATTGTGTGCGTTTCGTGACAAATCTTCACATTCTGGATCGGGGAGAAACACGATGAAACATTTCACCAGATTACCCTTTCTCTTTCTCTCACAGCCGTTTCCTGAAGCAGTATCCTTCGATTTACTCTTCAACGCCCAGCCGGTTTTCACGTCCTAAGTAAACTGGTCTTGTTTTTTAACATCCCAACATATTTCTCTTGTTCCAGTTTGTCAGCAAGAGCGTATCTACTGTGGGTTTCTATTCAAATGAACAAATGCTTCCCGAAGGTATCTTTCTACTTTGCAAGCATTCGGACAAGTTTGTTTGCCCATCACAGGTGGGAAGTAGGGCAGCACCGGTTCAATACGGAGCACAAGGGATGAAAAGAAAGAATCGCCATCGTTATGTACTCTGTGTGTCGGAATCTTTCGTTCAGTCGACTTTGAAGAAGGCTTCCCCCGGTCGGGCCCTGTCTCCATCGTGATCTCTGCCCCATGTTCTCGTGTCCACCGTTATTGACATTTTTCAATTTGTTTGTTGGTTTCTCTGGCGTTGCAAACTTTAAATCGACGACACATTAAAAAAGTCAAAGAAGGACAAGCGGATTTTGAGATATGTGGTGCGCTCTTACAGTCCCAAATGGACTCAGCGGGAGCTAGTCACAGTTAGGGCGGGATTCGTGAAGATAGTGAAGAGTGGAAATGAGCGAAAGCATGCATTTGTTATTGCTACTGTGTTTGATTTCAGTATACATTTCAGTCATTCATATCAGCTTTCCATTAGGTTGCAGTGAGTGTTTTGTATAGGTCTATTCGTATCCGCTGGATGTGGTACATAGTAGGCAGTCGTAGCGTTTCTGTAGTGTAGTGGTTATCACGTTCGCCTAACACGCGAAAGGTCCCTGGTTCGAAACCAGGCAGAAACATTCTGTCATACTTTTGTATACAACAAGTCCTTGGAAAGGGACACAACCACACGCTAATTCAATGGAGTATTTCTGTTACTCGTTCCGTAAACAGAGCATCCCCTCACCCACAAAACTCTGGAGCAAGAGCAGTTAATTTCGTGCCGTGACCGTTCATCAGGTCTGCAAAAGAGAGGGCACGAACCAGAATAAGAAGTTTGATAAAGGTGTGTACACGCCGGCAGGTGATAGGAGGAGGCAGTTGACAGGGAAGGTAAGGTGCAGGGAGCGTGGAGAAGAATTGTATAAAATTCTGATCTCAGACACTGTTCGTAGTGACACACTCTCTCTGTCCCACACTGTGATCTCTTCTCATCCCAGGTACATGCGTACGATTCACTCAGCACCCAGTTTGTCATTTCAATCACAATATTCCCCAATATTCAGGGGAACAGCCTGATAGAAATACGCATATAGTGTGTTGCCTCCCAGGTGCCAGAGTATGGGATGTCTCGGATCGGGTGCAGAGTATTCTGAAGGCATGGGGTGAACTGCCAGAAATCTTGCGACACGTTCGTACCAATGTCATTGGTAGAGAAAGGGAGCTGGCCTGAAGAGAGAATTCAGAGAGTTGGGCAGGAAGCTGAAAAACAGGACCTCCAGGGTAGTAATCTCAAGATTGCTGCCTGTGCCATGTGCTGACGAATAGTATCATCAGGCATATTAATGCGTGGCTGAGAGACAGCGGTAGGGGGCGAGCTTCGAGTTCCCGGATCATTGCGGCCTCTTCTGTGGGAGGAATGACCTGTAGAAAAAGAATGGGCTGCACCTGAACCCAAAGGGGTCCAGTATCCCAGCAGGCAGGTTGAATAGAGCTGTTAGGGACCGTTTAAATGAATTTGTCAGGGGGATGGGAACCGGATTGATACGGCTGAGGAAGGAGAAAATAGAAATAAAATAAAGATAGCGTGCAACAGAGATGATAGAAAGGGCAGACAGGAAATGAGGCATAATCAGAGCCAGTAGGATGATTTACAGCAGGGGTCCCCAACCTTTTTTGCACCGCGGATTTACAATATTCTTGCGGACCGGCCAACTGGAAGGGGGCGGGGGGCGAGGGGCGGCGGGGAGCGTTGCCAACGGACGAGAGTAGCAGTCAAATACGTTGAGTTTATCCCAAAAGACTACCATAACCATGAAGCCTTGCGCGGGCACCAGTGCGCATGCGTTTATGTGCCGGTTTTTTTCCCTACAAATTGTTTTTGGCGATTCTGTTCCAGTGGGGTGTTAATCACGACCGGAATATAGGCGCTAAGTGGCTAATACACTCAATTTCGTTTCTAAAAGCGTTTATCTAACGAATTTAATATTAAACACACAGCGCATATTTTCGTCGCATGAATATAATGCTAAGTCAATTATAAGTCATTTATAAGTCAATAGCATCATAACGTTTTAAGTAACGCTGGATATGAAACACACAGCACATATCTTCCCCGTATGAACATATAAAATCATTGCAACGCACCAATATCGCAGATTCAGTGGGAGCCCTGGGCTTTTTTCCTGCAACAAGACGGTACATCGACGGGTGATGGGAGACAGCGATACCCGAAGGGGGTTCCTTATGTCCAGTCTATTCCGCAATTTAGTTTTCGTTGCATTCATTGCAGAGATACGTTGGAAATAGAAGCAACGTTTTCAGTGCTTTCGTGGCTATATCAGGATATTCAGCCTTGACTTTGATCCAGAATGCTGGCAGAGATGTTATGTCAGACATACTTTTCAGCCCGCCGTCATTTGCAAGCTCGAGGAGTTGATCTCCTTCCCGCGCTGACATGGATGACACGCGGGTAATGTCCTCGCGTACGTAGTGGCTCAACAGTGGGTGACAGGGAATGAGGAAAGGTGCAGCTGACTCATAACGCCAAATCACATCGTTTCCTCGCTGCCCGGTAGCACATGCTTGGCGGCCCGGTGGTTGGGGACCGCTGATTTACAGGGCAACAGAGCCGTGATGCAGTTAAAACGGAAAGCAAAAAATACTGAACTGAAAATGTTATATTTAAAAGCACGGAGCATAAATAAAATGAACAAACTTGAAATGCAACTACAGATTGGAAAGTATGACCTTGTGGCCATCTCTGAAACTTGGCTAAAGGATGGCTGCCATTCGAACTGAACGTCCAAGGATATACGGTGTATCAGAAAGGTAGGTTAGCAGTCAGAAAAGGTAGTGTGGCCCTATGTACAAGAAATAATATTAAATTATTAGAAAGGGATGACATAAGATCGGAAGCACTAGAGTCTCTGTGAGTTGAGTTAAGAAATGGCAAGGGTAAAAGGACCATAATGGCAGTTGTATACAGGCCTCCAAACAGCAGCCGGGATGTGGATTACAAATTATAGCAGGAGATAGAAAAGGCGTATCAGAAGTGCAATGTAATGAAATTCGTTCGGGATTTTAACAAGAAAGTGGATTGGAAAAACCAGGCCTTTACTGGACCTCAAGAGAGAGATTTTGTGGAATGTCTAAGGGATGGCGTTTTAGAACAGCGTGTTGTTCAGCCCACTAGGCGATCGACTGTGCTGGACTGGGTGTTGTGCAATGATCCGGAGGTGATAAGAGAGCGTAAGGTTAAGGAACAATTAGGGTCCAGTGATCACAATATGTTCGAGTTCACTTTGAAATTTGAGAAGGAGAAACTAGATTCCAATGTGCCAGTATTTCAGTGGAATAAAAGAAATTACAATAACATGAGAGGGGAACTGGCCATAGTTGACTGGAAAGGGACACAAGCAGGAAGGGCAGAACAGCAGCAATGGCTGGAGTTTCTGCGAAAAATGAGGGACGTGCTGGACAGATATTTGGAGGGTTTTTAAAACTTGCAGAAGGAAACTAAGAAGGTCATTAGGGAGGAAAAGATGAATTATGAGAAGAAGCTGGCGACTAATATCAAAGAAGATAGTAAAAGTTTTTTTAAGAGCAAACGTATATAAGGGGTAAAATAGAGCTGCGGATAGATATGGGGCCAATAGAAAATGGCGCTGGAGATATTGTAATGAGAGATGCTGAGATGGCAGAGGAACTGAATGCGTATTTTGCATCAGTCTTTATAGTGGAAGTCCTCTGCATATACCGGACATTCAGCAGTGTCAGTGAAGTGAAGTATGTGCAGTGAATAGTACGACTGAGAAAGTGGTCGGGAAGCTTAATGGTCTCAGGGTGGATAAAACTCCTGGAGCTGATATAATTCACTCTCGGACTCTGAAGGACTCTGGAGAATTTGCGGAGCCATTCAAAATGATCTTTCTGCAATCGATAGATTCTGGCATATTACCGGATGAGTGGAAATTTGCAAATGTTGTTCCGCTATTCAAGAAGAGTGGGAGGCAGCAGAAGGGACATTATAGACCTGCTAGCCTGACATCTTCAGTTACCAGAGCTCTACAACTACATACACGCAAATGGCTGACAAACGCATATGACCCCTTTACTCTTTCCCGTTCCCTTGCCAAGCTCCTGCTAAGCCTCCGCTCCCTGGAGCGGGAAAAGTTTTGGGGAACGTCCCCTCTCCGTCCGACCCTAAATCCTTCTCCAATGCCTCCCCTCCGGCAGTGCGGTCTGAAAGCGGCCGCCATTGTCAGGCCGCACTTCCGGATCAACGGGCGGCAATGGCCCGTCAATGAGATAGGCTGCCGTTCTCCTGGAGGACGAAGTCAGGCCGCAGCGGCAGCCCTAAATGTCGAAGCGTGTGCATCGGGCGAGAGAGAGAGAGAGACAGAGAGACAGACATAGACACTGAGAGAGAGAGAGAGAGAGAGAGAGAGAGAGAGAGAGAGAGAGAGAGAGAGAGAGACCTCTTTCATATAGTCCATCATTTCAGTTTTCTTCGTCTTCTGGTTATTCTTGTTATCTTCATCTGTGCAAACTAAGCGGGCAGAATAGCGCGTCGGGAGGGGCTGCGGTGTTTGAATAAAATTCTCAATGAATCTAACGAAGATTGCAGCGTGACAGATTAATGCATGGTACGATGTGTGGCTGGACTGAGCCGGCAAGGGATATCGGTTCCCAGGTGCTTCTAAGGCTGAGATCGGTCGCTGACCACAAGCAACGCTTCCGTGTCAGGGCGGAGAGCGCCAATGCTTGCATGAAACGCGTCTTCCGCAAAGGCAATTCACCATATAAACTAAGCGCGCCTCTGGGAGTTGAGACCATCGTCTTGTTTTCATTGCACAGACGTTTTAATCAGTCAAGCGATGTTTCATTGGTACCGTCCTCGGCCTGTACAGGTAAGATGTGTCTTGCTCTGTATCGTCTGACAGCGAGGGAATTGTGTCAGCTTCTGCTAACTTCTTCAGATTCACTATGCCTTTTACTTCGAAACGTTGCATCAGCGTGTTCAGGGGTGGATTCTACACAGTGTCATGCCCATCAAGTTACCGAGTAGTAATCTTCGGCGAGGACAGCCGGATATATATAAGTTAATTCCATTATTTCTTATTTAACTCTAGAGAAAATATGGAGTACGTCTACAGAGCCAGGGTCCTGCTCTGAGTGTCAGATGTGGGATATCCAGGAGACTCCTGTGTCACGCGACACTGAGGATAGGAATAGAATGAGGTGGCAGATAAATGCGTGGCTGAAGAATTGGAACAGGGCGGAGGGATTCACATTTCTGGGTAATTGGGTCCTATTCTGGGGCAGGTGGGACCTATACAAAAGGGACGTGTTGCACTTCAATCCGAAGAGGACCAATACTCTTCCGTGCAGACTTACTAGACTGTTGGGAGTGGTATAAATTAATTTGGCAGGGAGATTGGGACCCGTATGATATAGCTGAGGATGAGCTAGAAGATTTACGAGTGGATGATGGGTGTAACATGAATGTAAGGAAGGACAAGTTAATAATTGTGTACAAATGCAAAGTTAAATTGTACCACAGAGGCAAAATTCAAAAGAGCGAAGAACGCAGAACTGAAGATGGTGTTATCTGTCATTGGAACACACCAATACCCTTTTAACATATCGATCTTTGTGAGAAACTTAGCTTTTCCAACCTTCTCCACACAATCATCTACCCTAGGGATTGGTTTTTGTTGCAGAGTTCTCCTTTCTTTATTCAGTACAAAACCGAACACTACCACCTGGTTTGGGCACCATGACTCCAATTCGAAGTAGAACGTCTAATAATATCATTTTCTAACATATATTCTACCTCTTGTTCAGCGATTCTACATTTTTCCTGGTCCATTCGATATGGCTGCTGTTTTATGGGTTTGGTGGTTCCAACATCTACATCATATGAGGCTACTGTTATTCTTTTTGGAATGTCTGGAAATAAATCCCTAAATTTCGTAATTAACTGCTTCATTTTCTGCCGCTGCTGTGGCTGTAGATGGGTCAATTTCACATCAATATTTTCCAAAATTGTCGAATTTGTTAGTCTGGTAGAAATAATGTTAGGTTTAAAATAACCCTCAGATGGATCAGCTAACAAGTTTCCAGGGAAATCAGACTCATTGTTATTGACGACAACAGTCATAGTAGTGGATTGTTTTTCATAATATGGTTTTATCATGTTCACATGACAAAGATGCGTTGGCCTTCGTCGATCTGGTATTTTTACCACATGGTCCACAGTATTAACTTCAGATATAATCTCGTAAGGTCCATGAAATTTAGCTTTCAAAGGGTTCGTTTGCACCGGGAAAAGAACCAACACCTTATCTCCCGGCTTAAATGATCTCATTCTAGCTTCCTTGTCATACCAAGTTTTCTTCCTTTCCTGAGCAGATTTTAAATTTTCCCTTGCTAAGCTGCAAGCTTTTTGTAATTTCTCCGTAAAATTTAAAACATAATCGAGCAAATTAGTATGTACAGTAGTTCTTTGTTAACCCACTGTTCTTTTAACAATGCTAAAGGTCCTCGGACTCTGTGCCCAAGCACAAGTTCAAAGGGACTAAAGCATAGGGACTCCTGCACAGACTCCCTTACTGCAAACAAAAGCAAATAAACTCCTTCATCACAATTCTTTTCATTTTCAACACAATACGTCCTAACCACTTTTGAGGGTAGACTGGAATCTTTCTCAGGCTCCTTGTGATTCTGGATGGTATGCAGACGATGTAATCTTTAAATCTCTCAAACTTCATTTGTTCCATTTGTAGCTGCATCTCAAGTTTACTCACTGGAAACTTCTCTAACACCTCCTCATCAAGCACTTTCGCAGCTATATAGTAGTCAGCTATTTTTTCTCTGAATCACTGACTTTGTCATAGCCGATGTTATCCAAAGAAGCTCCTTCAGCAATTTCCAGCACCTCACCCTTTTTGGCTTTCGCTAATACCTCAGGTGTTGGTGATGCCAGAAATGCCCCAACATCCATTGCTGCTGATTACCACTCACAAACCAACCAAACAAAAAAAACCCGATTATTTCCACTTTTCCAATCAGATCGATAATCAAACAACCAATAAGGCATAAATCTGTTCAAATCTGGACAAGCCGCCATTTTTTTGTTATGTACCAGCAGCAATCGATAGGAAATTGAGTCGGGTTTTATAAATAAACAACGAGATTTATTAACCTTTACTCAAAAACATAGAACATAAACAAACGACTAACTTAAACGGAAGTTAACAGTGATATGCGTATATAGTTATCAAACAGTCGAACTTAAAGACAATTCTTAACAGATCTTATTTAAGCACAGTCTTAAGGTGGTAGATTAAAGCGTCCAAGTGATTTATGAAATAAATGAGAGGAGAGACTTCGTGAACCAGCGATGAAGAAAAGACGGAACTCCCTTACTCACTCTTCCTTCAGTTAGTCCTGACGAAGGGTCTCGGCCTGAAACGTCGACTGCACCTCTTCCTACAGATGCTGCCTGACCTGCTGCGTTCACCAGCAACTTTGATGTGTGTTGCTTGAATTTCCAGCATCTGCAGATTTCCTGTTTGCGTTCTCACAGTAACTGACCTTTTGCCGGAGGTGGACATCACACCGCACCCACGGCCATGCAGGGGTTAACCAACAGTGTGTGCCATAATACCCGTATGTGCCGGACCAATTGTCAATCACAGAATGCCGTTGATTTCTACCCAATTCTTTTGGGTTCGTACGAAGCTGGAGAGTTCTTCACTCTCTCACTCTCCACTCTCTCTCTCTCACTCTCTCTCTCTCTCTCTCTCTCTGTCTCTCTCTCTCTCTCTCCTTCTGCGATTGCGTAACTACCGACTATGACTCCCAACAAAAACACCAACGAAACAAACTACGGTTACCCCTTTATACCGGTTGGAACATACCATCACGTTACATCACATCACTCAGCTATCATGAGACTATTACATCATGCCCATCACAAGATAATTACATCATGCTCACGGGACAGGTAACAGAGGGAAGAAAATTAATAATGCAGAGATGGTGGGAACGCTGAATGTGCTGAAATTGTAGCTGCTTTCCACCGATGCTGAGTGACCTACCGCATAATCTTTTTTTTATATCAAATTTCCAAGAACAGAGGCTTCAGAATAAAGGAAAGATGATTTTGTATTTCGACACAGTATTTCATTTCAGACATGACAGTTCATTGTTAAAATTGGCCTCACAGGCCCACTTCTGCTGGCTGTTTTCCGAAGGGTAAAGTGCGTTCAATTTCGTGAGGAACAACTGAGCGGACACGCAGCAAACATTTTAGTGACAAAATCCGACGCAGCGCTTGTGAACTCGACTGATTCGAACATGCAACCTTCTGATCTGGAGTCAGACGCGCTACCATTGCGCCACGAAGTCAAGCGAAGGCAGTTGACTTATACAAGCAACATCTACGTTCCAATGGATTGGCTGAGGTTCACCAGCTGTACAGCATTGATAATTGCACAAGCTGGCGGCTGCTGATAGTTCTTTAGCTCGGTTTGGAGAACTTCAGTTGCCGGCCTGTTGCGTTTAATTTGACTCGCACGCCCAAGGGAATTATTCCTTGAGTGTACATCCCCTCCCTCAGGACGTCCTCAGCCCCAAGTGGTGCGGAAGCGAACAAGTTCGACAGAAGTTTATTACCCATTACTGGGAGAAGCTTCCAGAAACCTTTCAACAGATTCCGCTTCCGACCAGCAGACTGACATTACATATTTCCCTGTCATCGTAAATGTCCAGCTGGGTTCCATGGTCTGCATCTTTACGTAGCCGACTTTGTAGTGTAGTCACTATCACGTTCCCATTACACGCGAAAGGTTTCAAATTCTATATTGATGGCGATTGCGATGTCAGGCTGTTTCGTTAACATTGACAACAAGTGTCCGAAGCTTTGCTTCAGAAACATGGGAATGCGCTTACAGTTTGAAAACACCCTAACACAGTTTCAAAAGTCTATGACCACCTCTGGCTGGACGAGGTACTAGAACAGTGCAATGCCACATATATTAACCGTAAATGTACACAATTAATCCCACTGTGTTCTCATCGTGCCTGAGTCTGTAGACCCGCCTACAATCAGCACTTCGCCTCATCGCGGGTATCTCTCTCACCGTTTATTTCTTTCCGTTTACACAGTACGGCCTACATTGATAATTTCTGTTTTTTTTCGTTTGCCTTTCGAATTGAAATCTCCGACTTGCACACACAGGAATGAAACCACAGGACCTCTATTGGAATGTGAAATGAGTGATGCAGTTCAATTGCGGTGGGGTTGTTATGGTTGATATCAGCGGAAATGACGCACTGGATTCAGTTTAGTCTATTGATACCGCGAATAATTTTTAAAGGTACTTTAACCGTCCTTTCATGCTGGCGAGCTGGACAAACTTCTGGCAGTGTGCATTGGACAGAGGACGTTCGCGTCTGCTCAAGCAATACAGGCTAATTGGCGGCCAGTATTTCTCCAGTGCAGTGGACATCGCGTTCGCCTCACACGCGAAATATTCCTGCATCGAATGCAAACAGAAACATTCTGATTTTTTTCCAATTCAACTACCAGGAAAGGTTGACACCAGACATATATTCAATTAAATGCAGCTTTTGATCCTTCCACTACCATCAACGTTTCTTCACCGACTTCCCGCCGTTTCAGTGCGCGCACGTGAGGCATTTCTCCGGATCTTTCCTCGGGGTTTAGTCCCGAAGCCTTTCCCATTACTGCATGTATCCGCAAGGCAGAGAAGGACTGAGATCAGAATTTGCCTTCTCCTAGATGAGCTGCCAACCCCGCCCTTCGAGCCTTATCTTCCCGAAGCAATAGGTTTTAAGGCGCCAGTATTCCGCATTTGCCCCTTCTCCTGTGCGTAGAAACAGTTCCGTTGGGTGTTGTTAAACCACGCGTGAAGAGCGGGAGCTGCACTTGGTTGACAGAGGCTATTTGAGATGCATTCAGCAGGTAGTGAGAGCTTGGCCCGACTACCTCCGCTGGTTAGCACACCCTTAAGGAACAACCAGCCATATATGCCAGATGAAATGTGGAATTGCACTGAAATAAAAATTGAAGTACAATACGGTCACAGACGGGCAGCCACTGTGGAAATACAAATTGTTTTTGCGTTACTGAACTATCGGAGATCGTGATTATGTGATAAATCACTGTCTTTAACCTAATGAAAAATATCATATTCCTCGTTTTCTTTCGGTGTCAGGAAACAAGTGTATATCCCGTTTCCTTTCATTCTTTGGATTTCGTCCCTTCTCCTGAGCTCCACATAAAGAGGTCTGCGATGCTCCTTGTCGGGTAACCATCTCTCCCTGGTTATCCTATTCCTCTTAATATATTAATATAATCTCAGAGTCTGATCATCTGCAGGCCGTATTTCCTACCGCACACTCCCCTTCACGCCACGGGAACAGAAGGAAGCAAGAGGATTAATGGCAAAAATTGAAGTTTTCCAGCTTATTCCGTCAGTGCAATTCCCCAAGTAAATGGAACCCGGCTACAAACAGGGTTCGAACCTGCTCAGTCGGATTTCGAGTCCAGCGCCTTAAACACTCGGCCATCACAGCGTGGCAATGAAATGTTGAAATGGAGGTCACATACCATGATGGAAGTGGTGCTTCCTTATGGAGGCAACGGGAGAGGTGTGCGTATTTTAATTTGTAATTTAGGCGAAGTTAAACCCGAAACTAATTCCAGAACGAAGCTAGAATAATATAGAAGAAAGCCAAAGTGAAGGAATGAATTTGAATATAACCTATCTGAAAATATGCAACGGAAATGAATGTTTGTTTTTCCAGCTAATGGTGTAGGGTGTTTCATTTAATAGTTTTCTGTCGGATTGAATTGTAATAAATAGTATGTTCAACACGACAGTTAATGTAGCATAGAAATACAATTTTATCAGTGTGATTTAATCAGTCTGTTGGGCTGGTGGAAAAAGATGTCCCGGAACCTGTTGGTCCTGGCTTTTATGCTGCGGTACATTTTCAAGCTGGAACAGGTTGTGGTTGGGATGACTCGGGTCCCCAATGATCGTTCACACAAGCCGTGTTGCGCACTCTCCCCACGTCACGGTCGCAGACGAAGACACTCAGTTCAAAGGCAAAAGCTGCTACTTATCAGCCTAAATCTTGAGTGTAAGATAAGTGGAAACTTGCTGTGAGCAGCGTTTTGAATCTGTGCGCAGAAACTCCAGTGGATTTCGCGTCAGTTGGCTGTGACTCTTTTTCTGTTGAACTACTCGAAAGGATGTCATATATCAAGAGCAGACTTGTCACTTGAAGTAATAAATATTACCATTTCCAAGCGAGGTTTATGCGGGATCCAGATACTAGTTAAATAGACTCTTGCATATATATTGAGGCGACAGATTCCAGTAGAAAAGTGTCATCATTGCTGAAATATAGAATACGGACTTATAGATCTTTATTCAGAGAATGGATGAGTTAGATGAACATGATACAAAGTGCTTTTCACAATTCGGACATTAAACTAATGGAAGAATTTAAGGAATTTGAAGGCAACCAGAGGTATAAATTATATACCTGCAGACATACGTCCGTGCGCTTTGCAGGGACTGACAAATCAGAATAAAAATCTAAATTAGGTTTAATAGCACTCGCATATGTCTGCATTTTGTTGTTTTGCGTCAGCTGTATATTGCAATACATAATACAGCATGTATTAGATTATTATATTATGAGGACACTCAGACCTCGTTTATTGTTATTTAGAAATGCGTGCATTAAGAAATGATACAATATTCCTTCGGAGTGATATCACAGAAAGAACAGGACAAACCAAAGACTAACACTGACAAGACCACATAATGATAACATATAGTTACAGCAGTGCAAAGCCATGGCATAATTTGATAAAGAGCGGACCATGGGCACGGTAAAAAAAAAGTCTCAAATTTCCGATCGACTCCCGGTAGTCCCGATAGCAGGCGGCAAAAGGGAGAAATATCTCCCTGCATAAACCTCCAGGCGCCTACAACTTGCCGATGCATTGCAAGCACCCGACCACAGCCGACTCTGAATCCGTCCAAAAACATCGAGCCTCCGACCAGTTTACCGACACCGAGCAGCGAGCACCATCTCTGCCGAGCTCTTCTACCCCGTCTTGGCCGCCGAGAAACAAGCAAAGCCGAGGACTCGGGGCCTTCTCTTCCGGAGATTCTTATTTTTAAACTGTAACTGATTAAATACTATAATTGTTTCATGTATTGAGTGAAGGAGTTCAGTATTTCAAACAATGAAATATTTTCCCCACTTTCTCCGCCATCGTGTACTGGAATTCGGACTATCTATACCTGACGTTCTGTACCTCCAGAAAATTGAACTCAGACGCAACACCGGCTCTGGTGGGACTCGAACCCACAACATTTGAATTACTTCTTCACACATTTTTAGAAGTCCAACACGCTATCCATTGCGCCACAGAGCCTGTAGTCGATACTGTTGGGGAAAATTATTTCACAAGAAATTGCAATTTGTCAACTGGAGGCCTTCTATATACTGGTGAGTCCCGACGCAGACGGAGAGACGGTTCCTCTGAACACCTACGCTCCGTCCACCAGAGAAAATAGGATCTCCCAGTGACTACACATTTTAATTCCACGTCCCACTCCCATTCTGATATGTCAATCCATGGCCTCCTCTACTGTCAAGATGAAGCCACACTCAGGCAGGGGGAAACACCTTATGTTCCGTCTTGCCCCATCCCTTATTTATGTATTTATTATTCAGCCCCTTTTTTCCTTCTCTCTCTCTCTTCATCTCTCTCTGCCCCTCTCACAATTAATCCTTGTCTGCTCTCCATCTTCCTCTGTGCTCCCCTCCCCCTTTCTTTCTCCCCAGGCCTCCCGTCCCATGCTCCTCCCCCTTCTCCAGCTCTGTATCCTTTTTGCGAAACAACTATCCAGCTCTTGGTGTCATCTGTCCCCCTCCTGTCTTCTCCTATTACTTCGGATCACCCCTTCCCCTCCTATTTCAAATCTCTTACTATCTCCTCTTTCATAGAAACCATAGAAAAACTACAACACAGAAACAGGCCTTTTGGCCCTTCCTGTCTGTGCCGAACCATTTTCTTCCTAGTCCCACTGATCTGCATACTGACTATATCCCTCCATACTTCTCTCATCCATGTATCTGTCCTATTTATTCTTAAGTGTTAAAAAAGAACCCGCATTGTGTTTGCAGACGACACGAAGGATGGTGGTATTGTAGATAGTGTAGAGGATTGCCAAAGATTGCAGAGAGACATCGATAGGATGCAGAAGTGGGCTGATAAGTGGCAGATGGAGTTGAACCCGGAGAAGTGTGAGGTGGTGCACTTTGTAAGGACAACTCCAAGGCAGAGTACAAAGTAAATGGTAGGATACTTGGTAGTGTGGAGGAGCAGAGGGATCTCGGAGTACGTGTCCACAGATCCCTGAAAGTTGCCTCACAGTTGGATAGGGTAGTTAAGAAAGCTTATGGGGTGTTTGCTTTCATAAGTCGAGGGATAGAGTTTAAGGGTCGTGATGTAATGATGCAGCTCTATAAAACTCTGGTTAGGCCACGCTTGGAGTATTGTGTCCAGTTCTGCTCACCTCACTATAGGAAGGATGTGGAAGCATTGGAAAGGGTACAGAGGAGATTTACCAGGATACTGCCTGGTTTAGAAAGTATGCATTATGATCAGAGATTAAGGGAGCTAGGGCTTTACTCTTTGGAGAGAAGGAGGATGAGAGGAGACATGATAGAGGTGTACACGATAATAAGAGGAATAGAGAGAGTGGACAGCCAGCGCCTCTTCTCCAGGGTACCACTCCTGAAATAACACAGTGATTCATATGCACACTCTCCTTCACGTCACTGTCGTAGATGAAGACACTCAGCTCAAAGGCAAAAGCTGTTACTTGTCAGCCCAAATCTTCAGTTTAAGTTAAATGGAAACCAGCTGCGAGCAGGATTTTGAACCTGCGCGCAGCAACTGCACTGGATTTCGCATCAGTTGGCTGTGACGGCTTTCTGTTGAACTACTCGAAAGGATGTCATATATCAAGAGCAGACTTGTCACTTGAAGTAATAAATACTACCATTTCCAAGAGAGTTTTATGCGGGATCCAGATACCAGTTGAATAGACTCTTGCTTATAGATTGAGACGACAGATTCCGGGTAGAAAAGTGACATTATTTCAGAAATATAGAATACAAACTTATAGATCTTTGTTCAGGGAATGGTTGAGTTACATGAACATGATACAAAGGGTTTGTCACAATTAGGACATTAAAGTAATGGAAGAATTTAAGGAATTTGAAGGCAACCATAGTATGAAATATAGTCATAGTCATAGTCGTACTTTATTGATCCCGGGAGAAATTGGTTTTCATTAGTTGCACCATAAAAAATTAAATAGTAATAAAACCATAAATAGTTAAATAGTAATAATATGAAAATTATGCCAGGAAATAAGTCCAGGACCAGCCTATTGTCTCAGGGTGTCTGACCCTCCAAGGGAGGAGTTGTAAAGTTTGATGGTCACAGGCAGGAATGACTTCCTATGACGCTCTGTGTTGCAAGTCGGTGGAATGAGTCTCTGGCTGAATGTACTCCTGTGCCCACCCAGTACATTATGTAGTGGATGGGAGACATTGTCCAAGATGGCATGCAAATTGGACAGCATCCTCTTTTCAGACACCACCGTCAGAGAGTCTATATATATATATAACTAAAGACAAACATCCGTGCGCTTTGTTAAGACTGTCAAATTAGAATCAGAATCTAAATTTATGTTTAATAGCACTCGTATGTGTCTGCAATTTATTGTTTTGCGTCAGGTGTATATTGCAATACATAATATATATGTTTAAACTGTAACTGATTATATAGTATAACTGATTCACGTGTTGTGTAATGGGTTAAGTATTTGAAACAATGCGCTTTTTCCTACTTTCTCCGCCATCGTTTACTGGAATTCGGACTATCTATACCTGACCCTCTATATCGCCAGAAAATTGAATGCAGACACAACACCGACTCTGGTGGGACTCGAACCCACAACCTTTGAATTACTTCTTCACACATTCTTAGAAGTCCAATACGCTAACCATTGCGCCACAGAGCCTGTAGTTGGTACTGTTGGGGAAAATTATTTCACAAACAATTGCAAATTGACAAACGTAGGCATTTGTCCACTCTCAAATCGTTCTTTAATTGAAGAACCGACAAAACCAGTCCATCAGTACCCATCATATTACAGCAGAAGATTTCTCAAGGACATTTAGTCCAGATGATTTGACGGATTGGTTAAAACGCGTGGATAGCAATGCCACCCTCGTCGAAAGACCTTGTTTTGGGCATTACCTGTGGGTGGCACGGTCTCGTCCAGCGCTACCGACTGATGTTCAGTTCCGCCGCGGTCTGTAAGGCCATTGTACGTTCTCCCCGTGACTGCGTCGTCTTCGGTTTCCTCCCACGATTCTAAGTCGCAGGGTTAGATATTGTATTAATAGGTCACCTGGGTGAATTGAGCGGCGCGGCTCGTTGGGGAAGAAGGACGTGATGTATCTCTAGACGATAAAAAATAACATTTGAAAGCAAATGTACGCCATGAATTTCTATTTCGACAGACCTGCAACACTTCTTCTCCTACCGAGGGAGCCGCGCTGAAAATCTCCAGAATCAGCATATTTCCGGGTGAGAACAGACCGGGGCACTCCGATTAACGTTACTATCAGCACACTGCTCTCCTGCACTTAGACGACATAATTCGGGAATCACTTCAAACTCCGCAGGATAACATTTGGAACGGAACACTGAAGGCATCGCTCCTTATGGTCCCGGTCTCTGCTGGAGTTTGATTGATTGATTGTTTGCTGAAACCTCAGTTAACCTCTCTGCATGGAAGTACTTCCACGAATTTATCACTTCAATTGGCATCCCGATAACAATTATCAGTGCAAAGACGGAAAATACGAGAAAATGTTTGAAGCTAGAACAACTGTTGATTTTTTGAGATCGTTGCTAAAACTATTGCGCTGTAATTCACCTCGAAAAATCCGGAGCAGAGATTACCGAGGCCCATTTTACAAAAGAGATCTACTTCCATTTTAAGTGACGTACAGAAAGTACAGGGGGAACTTATCAAATATGGGAGCATCTATGGACGTTTAAAAAGTTAATGTTTCGAGCCAAGACATTTCATCAGTACTTTATTTGCACTGATACTGAAGGTGGCGGCTGTTTATAGATCACCGGTTCGACTGGCGGAACTTCAGCAACCGGCCTGTTTTGTTCAAACTGACTGTCACCACGCACTGAGAATTTACAGTGAGAGTGCCGCTACTCGGATGCGTTCCCTCAATGTT